>NC_054475.1:76446321-76770777 GCF_017639515.1 Carcharodon carcharias | reverse complement strand
TAGTCCGGATCTGGAATGCAATGCCTGAGAGTGAGAGTGTGGTAGAGACAGGGGCAATCGAGTGGTTAGTATCTGAAATTCACTGTCTGAGTGTGTGGTGTAGACATGGTCAATTGAGAGGTTAGTATCTGGAATGCATAGAGTCTGGATGGCATTGTCTGAGATTGTGGTGGAGACAGGGTCAATCGTGTGGTTCGGATCTGGAATGCACTGTTTGAGAGTGTGGTGGAGACAGGGTCAATCAAGTGGATAGGACCTCGAATGCACTGCCTGAGAGTATGGTGGTGAAAGTGTCAATCGAGTAGTCAGGATCTGGAATGCAATCCCTGAGAGGGTGGTGGCGACAGGGTCAATCGAGTGGGTTGTATCAGGAATGCGCTGCCTGAGAGTGTGGTGGATACAGGGTCAATCGATTGGTTAGAAACTGGAATGCAATGCCTGAGAGTGTGGTGGAGACAGCGTCAATCGAGTGGTTAGGATCTGGAATGCACTGTCTCAGACTGTGGTGGAGAAAGGGTCAATCGAGTGGTTAGGATCTGCAATAAACTGCTTTAGAGTGTGTTGGAGGCAGGAACAATCGCGTGGGTGGCGTCTGGAAAGCGCTGTCTGAGTGTGGTGGAGAAAGGGTCAATCGAATGGTTCGGATTTGGAATGCACTGCCTGAGAGTTTGGAGGAGATTGGGTCAATTGAGTGATTAGGATCTGTAATGCATTGACCGAGAGTGTGGTGGAGACAGGGTAAATCGAGTAGTTAGGATTTGGAATGCACTGTTTGAGAATGTGGTGGAAACAGTGTCAATCGAATGGGTTGGTTCAGGGATGCTCTGCCTGAGAGTGTTGTGGAGACAGGATCAATCGAGTGGTAAGGGTCCGGAATGTGCTGCCTGAGAGTGTGGTGGAGACAGTGTTAAACGCGTGATTAGGGTCAAGAATGCGCTGACTGAGAGTGTGGTGGAGACAGGATCAAACGAGTGGTAAGTATCAGGAAGGGAATAACTGAGAGTTTGGAGGAGACAGGGTCAATTGAGTGGTTAGGATCTGGAATGCACTGCCTGAGATTATGGTGGTGAAAGGGTCAATCGAGTAGTCAGGATCTGGAATGTAATCCCTGAGAAGGTGGTGGAGACAGGGTCAATCGATTGGTTAGAAACTGGAATGCAATGCCTGAGAGTGTGGTGGAGACAGCGTCAATCGAGTGGTTAGGATCTGGAATGCACTGTCTCAGACTGTGGTGGAGAAAGGGTCAATCGAGTGGTTAGGATCTGCAATAAACTGCTTTAGAGTGTGTTGGAGGCAGGAACAATCGCGTGGGTGGCGTCTGGAAAGCGCTGTCTGAGTGTGGTGGAGAAAGGGTCAATCGAATGGTTCGGATTTGGAATGCACTGCCTGAGAGTTTGGAGGAGATTGGGTCAATTGAGTGATTAGGATCTGTAATGCATTGACCGAGAGTGTGGTGGAGACAGGGTAAATCGAGTAGTTAGGATTTGGAATGCACTGTTTGAGAATGTGGTGGAAACAGTGTCAATCGAATGGGTTGGTTCAGGGATGCTCTGCCTGAGAGTGTTGTGGAGACAGGATCAATCGAGTGGTAAGGGTCCGGAATGTGCTGCCTGAGAGTGTGGTGGAGACAGTGTTAAACGCGTGATTAGGGTCAAGAATGCGCTGACTGAGAGTGTGGTGGAGACAGGATCAAACGAGTGGTAAGTATCAGGAAGGGAATAACTGAGAGTTTGGAGGAGACAGGGTCAATTGAGTGGTTAGGATCTGGAATGCACTGCCTGAGATTATGGTGGTGAAAGGGTCAATCGAGTAGTCAGGATCTGGAATGTAATCCCTGAGAAGGTGGTGGAGACAGGGTCAATCGATTGGTTTGGATCAGGAATGCACTGCCTGAGGGTATGGTGGATACAGGGTCAATTGAGTAGTCACGATCTGGAATGCACTGCCTGAGAGTGTGGTGGAGACAAATTCAATCGATTGGTTAGTATCTGGAATGCACTGTCTGAGTGTGTGGTGGAGACTGGGTCAAGCGTGTGGTTAGGGTCTGTAATGCACGGTTTGAGAGTGTGGTGGAAACAGGGTCAATTGAGTAGTCAGGATCTGGAATGCAATGCCTGAAAGTGAGAGTGTGGTGGAGACATGGTCAATCGAGAGGTTAGTATCTGGAAAGCACTATCTGAGAGTGTGACGGAGACAGGGTCAATCGACTGGTTAGGATCTGGAATGCACTGCCTGAGAGTGTTAAGGAGACAGGGTCAATCGAGTCGTTATGGTTTGGATGGCAGTGTCTGAGAGTGTAGTTTGGTAGTATCACGAAGGCACTAACTGAGACTGTGGAGGAGACAGCATCAATCGAGTGGTTAGGATCTGCAATAAACTGCCTGAGAGTGTTGGAGACAGTGACAATCGCGTGGTTGAGGTCTGGAATGCGCTGTCTGAGACTGTGGTGGAGACAAAGTCAATCGAGTGGTTAGGGTCTGGATGGCACTGTCTGAGATTGTGGTTTTGTAGGGCCAATCGAGTTGTTAGTATCGGGAATGCACTGACTGAGAGTGTGATGGAGACGTAGTCATTTCAGTGGCTAGGATATGGAATGCGTTGCCTGAGGGTGTTGAGGAGACAGGGTCAAGCGATTGGTTAGGATACGGTATGCATTGTCTGAGAGTGTTCTGGATGCAGGGTGAATCGAGAGGATAGAGTCTGGATGGCATTGTCTGAGATTGAGGCGGAGACAGGGACCATCGAGTGGTTAGGTTCTGGAATACAATGCCTGGGAGCGAGATGAAAAAAGGGTCCATTGAGTGGTCAGGATCTGGAATGCACTGTCTGGGAGTGTGGTGGAGACAGACTCAAGCGAGTGGATAGGGTCTGGAATGCACTGTTTGAGCGTGTGGTGGAGACAGGGTCAATCAAGTGGGTTAGGATCTGGAATGCAGTGCCTGAGAGTGTGGTGGTGAAAGGGTCAATCGAGTAGTCAGGATCTGGAATGCAATCCCAGAGAGGGTGGTGGAGACAGCGTCAATCGATTGGGTTGTATCAGGAATGCACCGCCTGAGAGTGTGGTGGATACAGGGTCAATCGATTGGTTAGGATCTGGAATACACAGACTCAAAGTGTGGTGGAGACAGGGTCAATCAAGTGGTTAGGATCTGGAATGCACTGCCTGAGAGTGTGGTGGAGAAAGGGTTAATCGAGTGGTTAGTATCGGGAAGGCACTAACTGAGAGTGTGGAGGAGACAGCGTCAATCGAGTGGTTAGGATCTGGAATGCACTTCTCAGAGTGTGGTGGAGAAAGGGTTAATCGAGTGGTTAGGATCTGCAATAAACTGCCTGAGAGTGTGTTGGAGACAGGGACAATTGCGTGGTTGGGGTCTGGAATGCGCTGTCTGAGAGTGTGGTTTTGTAGGGCCAATCGAGTTGTTAGTATCGGGAATGCACTGACTGAGCGTGTGATGGAGATGTAGTCATTTCACTGGCTGGGATATGGAATGCATTGCCTGAGGGTGTGGTGGAGACAGTGTCAATCGTGTGGTTAGGATGTTGAATGCACTGCATGAGAGTGTGGTGGATGCAGGGTCAATCGAGTGGTTAGGTTCTGGAAGGCACAGTCTGAGAGTATGATGGGGACAGGGTCAAGCGAGTGGTTAGGGTCTGGAATGCACTGTTTGAGAGTGTGGTGGAGACATGGTCAATCGAGTGGTTAGGATCTGGAATGCACTGTCTGAGAATGTGGTGGAAACAGGGTCAATATAGTGGATAGGATCAGGAATGCTGTGCCTGAGAGTGTTGTGGATACAGAGTCAATTGATTGGTTAGGATCTGGAATACACAGCCTCAAAGTGAGGTGGAGACAGGGTCAATCAAATGGTTAGGATCCGGAATGCACTGCCTGAGAGTTTGGTTGAGACAGGGTCTATCGAGTAGTCCGGATCTGGAATGCAATGCCTGAGAGTGAGAGTGTGGTAGAGACAGGGGCAATCGAGTGGTTAGTATCTGGAATTCACTGTCTGAGTGTGTGGTGTAGACATGGTCAATCGAGAGGTTAGTATCTCGAATGCATAGAGTCTGGATGGCATTGTCTGAGATTGTGGTGGAGACAGGGTCAATCGTGTGGTTCGGATCTGGAATGCACTGTTTGAGAGTGTGGTGGAGACAGGGTCAATCAAGTGGATAGGACCTCGAATGCACTGCCTGAGAGTATGGTGGTGAAAGTGTCAATCGAGTAGTCAGGATCTGGAATGCAATCCCTGAGAGGGTGGTGGAGACAGGGTCAATCGAGTGGGTTGTATCAGGAATGCGCTGCCTGAGAGTGTGGTGGATACAGGGTCAATCGATTGGTTAGAAACTGGAATGCTATGCCTGAGAGTGTGGTGGAGACAGCATCAATCGAGTGGTAAGTATCAGGAAGGGAATAACTGAGAGTTTGGAGGAGACAGGGTCAATCGAATGGTTAGGATCTGGATTGCACTGGCTGAGATTGTGGTGGAGAAAGGGTCAATCGAGTGGTTAGGATCTGGAATGCACTGCCTGAGATTATGGTGGTGAAAGGGTCAATCGAGTAGTCAGGATTTGGAATGCAATCCCTGAGAAGGTGGTGGAGACAGGGTCAATCGATTGGGTTGGATCAGGACTGAACTGCCTGAGGGTGTGGTGGATACAGGATCAATCGGGTGGTTAGGGTGTGGAATGTGCTGCCTGAGAGTGTGGTGGAGACAGTGTTAAACGCGTGGTTAGGGTCCAGAATGCGCCGACTGAGAGTGTGGTGGAGACAGGATCAAACGTATGGTAAGTATCAGGAAGGCAATAACTGAGAGTGTGGAGGAGACAGCGTCAATCGAGTGGTTATGACCTGGAATGCAATGTCTGAGATTGTGGTGGAGAAAGGGTCAATCGAGTGGTTAGGATCTGCAATGAACTGCCTGAGAGAGTGGTGGAGACAAGGACAATCGTGTGGTTGGGGTCTGGAATGCGCTGTCTGAGAGTGTAGTGGAGACAAAGTCAATTGAGTGGTAAGGAACAGAATGGCACTGTCTGAGAGTGTGGTTTGGCAGGGCCAGTCGAGTTGTTAGTATCGGGAATGAACTGACTGAGAGTGTGATGGAGACGTAGTCATTTCAGTGGCTAGGATATGGAATGCACTGCCTGAGGGTGTGGTGGTGACAGGATCAAGCGAGTGGTTAGGATCCGGAATGCACTGCCTGAGAGTGTGGTGGAGACAGGGTAAATCCAGTGGTTAGGCTCTGGATGGCATTGTCTGAGATTGTGGTGTGGAGAGGGTCAATCGGGAGGTTAGGATCTGGAATGCAGTGCCTGAGAGTATGGTGGAGACACGGTAAAATGAGTGGTTAGGTTCCGGAATGTGCTGCCTGTGAGTGTGGTGGAGACAGGAACAAACGAGTGGTTAGGATCTGGAATGCACTGTCTGAGTGTGTGGTGGAGACAGGGTTAAACGCGTGGTTAGGGTCCGGAATGCACTGACTGAGAGTGTGGTGGAGGCAGGAAGAAACGAGTGGTTAGGATCTGGAATGAGCTGTCTGAAAGTGTGGTGGAGACAGGAGCAATCAATCGAGTAGTTAGGGTCTGGAATGAACTGCCTGAGAGTGTGGTGGAGACAAAGTCAATCGATTGGTTAGTATCTGGAATGCACTGTCTGAGCGTGTGGTGGAGACAGGGTCAATCAAGTGGTTAGGATCTGGAATGCACTGCCTGAGAGTATGGTGTTGAAAGTGTCAATCGAGTAGTCAGGATCTGGAATGCAATCCCTGAGAGGGTGGTGGAGACAGGGTCAATCGAGTGGGTTGTATCAGGAATGCGCTGCCTGAGAGAGTGGTGGAGAAAGGGTCAATCGAGTGGTTAGTATCAGGAAGGCACTAACTGACAGTGTGGAGGAGACAGCGTCAATCGAGTGGTTAGGATCTGGAATGCACTGTCTCAGAGTGTGGTGGAGAAAGGGTCAATCGAATGGTTAGGATCTGCAATAAACTGCCTTAGGGTCTGTTGGAGACAGGGACAATCGTGTGGTTGGGATCTGGAATGCGCTGTCTGAGAGTGTGGTGAAGACAAAGACAATCGAGTTGTTAGGATCTGGATGGCACTGTATAAGAATGTGGTTTTGTAGGGCCAATCGAGTTGTTAGTATTGGGAATGCACTGACCGAGAGTGTGACGGAGACATAGCCATTTCACTGGCTAGGATATGGAATGCATTGCCTGGGGGTGTGGTGGAGACAGGGTCAAGCGATTGGATAGGATCCGGAATTCACTGTCTGAGAGTGTGGTGGATGCAGGGTGAATCGTGTGGTTAGAGTCTGGATGGCATTGTCTGAGATTGTGGTGGAGACAGGGTCAATCGAGTGGTTAGGGTCTGGAATGAACTGCGTGAGAGTGTGGAGGAGAAAGCGTCAATCGAATGGTTCGGATTTGGAATGCGCTGCCTGAGAGTTTGGAGGAGATTGGGTCAATTGAGTGGTTAGGATATGTAATGCACTGACCGAGAGTATGGTGGAGAGAGGGTAAATCGAGTAGTTAGGATTTGGAATGCACTGTTTGAGAATGTGGTGGAAACAGTGTCAATCGAATGGGTTGGATCAGGGATGCTCTGCCTGAGAGTGTTGTGGAGACAGGATCAATCGAGTGGGTTGGATCAGGAATGCGCTGCCTGAGACAGTGGTGGAGAAAGGGTCAATCGAGTGGTTAGTATCAGGAAGCACTAAATGAGAGTGTGGAGGAGACAGCGTCAATCGAGTGGTTAGGATCTGGAATGCACTGTCTCAGAGTGTGGTGGAGAAAGGGTCAATCGAGTGGTTAGGATCTGCAAAAAACTGCCTTAGAGTCTGTTGGAGACAGGGACAATCGTGTGGTTGGGGTCTGGAATGCGCTGTCTGAGAGTGTGGTGGAGACAAAGACAATCGAGTTGTTAGGGTCTGGATGGCACTGTCAGAGAGTGTGGTTTTGTAGGGCCAATCGAGTTGTTAGTATTGGGAATGCACTGACTGAGATTGTGATGGAGACGTAGTCATTTCACTGGCTAGGATATGGAATGCATTGCCTGAGGGTGTAGTGGAGACAGGATCAAACGTGTGGTTAAGATCTGGAATGCACTGTCTGAGAGTGTGCTGGATGCAGGGTGAATCGAGTGGTTAGTGTCTGGAATGAACTGCGTGAGAGTGTGGTGGAGAAAGGGTCAATCGAATGGTTCGGATTTGGAATGCACTGCCTGGGAGTGTGGTGGAGATTGGGTCAATTGAGTGGTTAGGATCTGTAAAGCACTGCCTGAGAGTATGGTGGAGACAGGGTCAATCGTGTAGTCAGGATCTGGAATGCAATGCCTGAGAGTGTGGTGGAGACAGGGTCAATCGAGTGGTTAGTATCTGGAATACACTGTCTGAGAGTTTGTAGGAGACAGGGTCAATCGAGGGGTCATGTTTTGGATTGCATTTCCTGAGATTTTGGTGGAGACAGGGTCAAATGACTGGTTAGTGTCCAGAATGCTCTGTCTGAGACTGTGGTGGAGACAGGGTCAAGCGAGTGGTTAGGATCCAGAATGCACTGCCTGAAAGTGTGGTGGACAGGGTAAATTGAGTGGGTAGAGTCTGGATGGCATTGTCTGAGATTGTGGTGGAGACAGTGTTTATCGAGTAGTTAGGATCTGGAATGCACTGCCTGAGAGTGTGGTGGAGACAGGGTCAATCTAGTAGTTAGGATCAGGAATGTACTGCCTGAGAATGTGATGGAGACAGGGTTAATCGAGTGGTTAGGATCTGGAAAGCACCGCCTGAGAATGTGGTGGAAACAGGGTCAATGTGGTCAGAATCAGGAATGCACTGCCTGAGATGGTGGTGGAAACAGGGTCAATGTAGTGGACAGAATCAGGAATGCACTGCCTGAGAGGGTGGTGGATACAGGGTCAATCGAGTGGTCATGTTTTGGATTGCACTTCCTGAGGTTTTTGTGTAGACAGGGTCAAACGAGTGGTTAGGATCCAGAATGCACTGCCTGAGAGTGTGGTGGAGACAGGGTAAATTGAGTGGATAGAGTCTGGATGGCATTGTCTGAGATTGTGGTGGAGACAGGGTCAATCGAGTGGTCAGGATCTGGAATGGACTGCCTGAGAGTGTGATGGAGACAGGGCTGATCGAGTGGTTAGTACCTGGAATGGACGGTCTGAGTGTGTGGTATCGACAGGGTCAATCGAGTGGTTATGATCAGGAATGCACTGAATGGGAGTGTGGTCGAGAGAGGGCCAATCGAGTGGTTAGGATCTGGAATAAACTGTCTGAGAGTGTGGTGGAGACAGGTTCATTTGAGTAGTTAGGATCTGGAAGGCACCGCCTGAGAATGTGGTGGAAACAGGGTCAATATAGTGGACAGGATCAGGAATGCACTGCCTGAGAGGGTGGTGGATACAGGGACAATCGAGTAGTTCGGATCTGGAATAAACTGTCTGAGAGTGTGGTGGAGACAGGGTCAATCGAGTAGTTAGGATCTGGAAAGCACGGACTGAGAATGTGGTGGAAACAGGGTCAATATAGTGGACAATATCAGGAATGCACTGCCCGAGAGGGTGGTGGATACAGGGTCAATCGAGTGGTTTAGACCTGGAATACAATGCCTGGGAGTGTGTTGGAGACAGGGTCAATCCAGTGGGCAAGATCTGGAAGGCACTGTCTGAGATTGCAGTAGAGAAAAGTTCATTTGAGTATTTAGTATCTGGAATGTACTGCCTCAGTGCATGGTAGAGACAGGTTCAATCGAATGGTTAGGATCTGTAATGAAATGCCTGAGAGTGTGATGGAGACAGGGTCAATCGAGTGGTTACGGTCTGTAATGTGCCGCCTGAGAGTGTGGTGGAGAGAGGGTCAATCGAAGGGTTAGGTTTCTGGAATACACTGTCTGAAAGAGTGGTGGCGAGAGGGTCAATCAAGCGGTAAGGATCTGGAATGCACTGCCTGAGAGTGTCATGGAGACAGGGTTAATTGAGTGTTTACGCTATGTAATGCGTGCCCTGAGAGTGTGGTGGTGGCAGGGTCAATCGAGTAGTTAGGATCTGGAATAAACTGCCTGAGAGTGTGGTGGAGACAGGGTCAATCGAGTAGTTAGGATCTGGAAAGCACTGCCTGAGAATGTGGCGGAAACAGGGTCAATATAGTGGACAGTATCAGGAACGCACTTCCTGAGAGGCTGCTGAATACAGGGTCAATCAAGTGGTTTAGACCTGGAATACAATGCCTGGGAGCGTGTTGGAGACAAGATCAATCAAGTGGGCAGGATCTGGAAGGCACTGTTTGAGATTGCGGTGGAGAAAATTTCATTCGAGTGGTAGTATCTGGAATGCACTGCCTCAGTGTATGGTAGAGACAGGTTCAATCGACTGGTTAGGATCTGGAATGAAATGTCTGAGAGTGTGATGGAGACAGGGTCAATCAAGTGGTTAGTATCTGGAATACATTGTCTGAGAGTTTGTCGGAGGCAGGGTCAATCGAGCGGTCATGTTTTGGATTGCACTTCCTGAGATTTTGGTGGAGAAAGGGTCAAATGACTGGTTAGTGTCCGGAATGCGCTGTCTGAGACTGCGATGGAGACAGGGTCAAGCGAATGGTTAGGATCCAGAATGCACTGCCTGAAAGTGTGATGGACAGGGTAAATTGAGTGGGTAGAGTCTGGATGGCATTGTCTGAGATTGTGGTGGAGACAGGGTTTATCGAGTAGTTAGGATCTGGAATGCACTGCCTGAGAATGTGATGGAGACAGGGTTAATCGAGTGGTTAGGATCTGGAAAGCACCACCTGAGAATGTGGTGGAAACAGGGTCAATGTGGTCAGAATCAGGAATGCACTGCCTGAGAGGGTGGTGGAGACAGGGTTAATTGAATGGTAAGGATCTGGAAAGCACCGCCTGAGATTGTGGTGGAAACAGGGTCAATGTAGTGGACAGAATCAGGAATTCACTGCCTGAGAGGGTTGTGTATACAGGGTCAATCGAGTGGTTTAGACCTGGAATACAATGCCTGGGAGTGTGTTGGAGACAGGGTCAATCCAGTGGGCAAGATCTGGAAGGCACTGTCTGAGATTGCTGTAGAGAAAAGTTCATTTGAGTGGTTAGTATCTGGAATGCACTGCCTCAGTGTATGGTAGAGACAGGTTCAGTTGAGTGGTTAGGATCTGGAATGAAATGCCTGAGAGTGTGATGGAGAAGGGTCAATCGAGTGGTTACGGTCTGTAATGTGCCGCCTGACAGTGTGGTGGAGAGAGGGTCAATCGAAGGGTTAGGTTTCTGGAATACACTGTCTGAAAGAGTGGTGGCGAGAGGGTCAATCAAGCCGTAAGGATCTGGAATGCACTGCCTGAGAGTGTCATGGAGACAGGGTTAATCGAGTGGTTACGCTATGTAATGCGTGCCCTGAGAGTGTGGTGGAGGCAGGGTCAATCGAGTAGTTAGGATCTGGAAAGCACCGCCTGAGAATGTGGTGGAAACAGGGTCAATATAGTGGACAGAATCAGGAATGCACTGCCTGAAAGGCTGGTGGATACAGGGTCAATCGAGTGGTTAGGATCTGGAATAAACTGCCTGAGAGTGTGGTGGAGACAGGGTCAATCGAGTAGTTAGGATCTGGAATGCACGGCCTGAGAATGTGGCAGAAACAGGGTCAATATAGTGGACAGTATCAGGAATGCACTTCCTGAGAGGCTGGTGAATACAGGGTCAATCGAGTGGTTTAGACCTGGAATACAATGCCTGGGAGCGTGTTGGAGACAAGATCAATCAAGTGGGCAGGATCTGGAAGGCACTGTTTGAGATTGCGGTGGAGAAAAGTTCATTCGAGTGGTAGTATCTGGAATGCACTGCCTCTGTGTATGGTAGAGACAGGTTCAATCGAGTGGTTAGGATCTGGAATGAAATGTCTAAAAGTGTGATGGAGACAGTGTCAATCGAGTGGTTAGGGACTGTAATGTGCCGCCTGAGAGTGTGGTGGAGAGAGGGTCAATCGAAGGGTTAGGATCTGGAATACACTGTCTGAAAGAGTGGTGGCGAGAGGGTCAATCAAGCGGTAAGGATCTGGAATGCACTGCCTGAAAGTGTCATGGAGACAGGATTAATCGAGTGGTTCCGGTATGTAATGCGTGCCCTGAGAGTGTGGTGGAGGCAGAGTCAATCGAGTGTTTAGGATCTGGAAGGCACTGTCTGACACTGTGCTGGAGACAGGGTGAAACGAGTATATAGGATCTGGAATGAACAGCCTGAGATTGTGCAGGAGACGTGGTCAATCTAGTGGTTAGGATCTGGAATGCACTGCCTGAGAGTCTGGTGGAGAAAGGGTCAATCGAATAGTTCAGATTTGGAATGCATTGAATGAGAGTGTGGTGGAGATTGGGTCAATCGAGTGGTTTGGATCTGGAATTCACTGACCGAGAGTGCGATGGAGAGAGGGTTTATCGTGTGGTTAGGATCTGGAAAGCACTGCCTGAGAGTGTGCTGGAGGCATGGTCAATCGAATGGTTAATATCTGGAATACACTGTTTGAGAGTGTGATGGAGACAGGGTCAATATGGTGGACAGAATCAGGAATGCAATGCCTGAGAGGGTGGTGGAGAGAGGGGCAATCGAGTGGTTAGGATCTACAAAGCGCTGCCTGAGAGCGTGGTGGAGGCAGGGTCAATCAAGTGGTAAGTATCTGGAATGCACTGCCTGAGATTTTGGCAGACAACGGGTCAATCGAGTGTTTACGATTTGGAAGGCACTTTCTATGACTGTGCTGGAGACAGAGTCAAACGAGTGTTTAGGATCTGAATGCACAGCCTGAGAGTGTGCAGGTGATGTGGTCAATTGAGTGATTAGCATCTGGAATGCACTGACTGAGAGACTGCAGGAGACAGGTTCAATCGAGTGGTTCGGATTTGGAATGCAATGACCAAGAGTGTGTTGGAGACAGGGTCAATTGACTGGTTAGGATCTGGAATACACGGTCTGAGAGTGTGGTGGAGACAGGGTCAATCAAGTGGTTAGGATCTGGAATGCACTGCCTGAGAGTGTGGTGGAGACAGGGTCAATCGAGTAGTCGGGATGTCGAATGCAATGCCTGAGAGTGTGGTGGAGACAGGGTCAATCGAGTGCTTAATATCTGGAATGCACTGTCTGAGTGTGTGGTGGAGGCATGGTCAATCGAGCGGTTAGTATCTGGAATGCACTGCATGAGAGTGTGGTGGAGACAAGGTCAATCGAGTGGTCATGTTTTGGATTGCACTTCCTGAGATTTTGGTGTAGACAGGGTCAAACGAGTGGTTAGGATCCAGAATGCACTGCCTGAGAGTATGGTGGAGACAGGGTAAATTGCGTGGATAGAGTCTGGATGGCATTATCTGAGATTGTGGTGGAGACAGGGTCAATCGAGGGGTCAGGATCTGGAATGCACTGCCTGAGAGTGTGATGGAGACAGGTGTAATCGATTTGTTAGTACCTGGAATGGACTGTCTGAGTGTGTGGTATCGACAGGGTCAATCGAATGGTTATGATCAGGAATGCACTGAATGGGAGTGTGGTGAGAAAGTGCCAATCGAGTGGTTAGAATCTGGAATAAACTGTCTGAGAGCATGGTGGAGACAGGCTCATTCGAGTAGTTAGGATCTGGAAAGCACGGCCTGAGAATGTGGTGGAAACAGGGTCAATATAGTGGACAGGATTATGAATGCACTGCCTGAGAGGGTGGTGGATACAGGGACAATCGAGTAGTTCGGATCTGGAATAAACTGTCTGAGAGTGTGGTGGAGACAGGGTCAATCGAGTAGTTAGGATCTGGAAAGCACCGCCTGAGAATGTGGTGGAAACAGGGTCAATATAGTGGACAGGATCAGGAATGCACTGCCTGAGAGGGTGGTGGATACAGGGTCAATCAAGTGGTTTAGACCTGGAATACAATGCCTGGGAGTGTGTTGGAGACAGGGTCAATCCAGTGGGCAAGATCTGGAAGGCACTGTCTGAGATTGCAGTAGAGAAAAGTTCATTTGAGTGGTTAGTATCTGGAATGCACTGCCTCAGTGTATGGTAGAGACAGGTTCAGTTGAGAGGTTAGGATCTGGAATGAAATGCCTGAGAGTGTGATGGAGACAGGGTCAATCGAGTGGTTACGGTCTGTAATGTGCCGCCTGAGAGTGTGATGGAGAGAGGGTCAATCGAAGGGTTAGGTTTCTGGAATACACTGTCTGAAAGAGTGGTGGCGAGAGGGTCAATCAAGCCTTAAGGATCTGGAATGCACTGCCTGAAAGTGTCATGGAGACAGGGTTAATCGAGTGGTTACGCTATGTAATGCGTGCCCTGAGAGTGTGGTGGAGGCAGGGTCAATCGAGTAGTTAGGATCTGGAAAGCACCGCCTGAGAATGTGGTGGAAACAGGGTCAATATAGTGGACAGAATCAGGAATGCACTGCCTGAGAGGGTGGTGGATACAGGGTCAATCGAGTAGTTAGGATCTGGAATAAACTGCCTGAGAGTGTGGTGGAGACAGGGTCAATCGAGTAGTTAGGATCTGGAACGCACGGCCTGAGAATGTGGCAGAATCAGGGTCAATATAGTGGACAGTATCAGGAATGCACTTCCTGAGAGGCTGGTGAATACAGGGTCAATCGAGTGGTTTAGACCTGGAATACAATGCCTGGGAGCGTGTTGAAGACAAGATCAATCAAGTGGGCAGGATCTGGAAGGCACTGTTTGAGATTGCGGTGGAGAAAAGTTCATTCCAGTGGTAGTATCTGGAATGCACTGCCTCAGTGTATGGTAGAGACAGGTTCAATCGAGTGGTTAGGATCTGGAATGAAATGTCTAAAAGTGTGATGGAGACAGGGTCATTCGAGTGGTTAGGGACTGTAATGTGCTGCCTGAGAGTGTGGTGGAGAGAGGGTCAATCGAAGGGTTAGGATCTGGAATACACTGTCTGAAAGAGTGGTGGCGAGAGGGTCAATCAAGTGGTAAGGATCTGGAATGCACTGCCTGAAAGTGTCATGGAGACAGGATTAATCGAGTGGTTCCGGTATGTAATGCGTGCCCTGAGAGTGTGGTGGAGGCAGAGTCAATCGAGTGTTTAGTATCTGGAAGGCACTGTCTGACACTGTGCTGGAGACAGGGTGAAACGAGTATATAGGATCTGGAATGAACAGCCTGAGATTGTGCAGGAGACATGGTCAATCTAGTGGTTAGGATCTGGAATGCACTGCCTGAGAGTCTGGTGGAGAAAGGGTCAATCGAATAGTTCAGATTTGGAATGCATTGAATGAGAGTGTGGTGGAGATTGGGTCAATCGAGTGGTTTGGATCTGGAATTCACTGACCGAGAGTGCGATGGAGAGAGGGTTTATCGTGTGGTTAGGATCTGGAAAGCACTGCCTGAGAGTGTGCTGGAGGCATGGTCAATCGAATGGTTAATATCTGGAATACACTGTTTGAGAGTGTGATGGAGACAGGGTCAATATGGTGGACAGGATCAGGAATGCAATGCCTGAGAGGGTGGTGGAGAGAGGGGCAATCGAGTGGTTAGGATCTACAAAGCGCTGCCTGAGAGCGTGGTGGAGGCAGGGTCAATCAAGTGGTAAGTATCTGGAATGCACTGCCTGAGATTTTGGCAGACAACGGGTCAATCTAGTGTTTACTATCTGGAAGGCACTTTCTAAGACTGTGCTGGAGACAGAGTCAAACGAGTGTTTAGGATCTGAATGCACAGCCTGAGAGTGTGCAGGTGATGTGGTCAATTGAGTGATTAGCCTCTGGAATGCACTGACTGAGAGACTGCAGGAGACAGGTTCAATCGAGTGGTTCGGATTTGGAATGCAATGACCAAGAGTGTGTTGGAGACAGGGTCAATTGATTGGTTAGGATCTGGAATAAACTGCCTGAGAGTGTGGTGGAGACAGGGTCAATCGAGTAGTTAGGATCTGGAACGCACGGCCTGAGAATGTGGCAGAATCAGGGTCAATATAGTGGACAGTATCAGGAATGCACTTCCTGAGAGGCTGGTGAATACAGGGTCAATCGAGTGGTTTAGACCTGGAATACAATGCCTGGGAGCGTGTTGGAGACAAGATCAATCAAGTGGGCAGGATCTGGAAGGCACTGTTTGAGATTGCGGTGGAGAAAAGTTCATTCGAGTGGTAGTATCTGGAATGCACTGCCTCTGTGTATGGTAGAGACAGGTTCAATGGAGTGGTTAGGATCTGGAATGAAATGTCTAAAAGTGTGATGGAGACAGGGTCAATCGAGTGGTTAGGGACTGTAATGTGCTGCCTGAGAGTGTGGTGGAGAGAGGGTGAATCGAAGGGTTAGGATCTGGAATACACTGTCTGAAAGAGTGGTGGCGAGAGGGTCAATCAAGTGGTAAGGATCTGGAATGCACTGCCTGAAAGTGTCATGGAGATAGGGTTAATCGAGTGGTTCCGGTATGTAATGCGTGCCCTGAGAGTGTGGTGGAGGCAGAGTCAATCGAGTGTTTAGTATCTGGAAGGCACTGTCTGACACTGTGCTGGAGACAGGGTGAAACGAGTATATAGGATCTGGAATGAACAGCCTGAGATTGTGCAGGAGACGTGGTCAATCTAGTGGTTAGGATCTGGAATGCACTGCCTGAGAGTCTGGTGGAGAAAGGGTCAATCGAATAGTTCCGATTTGGAATGCATTGAATGAGAGTGTGGTGGAGATTGGGTCAATCGAGTGGTTTGGATCTGGAATTCACTGACCGAGAGTGCGATGGAGACAGGGTTTATCGTTTGGTTAGGATCTGGAAAGCACTGCCTGAGAGTGTGCTGGAGGCATGGTCAATCGAATGGTTAATATCTGGAATACACTGTTTGAGAGTGTGATGGAGACAGGGTCAATATGGTGGACAGGATCAGGAATGCAATGCCTGAGAGGGTGGTGGAGAGAGGGGCAATCGAGTGGTTAGGATCTACAAAGCGCTGCCTGAGAGCGTGGTGGAGGCAGGGTCAATCAAGTGGTAAGTATCTGGAATGCACTGCCTGAGATTTTGGCAGACAACGGGTCAATCTAGTGTTTACTATCTGGAAGGCACTTTCTAAGACTGTGCTGGAGACAGAGTCAAACGAGTGTTTAGGATCTGAATGCACAGCCTGAGAGTGTGCAGTTGATGTGGTCAATTGAGTGATTAGCATCTGGAATGCACTGACTGAGAGACTGCAGGAGACAGGTTCAATCGAGTGGTTCGGATTTGGAATGCAATGACCAAGAGTGTGTTGGAGACAGGGTCAATTGATTGGTTAGGATCTGGAATACACGGCCTGAGAGTGTGGTGGAGACAGGGTCAATCAAGTGGTTAGGATCTGGAATGCTCTGCCAGAGAGTGTAGTGGAGACAGGGTCAATCGAGTAGTCGGGATGTGGAATGCAATGCCTGAGAGTGTGGTGGAGACAGGGTCAATCGAGTGCTTAATATCTGGAATGCACTGTCTGAGTGTCTGGTGGAGACATGGTCAATCGAGCGGTTAGTATCTGGAATGCACTGCATGAGAGTGTGGTGGAGACAAGGTCAATCGAGTGGTCATGTTTCGGATTGCACTTCCTGAGATTTTGGTGTAGACAGGGTCAAACGAGTGGTTAGGATCCAGAATGCACTGTCTGAGAGTGTGGTGGAGACAGGTTAAATTGAGTGGATAGAGTCTGGATGGCATTGTCTGAGATTGTGGTGGAGACAGGGTCAATCGAGTGGTCAGGATCTGGAATGAACTGCCTGAGAGTGTGATGGAGACAGGGCTAATCGAGTGGTTAGTACCTGGAATGGAATGTCTGAGTGAGTGGTATCGACAGGGTCAATCGAGTGGTTATGATCAGGAATGCACTGAATGGGAGTGTGTTCGAGAGAGGGCCAATCGAGTGGTTAGGATCTGGAATAAACTGTCTGAGAATGTGGTGGAGACAGGCTCATTCGAGTAGTTGGGATCTGGAAAGCACCGCCTGAGAATGTGGTGGAAACAGGGTCAATATAGTGGACAGGATCAGGAATGCACTGCCTGAGAGGGTGGTGGATACAGGGTCAATCGAGTGGTTTAGACCTGGAATACAATGCCTGGGAGTATGTTGGAGACAGGGTCAATCCAGTGGGCAAGATCTGGAAGGCACTGTCTGAGATTGTAGTAGAGAAAAGTTCATTTGAGTGGTTAATATCTGGAATGTACTGCCTCAGTGTATGGTAGAGACAGGTTCAATCGAATGGTTAGGATCTGGAATGAAATGCCTGAGAGTGTGATGGAGACAGGGTCAATCGAGTGGTTACGGTCTGTAATGTGCCGCCTGAGAGTGTGGTGGAGAGAGGGTCAATCGAAGGGTTAGGTTTCTGGAATACACTGTCTGAAAGAGTGGTGGCGAGAGGGTCAATCAAGCCGTAAGGATCTGGAATGCACTGCCTGAGAGTGTCATGGAGACAGGGTTAATCGAGTGGTTACGCTATGTAATGCGTGCCCTGAGAGTGTGGTGGAGGCAGGGTCACTCGAGTAGTTAGGATCTGGAAAGCACCGCCTGAGAATGTGGTGGAAACAGGGTCAATATAGTGGACAGGATCAGGAATGCACTGCCTGAGAGGGTGGTGGATACAGGGTCAATCGAGTGGTTTAGACCTGGAATACAATGCCTGGGAGTATGTTGGAGACAGGGTCAATCCAGTGGGCAAGATCTGGAAGGCACTGTCTGAGATTGTAGTAGAGAAAAGTTCATTTGAGTGGTTAATATCTGGAATGTACTGCCTCAGTGTATGGTAGAGACAGGTTCAATCGAATGGTTAGGATCTGGAATGAAATGCCTGAGAGTGTGATGGAGACAGGGTCAATCGAGTGGTTACGGTCTGTAATGTGCCGCCTGAGTGTGGTGGAGAGAGGGTCAATCGAAGGGTTAGGATCTGGAATACACTGTCTGAAAGAGTGGTGGCGAGAGGGTCAATCAAGCCGTAAGGATCTGGAATGCACTGCCTGAGAGTGTCATGGAGACAGGGTTAATCGAGTGGTTACGCTATGTAATGCGTGCCCTGAGAGTGTGGTGGAGGCAGGGTCACTCGAGTAGTTAGGATCTGGAAAGCACCGCCTGAGAATGTGGTGGAAACAGGGTCAATATATTGGACAGAATCAGGAATGCACTGCCTGAGAGGGTGGTGGATACAGGGTCAATCGAGTAGTTAGGATCTGGAATGCACTGCCTGAGAGTCTGGTGGAGAAAGGGTCAATCGAATAGTTCGGATTAGGAATGCATTGACTGAGAGTTTGGTAGAGATTGGGTCAATCGAGTGGTTTGGATCTGGAATTCACTGACCGAGAGTGCGGTGGAAACAGGGTTTATCGAATGGTTAGGTTCTGGAATAAACTGTCAGTGAGTGTGATGGAGACAGGGTGAAACGAGTATTTAGGATATGGAATGAACAGCCTGAGATTGTGCTGGAGACGTGGTCAATCGAGTGGTTACGATCCAGAATACTCTGCCTGAGTGTCTGGTGGAGAAAGGATCAATCGAGTAGTTAGGATCTGGAATGCACTGCCTGAGAATGTGGTGGAGACAGGGTCAATCGAGTGGTCAGGATCTGGAATGGACTGACTGAGAGTGTGATGGAGACAGGGTTAATCGAGTGGTTAGTACCTGGAATGGAATGTCTGAGTGAGAGGTATCGACAGGGTCAATCGAGTGGTTATGATCAGGAATGCACTGAATGGGAGTGTGTTCGAGAGAGGGCCAATCGAGTGGTTAGGATCTGGAATAAACTGTCTGAGAATATGGTGGAGACAGGCTCGTTCGAGTAGTTAGGATCTGGAAAGCACCGCCTGAGAATGTGGTGGAAACAGGGTCAATATAGTGGACAGGATCAGGAATGCACTGCCTGAGAGGGTGGTGGATACAGGGTCAATCGAGTGGTTTAGACCTGGAATACAATGCCTGGGAGTGTGTTGGAGACATGGTCAATCCAGTGGGCAAGCTCTGGAAGGCACTGTCTGAGATTGTAGTAGAGAAAAGTTCATTTGAGTGGTTAATATCTGGAATGTACTGCCTCAGTGTATGGCAGAGACAGGTTCAATCGAATGGTTAGGATCTGGAATGAAATGCCTGAGAGTGTGATGGAGTCAGGGTCAACCGAGTGGTTACGGTCTGTAATGTGCCGCCTGAGAGTGTGGTGGAGAGAGGGTCAATCGAAGGGTTAGGATCTGGACTACACTGTCTGAAAGAGTGGTGGCGAGAGGGTCAATCAAGCCGTAAGGATCTGGAATGCACTGCCTGAGAGTGTCATGGAGACAGGGTTAATCGAGTGGTTACGCTATGTAATGCGTGCCCTGAGAGTGTGGTGGAGGCAGGGTCACTCGAGTAGTTAGGATCTGGAAAGCACCGCCTGAGAATGTGGTGGAAACAGGGTCAATATAGTGGACAGAATCAGGAATGCACTGCCTGAGAGGGTGGTGGATACAGGGTCAATCGAGTAGTTAGGATCTGGAATGCACTGCCTGAGAGTCTGGTGGAGAAAGGGTCAATCGAATAGTTCGGATTAGGAATGCATTGACTGAGAGTTTGGTAGAGATTGGGTCAATCGAGTGGTTTGGATCTGGAATTCACTGACCGAGAGTGCGGTGGAAACAGGGTTTATCGAATGGTTAGGTTCTGGAATAAACTGTCAGTGAGTGTGATGGAGACAGGGTGAAACGAGTATTTAGGATATGGAATGAACAGCCTGAGATTGTGCAGGAGACGTGGTCAATCGAGTGGTTACGATCCAGAATACACTGCCTGAGTGTCTGGTGGAGAAAGGATCAATCGAGTAGTTAGGATCTGGAATGCACTGCCTGAGAATGTGGTGGAGACAGGGTCAATCGAGTGGTCAGGATCTGGAATGGACTGACTGAGAGTGTGATGGAGACAGGGTTAATCGAGTGGTTAGTACCTGGAATGGAATGTCTGAGTGAGAGGTATCAACAGGGTCAATCGAGTGGTTATGATCAGGAATGCACTGAATGGGAGTGTGTTCGAGAGAGGGCCAATCGAGTGGTTAGGATCTGGAATAAACTGTCTGAGAATGTGGTGGAGACAGGCTCGTTCGAGTAGTTAGGATCTGGAAAGCACCGCCTGAGAATGTGGTGGAAACAGGGTCAATATAGTGGACAGGATCAGGAATGCACTGCCTGAGAGGGTGATGGATACAGGGTCAATCGAGTGGTTTAGACCTGGAATACAATGCCTGGGAGTGTGTTGGAGACAGGGTCAATCCAGTGGGCAAGATCTGGAAGGCACTGTCAGAGATTGCAGTAGAGAAAAGTTCATTTGAGTGGTTAGTATCTGGAATGTACTGCCTCAGTGTATGGTAGAGACAGGTTCAATCGAATGGTTAGGATCTGGAATGAAATGTCTGAGAGTGTGATGGAGACAGGGTCAATCGAGTGGTTAGGGTCTGGAAAGCACTGCCTGAGAATGTGGTGCAAACAGGGTCAATATAGTGGACAGAATCAGGAATGCACTGCCTGAGAGGGTGGTGGATACAGGGTCAATCGAGTAGTTAGGATCTGGAATAAACTGCCTGAGAGTGTGGTGGAGACAGGGTCAATCGAGTAGTTAGGATCTGGAAAGCACTGCCTGAGAATGTGGCGGAAACAGGGTCAATATAGTGGACAGTATCAGGAATGCACTTCCTGAGAGGCTGGTGAATACAGGGTCAATCAAGTGGTTTAGACCTGGAATACAATGCCTGGGAGTGTGTTGGAGACAAGATCAATCAAGTGGGCAGGATCTGGAAGGCACTGTTTGAGATTGAGGTGGAGAAAAGTTCATTCGAGTGGTAGTATCTGGAATGCACTGCCTCAGTGTATGGTAGAGACAGGTTCAATCGACTGGTTAGGATCTGGAATGAAATGCCTGAGAGTGTGATGGAGACAGGGCCAATCGAGCGGTTAGGATCTGGAATAAACTGTCTGAGAATGTGGTGGAGACAGGCTCGTTGGAGTAGTTAGGATCTGGAAAGCACCGCCTGAGAATGTGGTGGAAACAGGGTCAATATAGTGGACAGGATCAGGAATGCACTGCCTGAGAGGGTGGTGGATACAGGGTCAATCGAGTGCTTAATATCTGGAATGCACTGTCTGAGTGTGTGGTGGAGACATGGTCAATCGAGCGGTTAGTATCTGGAATGCACTGCATGAGAGTGTGGTGGAGACAGGGTCAATCGAGTGGTCATGTTTTGGATTGCACTTCCTGAGAATTTGGTGTAGACAGGGTCAAACGAGTGGTTAGGATCCAGAATGCACTGCCTGAGAGTGTGGTGAAGACAGGGTAAATTGAGTGGATAGAGTCTAGATGGCATTGTCTGAGATTGTGGTGGAGACAGGGTCAATCGTGTGGTCAGGATCTGGAATGGACTGCCTGAGAGTGTGATGGAGACAGGGTCAAACGAGTGGTTGGTATCTGGAATGCACTGTCTGAGAGTGTGATGGAGACAGGGTCAATCGAGTGGTTAGGATCTGGAAAGCACCGCCTGAGAATTTGTTGGAAACAGGGTCAATGTAGTGGACAGAATCAGGAATGCACTGCCTGAGAGGGTGGTGGATACAGGGTCAATTGAGTAGTTTGGATCTGGAACAAACTGTCTGAGAGTGTGGTGGAGACAGGGTCAATCGAGTAGTTAGGATTTGGAAAGCATTGCCTGAGAATGTGGCGGAAACAGGGTCAAAATAGTGGACAGTATCAGGAATGCACTGCCTGAGAGGGTGGTGGTTACAGTGTCAATTGAGTGGTTTAGACCTGGAATACAATGCCTGGGAGCGTGTTGGAGACAGGGTCAATCAAGTGGGCATGATCTGGAAGGCACTGTTTGAGATTGAGGTGGAGAAAAGTTCATTCGAGTGGTAGTATCTGGAATGCACTGCCTCAGTGTATGGTAGAGACAGGTTCAATCGACTGGTTAGGATCTGGAATGAAATGCCTGAGAGTGTGATGGAGACAGGGTCAATCGAGTGGTTAGGGTCTGTAATGCGCCGCCTGAGAGTGTGGTGGAGAGAGGGTCAATCGAAGGGTTAGGATCTGGAATACACTGTCTGAAAGAGTGGTGGTGAGAGGGTCAATCAAGCGGTAAGGATCTGGAATGCACTGCCTGGGAGTGTCATGGAGACAGGATTAATCGAGTGGTTCCGGTATGTAATGCGTGCCCTGAGAGTGTGGTGGAGGCAGAGTCAATCGAGTGTTTAGTATCTGGAAGGCACTGTCTGACACTGTGCTGAAGACAGGGTGAAACGAGTATTTAGGATCTGGAATGAACAGCCTGAGATTGTGCAGGAGATGTGGTCAATCGAGTGGTTAGGATCTGGAATGCACTGTCTGAGAGTCTGGTGTAGAAAATGTCAATCGAATAGTTCGGATTTGGATTGCATTGACTGAGAGTGTGGTGGAGATTGGAAAATCGAGTGGTTTGGATCTGGAATTCACTGACTGTGAGTGTGGTGGAGACAGGGTTTATCGAGTGGTTAGGTTCTGGAATAAACTGTCAGAGAGTGTGATGGAGACAGGGTGAAACGAATATTTAGGATATGGAACGAACAGCCTGAGATTGTGCAGGAGACGTGGTCAATCGAGTGGTTAGGATCTGGAATACATTGCCTGAGAGTCTGGTGGAGAAAGGGTCAATCGAGTAGTTGGTATCTGGAATGCACTCCCTGAGAATGTGGTGGAAACAGGGTCAATATGGTGCATAGGATCAGGAATGCACTGCCTGAGATTGTGGTGGATAGAGGTTCAATCAAGTGGTTAGGATCTGGAATGCACTGCCTGAGAGTGTGGTAGAGACAGGGTCAATCGAGTGGTTACTATCTGGAATGCACTGTCTTAGTGTGTGGTGGAGCCATGGTCAATCGAGAGGTTAGTATCTGGATTACACTGTCTGAGAGTTTGTCGGAAACAGGGTCAAATGAGTGGTTAGGATCCAGAATGCACTGCCTGAAAGTGTGGTGGACAAGGTAAATTGAGTGGGTAGAGTCTGGACGGCATCGTCTGAGATTGTGGTGGAGACAGGGTTTATTGAGTGGTTAGGATCTGGAATGCACTGCCTGAGAGTGTGATGGAGACAGGGTCAATCGAGTAGTTAGGATCTGGAATGCACTGCCTGAGAATGTGGTGGAAACAGGGTCAATATAGTGGATAGGATCAGGAATGCAGTGCCTGAGAGGGTGGTGGAGACAGAGTCAATCAAGTGGTTAAGATCTGGAATGCACTGCCTGAGAGTGTGGTGGAGACAGGGTCAATCGAGTAGTCAGGACCTGGAATGCAATGCCTGAGAGTGTGGTGGAGACAGGGTCATTCAAGTGGTTAGTATCTGGAATGCACAGTCTGAGAGTGTGATGGAGACAGGTTCAATCGAGTGGTTAGGATCTGGAATGCGCTGCCTGAGAGTGTGGTGGAGACGGTTAATTTGAGTGGTTAGCATCTGGAATGCACTGCCTAAGCGTGTGGTGGAGACAGGGTTAATCGAGTGGTTAGGATCTGGAATGCACTGCCTGAGAGTGTGCTGGAGGCATGGTCAATCGAATGGTTAATATCTGGAATACACTGTTTGAGAGTGTGATGGAGACAGGGTCAACCGAGTGGTCAGGGTCTGTAATGCACCGCCTGAGAGTGTGGTGGAAAGAGGGTCAATTGTAGGGTTAGGATCTGGAATACACTGTCTGAAAGAGTGGTGGCGAGAGGGTCAATCAAGCGGTAAGGATCTGGAATGCACTGCCTGAGAGTGTCATGGAGAGAGGGTTAATCGAGTCGTTACGGTATGTAATGCGTGCCCTGAGAGTGTGGTAGAGGCAGAGTCAATCGAGTGTTTAGTATCTGGAAGGCACTGTCTGACACTGTGCTGGAGACAGGGTGAACCGAGTATTCAGGATCTGGAATGAAGAGCCTGAGATTGTGCAGGAGACGTGGTCAATCGAGTGGTTAGGATCTGGAATGCACTGCCTGAGAGTCTGGTGGAGAAAGGGTCAACCGAATAGTTCGGATTTGGAATTCATTGAATGAGAGTGTGGTGGAGATTGGGTTAATCGAGTGGTTTGGATCTGGAATTCACTGACCGAGAGTGCGATGGAGACAGGGTTTATCGAGTGGTTAGGATCTGGAATGCACTGCCTGAGAGTGTGCTGGAGGCATGGTCAATCGAATGGTTAATCGAATACACTTTTTGAGAGTGTGATGGAGCCAGGGTCAATATGGTGGACAGGATCAGGAATGCAATGTCTGAGAGGGTGGTGGAGAGAGGGGCAATCGAGTGGTTAGGATCTACAAAGCGCTGCCTGAGAGCGTGGTGGAGGCAGGGTCAATCAAGTGGTAAGTATCTGGAATGCACTGCCTGAGATTTTGGCAGAGAACGGGTCAATCGAGTGTTTACTATCTGGAAGGCACTTTCTAAGACTGTGCTGGAGACAGAGTCAAACGAGTGTTTAGGATCTGAATGCACAGCCTGAGAGTGTGCAGGTGATGTGGTCAATTGAGTGATTAGCATCTGGAATGCACTGACTGAGAGACTGCAGGAGACAGGTTCAATCGAGTGGTTCGGATTTGGAATGCAATGACCAAGAGTGTGTTGGAGACAGGGTCAATTGACTGGTTAGGATCTGGAATACACGGCCTGAGAGTGTGGTGGAGACAGGGTCAATCAAGTGGTTAGGATCTTGAATGCACTGCCTGAGAGTGTGGTGGAGACAGGGTCAATCGAGCAGGCAGGATGTGGAATGCAATGCCTGAGAGTGTGGTGGAGACAGGGTCAATCGAGCGCTTAATATCTGGAATGCACTGTCTGAGAGTTTGATGAAGACAGCGTCGATCGAGTGTTTAGGATCTGGATTGCACTGCATGAGAGTGTGGTGGATACAGGGTCAATCGAGTGGTCGTGTTTTGGATTGCACTTCCTGAGATTTTGGTGTAGACAGGGTCAAACGAGTGGTTAGGATCCAGAATGCACTGCCTGAGAGTGTGGTGGAGACAGGGTAAATTGAGTTGATAGAGTCTGGATGGCATTGTCTGAGATTGTGGTGGAGACAGGGTCAATCGAGTGGTCAGGATCTGGAATGGACTGCCTGAGAGTGTGATGGAGACAGGGTTAATCGAGTGGTTAGTACCTGCAATGGACTGTCTGAGTGTGTGGTATCGACAGGGTCAATCGAGTGGTTATGATCAGGAATGCACTGAATGGGAGTGTGGCCGAGAGAGGGCCAATCGAGTGGTTAGGATCTGGAATAAACTGTCTGAGAGTGTGGTGGAGACAGGCTCATTCGAGTAGTTAGGATCTGGAAAGCACCGCCTGAGAATGTGGTGGAAACAGGGTCAATATAGTGGACAGGATCAGGAATGCACTGCCTGAGAGGGCGGTGGATACAGGGACAATCGAGTAGTTCGGATCTGGAATAAACTGTCTGAGAGTGTGGTGGAGACAGGGTCAATCAAGTAGTTAGGATCTGGAGAGCACGGCCTGAGAGGGTGATGGATACAGGGTCAATCGATTGGTTTAGACCTGGAATACAATGCCTGGGAGCGTGTTGGAGACAGGGTCAATCAAGTGGGCAAGATCTGGAAGGCACTGTCTGAGATTGCAGTAGAGAAAAGTTCATTTGAGTGGTTAGTATCTAGAATGCACTGCCTCAGTGTATGGTAGAGACAGGTTCAATCGAGTGGTCAGGAACTGGAATGAAATGCCTGAGAGTGTGATGGAGACAGGGTCAATCGATTGGTTCGGACCGGCAATGCACTGCCTGAGAGAGTGGTTGAGGCAGGGTCGATCGAGTGGTTAGTATCAGGAAGGCACTACCTGAGAGTGTGGAGTAGACAGGGTCAACCGAGTGTTTAGGATCTGGAATGCACTGCCTGAGAGTGTGGTGTCGACAGGGTCAATCGAATGGTTAGGATCTGGAATGCACTGCCTGATCGTGTGGTCGTGAGAAGGTAAATCGAGCAGTTAGGATCTGGAATGAAGTGCCTGAGAGTGCGGTGGAGACAGGGTCAATCGAGTGGTTAGGATCTGGAATAAACTGAGAGTTTGGTGGAGACAGGGTCAATCGACTAGTTAGGATCTGGAAAGCTCTGCCTGAGAATGTGGTGGAAACACGGTTAATAGAGTGGACAGGATCAGGAATGCACTGCCTAAGAGGGTGGGGAGACAGGGTCAATCGAGTAGTTACGATCTGGAAAGCACTGCCTGAGAATGTGGTAGAAACAGGGTCAATATATTGGACAGGATCAGGAATGCACTGCCTGAGATGGTAGTGGTACAGGGTCAATCAAGTCGTTTGGACCTGGAATACAATGCCTGGGAGCATGTTGGAAACAGGGTCAATTGCGTCGTTTGGATCTGGAAGGCACGGTCTGAGATTATTGTGGGGAAAAGTTCATTCAAGTGGTTAGTATCTGGAATGCACTGCCTGAGTGTATGGTAGACACAGGTTCAATCGAGTTGTTAGGATGTGGAATGAAATGCCTGAGAGTGTGATGGAGACAGGGTCAATCGAGTGCTTAGTATCTGGAAGGCACAGTCTGAGATGGTGTTGGAGACAGGGTCAAATGAGTGTTTAGGATCTGGAATGCACAGCCTGAGAGTGTGCAGGAGCCATGGTCAATCGAGTGGTTAGGATCTGGAATGCACTGACTGTGAGTCTGATGGAGAAAGTGTCCATCGTGTGGTTTGGATTTGGATTGCATCGCCGTAGAGTGTGGTGGAGATAGGGTCAATCGAGTGGTTATGATTTGGAATGCATTGCCTGAGAGTGTGGTGGAGACAGGGTCAATCAAGTGGTTATGATCTGGAATGCACTGCCCAAGATAGTGGTGATGGCAGGGTCAATCGAGTGGTTAATATATGGAATACACTGTTTGAGAGTGTGATGGAGTCAGGGTCAACTGAGTGGTTACGGAATGTAATATGCTGGCTGAGAGGGTGGTGGAGAGAGGGGTAAGGATCTGCAAAGCACTGCCTGAGAGCATTGTGGAGGCAGGGTCAATCAAGTGATAAGTATCTGGAATGCACTGTCTGAGATTTTGGCAGAGACCGGGTCAATCGAGTGTTTACTATCTGGAAGGCACTGTCTGAGACTGTGCTGGAGACAGGGTCAATAGAGTGTTTAGGATCTGGAATGCACAACCTGAGAGTGTGCAAGATATGTGGTCAATTGAGTGGATAGCATCTGGAATGCACTGACTGAGAGTCTGGTGGAGACAGGGTCAATTGAGTGGTTTGGATTTGGAGTGCAATGACCAAGAGTGTGTTGGAGACAGGGTCAATCGAGTGGTTAGGATCTGGAATAAACTGTCTGAGAGTGTGGTGGAAACAGGGTCAATCGAGTGGTTAGGATCTGGAATGCACCACCTGAGAGTGTGGTGGAAACAGGGTCAATATAGTGGTTAGTTTCTGGAATGCATTGCGTGACAGTGTGCTGGAGAGAGGGTCAATCGAGTGGGTTGGATCAGGAATGCACTGCCTGAGAGTGTGGTATCGACAGGGTCAATCAAGTGTTTAGTATATGGAATGCACTGCCTGAGAGTGTGGTCGAGAGAGGGTCATTCAAGTGGTTAGGATCTGGAATGAAATGCCTGAGAGTGTGGTGGAGACATGGTCAATCGAGTGGTTAGGGTGCGGAATGCGCTGACTGAGTGTGTGTTGGAGACAGGGTCAATCGAGTGGTTAGTATCAGGAAGGCACTGCCTGAGAGTGTGGTGTTGACAGGGTCAATCGAGTGGTTAGGATCTGGAATGCGTTGCCTGTGATTGTGGTGGAGACAGGGTAAAACGAGTGGTAAGGATCTCGACGTCTCTGTCTGAGAGTGTGGTGGAGAAAGTGCCAATCGAGTGGTTAGGATCTGGAATGAGCTGCCTGAGAGTGTGGTGGAGACAGAGTCAATCGCGTGGTTGAGGTCTGGAATGCGCTGTCTGAGAGTGTGGTGGAGACAAAGTCAATCGAGTGGTTAGGGTCCGGATGGCACTGTCTGAGAGTGTGGTTTGGCAGGGCCAATCAAGTTCCTAGTATCTGGAATGCACTGCCTGAGAGTGTGGTGGAGACAGGGTCATTTGAGTGGTTAGGATCTGGAATGTAATGTCTGAGAGTGTGATGGAGGCAGGGTAAATCGAGTGGTTAGTGTCTGTAATGCGCTGCCTGAGAGTCTGGTGGAGATAGTGCCAATATAGTGGTCTGGATCTGGAATACACTGTCTGAGATTGTGGAGGATAGAGGGTGAATTGAGTGTTTAGGGTCTGGAATACACTGTCTGAGAGTAGATACAGGGTGAATCGAGTTATTAGGGTCTGGAATGAACTATGTGGGAGTGTGGTGGAGACAGGGTCAATCGATTGGTTAGGATCTGGAATGTACTGTCTGAGCGTGTAGTGGAGACAGGGTCAATCGAGTTGTTAGGGTCTGGAAAGCACTGTTTGAGAGTGTGGTGGATACAGGATCAATCGAGTGTTTAGGATGTGCAATACACTTCCTGAGAGTGTGGTGGAGACAGGCTCAATTGAGTGGTCATGATTTGCAATGCACTGCCTGATAGTTTGGTGGATACACGGTCAAACAAGTGGTTAGGGTGTGTAATGCGCTGGCTGAGAGTTTGGTGGAGGCAAAGTCAATCGAGTGGTTAGGGTCTGGATGGCACTGACTGAGAGTGTGGTTTTGTAGGGCCAATCGAGTTGTTAGTATCGCGAATGCACTGACTGAGAGTGTGATGGAGACATAGTCATTTCAGTGGCTAGGATATGGAATGCACTGCCTGAGGGTGTGGTGGAGACAGGGTCAAGCGAGTGGTTAGGATCCAAAATGCACTGCCTGTGAGTGTGGTGGAGACAGGGTAAATCAGTGGTTAGAGTCTGGATGGCATTGTCTGAGATTTTGGTGGAGACGGGGTCAATCGAGCGGTTAGGATCTGGAATGCACTGCCTGAGATTGTGGTGGAGACGGTCAATATTGTGGTTAAGATCGGGAATGAACTGCCTGAGAGTGTGGTGGATACAGGGTCGACGAGTGGTTAGGATCTGGAATGCAATCCCTGTGAGCGAGGTGCAGACACGGTCAATCGAGTGGTCAGGATCTGGAAGGCACTATCTGAGAGTATGGTAGTGACAGGGTCAATTGAGTGGTTAGTATCTGGAACACACTGTCTGAGAGTGTGGTGGAGAAAGGTTCAATCGAGTGGTTAGTATCTGGAAAGCCATGTCTGAGAGTGTGGTGGAGACAGGTTCAATCGAGTGGTTAGTATCTGGAAAGCGCTGTCTGAGAGAGTGGTGGAGACAGGTTCAATCGAGTGGTTAGGATCTGGATGGCAGTGTCTGAGAGTGTGGTGGAGACAAAGTCAATCGAGTGGTTAGGATCTGGAATGCGCTGCCTGTGAGTGTGGTGGAGACAGGGTCAAACGAGTGGTTAGGGTCTGGATGGCAGTGTGTGAGAGTGTGGTGGAGAGAAAGTCAATCGAGTGGTTAGGATCTGGAATGCATTACCTGTGAGTGTCGTGGAGACAGGGTCAAACGACTGGTAAGGATCTCGACGGCTCTGTCTGAGAGTGTGGTGGAGAAAGTGCCAATCGAGTGGTTAGCATCTGGAATGAACTGCCTGAGAGTGTGGTGGAGACAGGGTCAATCGAGTGGTTAGGATCTGGAATGCACTGCCTGAGAGTGTGGTGGAATCAGGGTCAATCGAGTGGTTAGTATCTGGAATGCAATGTTTGAGAGTCTGATGGAGACCGGGTCGATCGAGTGGTTAGGATCTCTAATGCGCCGCCTGAGAGTTTGTTGGAGAGAGGGTCAATTGAATGGTTAGGATCTGGAATACACTACCTGAAAGAGAGGTGGATAGAGGGTCAGTCGAGTGGTAAGGATCGGGAATGCATTGCCTGAGAGTGTGATGGACAGAGGGTTAATTGAGTGGCTACGGTATAAAATGCGCGGCCTCAGATTGTGTTGGAGACAGGGTCAATCGAGTGTTTTGTATCTGGAAGGCACTGTCTGACACTGTGCTGGAGACAGGGTGAAACGAGTGTTTAGGATCTGGAATGCACAGCATAAGAGTGTGCAGGAGATGTGGTCAATTGAGTGGTTAGGCTCTGGAGTGCACTGACTGAGAGTGTGGTGGAGACTGGGTCAATCGAGTGGTTAGGATCCGGAATATACTGTCTGAAAGTGTGGTGGAGACAGGGTCAATCGCGTAGTTAGGATCTGGAAAGTACTGCCTGAGAATGTAGTGGAAACAGGATCAATATAGTGGACAGGATCAGGAATGCACTGCCTGAGAGGGTGGTGGGTACAGGGTCAATCGAGTGGTTAGGACCTGGAATACAATGCCTGGGAGCGTGTTGGCAACAGGGTCAATCTAGTGGTCAGGATCTGGAAGGCACTGTCTGAGGTTGCGGTGGAGAAAAGTTCATTCGAGTGGTTAGTATCTGGAATGCACTATCTGAGAGTGTGGTGGAGACAGGGTCAACCGAGTGGTTAGTATCTGGAATGCAATGTTTGAGTATCTGATGGAGACAGGGTCAATCGCGTGGTTAGGGTCTCTAATGCACCGCCTGAGAGTTTGGTGGAGAGAGGGTCAATCGAATGGCTAGGATCTGGAATACACTGCCTGAAAGAGTGGTGGAGAGAGGGACAGTCGAGTGGTAAGGATCTGGAATGCATTGCCTGAGAGTGTGATGGAGACAGGTTTAAATGAGTGGTTATGACATGTAATGCGCGGCCTGTGAGTGTGTTGGAGACAGGGTCAGTCGAGTGGTTAGAATCTGCAATGCACTGCCTGAGAGTGTGGTGGAGGCAGGGTCAATCGAGTGTTTAGCATCTGGAAGGTACTGACTGACACTGTGCTGGAGACAGGGTGAAACAAGTGTTTAGGATCTGGAATGCACAGCTAAAGAGTGTGCAGGAGACATGGTCAATCGAGTGGTTAGGCTCTGGAATGCACTGACTGAGAGTGTGGTGGAGACAGGGTCAATCGAGTGGTTAGGATCTGGAATATACCGTCTGAGAGTGTGGTGGAGACAGGTCAATCGAGTAGTTAAGATCTGGAAAGCACTGCCTGAGAATGTGGTGGAAACAGGATCAATATAATAGGCAGGATCAGGAATGCACTGCCTGAGAGGGTGGTGGATACAGGGTCAATCGAGTGGTTAGGACCTGGAATACAATGCCTGAGAGTGTGTTGGAGACAGGGTCAATTGAGTGATCAGGATCTGGAAGGCACTGTCTGAGATTGCAGTGGAGAAAAGTTCATTCAAGTGGTTAGTATCTGGAATGCACTGTCTGAGAGTGTGGTGGAGACAGGGTCAATCGAGTGGTTAGGGTCTCTAATGCGCCGCCTGAGAGTTTGGTGGGGAGAGAGTCAATTGAATGGTTAGGGTCTGGAATACACTGTCTGAAAGGGTGGTGGAGAGAGGGTCAGTCGAGTGGTAAGGATCTGGAATGCATTGCCTGAGAGTGTGATGGAGACAGGGTTAATTGAGTGGTTACGGTATGTAATGCGCGGCCTGTGAGTGTGTTGGAGACAGGGTCAATCGAGTGGTTAGGATCTGCAATGCACTGCCTGAGAGAGTGGTGGAGGCAGGGTCAATCCAGTGTTTAGTATCTGGAAGGCACTGTCTGATACTCTGCTGGAGACAGGGTGAAACGAGTGTTTAGGATCTGGAACGCACAGCTTGAGGGTGTGCAGGAGACGTGGCCAATCGAGTGATTAGGATCTGGAATGTACTGACTGAGAGTCTGGTGGAGAAAGGGTCAATCGAGTAGTTAGGATCTGGAAAGCACTGCCTGAGAATGTGGTGGAAACCAGATCAATATAGTGGACAGGATCAGGAATGCACTGCCTGAGAGGGTGGTGGATATAGGGTCAATCGAGTGGTTAGGACCTGGAATACAATGCCTGGGAGCATGTTAGAGAAAGGGTGAATAGAGTGGTTAGGATCTGGAAGGCACTGTCTGAGATTGCGGTGGAGAAAATTTCATTCGAGTGGTTAGTATCTGGAATGCACTGTCTGAGAGTGTGGTGGAGACAGGGTCAATCGAGTGGTTAGGGTCTCCAATGCGCTACCTGAGAGTTTGGTGAGGAGAGGGTCAATGGAATGGTTAGGATCTGGAATACACTGCCTGAAAGAGTGGTGCAGAGAGGGTCAGACGAGTGGTAAGGATCTGGAATGCATTGCCTGAGAGTGTGATGGAGACAAGGTTAATCGAGTGGTTATGGTATGCAATGCACTGCCTGAGGGAGTGGTGAAGCAGGGTCAATTGAGTGTTTAGTATCTGGAAGGCATTGGCTGACACTGTGCTGGAGACAGGGTGAAACGAGTGTTTAGGATCTGGTATGCACAGCCTGAGAGTGTGCAGGAGACGTGGTCAATCAAGTGGTTAGGATCTGGAATGTACTGACTGAGAGTCTGGTGGAGAAAGGCTCAATCGAATGGTTCGGATTTGGAATGCACTGACTGAGAGTGTGGTGGAGATTGGGTCAATTGAGTGGTTAGGATCTGGAATGCACTGACCAAGATTGCAGTGGAGACAGGGTCAATTGAGTGGTTAGGATCTGCAATAAACTGTCTGAGAGTATGGTGGAGACAGGGTCAATCGAGTGGTTAGGATCTGGAATGCACTGACCGAGAGTGCGGTGGAGACAGGGTCAATTGAGTGGTTAGGATCTGCAATAAACTGCCTGAGAGTATGGTGATGACAGGGTAAATCGAGTGGTTAGAGTCTGGATGGCATTGTCTGAGAATGTGGTGGAGACAGGGTCAATTGAGCGGTTAGGATCTGGAATGCACTGCCTGGCAGTGTTTAGTATCTGGAAGGCACTGTCTGACACTGTGCTGGAGACAGGGTGAAACGAGTGTTTGGGATCTGGAATGCACAGCCTGAGAGTGTGCAGGAGACGTGGTCAATCGTGTGATTAGGATCTGGAATGCACTGCATGAGAGTGTGGTGGATACAGGTTTCAACTGAGTGGTTAGGATCTGGAATACAATGCCTGGGATCGAGGTGCAGACAGGGTCAATCGAGTGCTTAGGGTATCTAATACGCCGCCTGAGAGTTTGGAGGAGAGAGGGTCAATCGAATGGTTAGGATCTGGAATACACTGCCTGAAAGAGTGGTGGAGAGAGGGTCAGTCAAGCAGTAAAGATCTGGAATCCATTGCCTGTGATTGTTTTGGAGACAGGGTTAATCAAGTGGTTACGGTATGTACTGCGTGGCCTCAGAGTGTGGTGGAGACAGGGTCAATCGAGTGGTTAGGATCAGCAATGCACTGCCTGAGAGAGTGGTGGAGGCAGGGTCAATCGAGTGTTTAGTATCTGGAAGGCACTGTCTGACACTGTGCTGGAGACAGGGTGAAACGAGTGTTTGGGATCTGGAATGCACAGCCTGAGAGTGTGCAGGAGACGTGGTCAATCGAGTGGTTAGGATCTGGAATGCACTGACTGAGAGTCTGGTGGAGAAATGGTCAATCGAGTGTTTCGGATTTAGAATGCAATGACCAAGAGTGCGGTGGAGACAGGGTCAATCGAGTGGTTAGGATCTGGAAAGCACTGCCTGAGAATGTGGGGGAAACAGGATCCATACAGTGGACAGGATCAGGAAAGCACTGCTTGAGAGGATGGTGGATACAGGGTCAATCGAGTGGTTAAGACCTGGAATATAATGCCTGGGAGCATGGTGGAGACAGGGTCAATCGAGTGGTCAGGTACTGGAAGGAACTGTCTGAGACTATGCTGGAGACAGGGTCAAACGAGTGTTTAGGATCTGGAATGCACAGCCCGAAAGTGTGCAGGAGGCGTGGTCAATCGGGTGGTTAGGATCTGGAATGCGCTGACTGAGAGTCTGGTGGAGAAAGGGTCCATCGAGTCGTTATGATTTGGATTGCACTGCCATAGAGTGAGGTGGAGACAGGGTCAATCGAGTGGTTAGGATCTGTAATGTGCTGCCTGAGAGTGTGGTGGAGAGAGGGTCAATCGAATGGTTAGGATCTGGAATAAACTGTCTGAAAGAGTGGTGGAGACATGGTCAATCGAGTGGCTAGGGTGCGGAATGCGCTGACTGAGAGTGTGTTGGAGACAGGGTCAATCGAGTGGTTAGTATCAGGAAGTCACTACCTGAGAGTGTGGAGGAGACAGGGTCAAACGAGTGGTTAGTATCTGGAAGGCACAGTCTGAGACTGTGCTGGAGAGAGGGTCAAACGAGTGTTTAGGATCTGGAATGCACAGCCCAAGATTGTGCAGGAGGCATGGTCAATCGAGTGGTTAGGATCTGGAATGCACTGACTGAGATTCTGGTGGAGATAGGGTCCAACGAGTCGTTTGGATTTGGATTGCACTGCCGTAGAGTGTGATGGAGACAGGGTCAATCGAGTGGTTATGATTTGGAATGCAATGCCTGAGAGAGTGGTGGAGACAGGGTCAATCACGTGGTTGGGGTCTGGATAGCGCTGTCTGAGAGTGTGCTGAAGACAAAGTCAAACGAGTGGTTAGGGTCTGGATGGCACTGTCTGAGAGTGTGGTTTGGTTGGGCCAATCGAGTTCCTAGTATCTGGAATGCACTGACAGAGAGTGTGATGGAGACAGGGTCAAGCAAGTGGTTAGGATCCAGAATGGACTGCCTGAGAGTGTGGTGGAGATAGTATAAATTGAGTGCTTAGAGCCTGGATGACATTGTCTATGATTGTGGTGGAGACTGGGTCAATCGAGTGGTTAGGATCTGGAATGCACTGCCTGAGAGTGTGGTGGAGACACGGTCATTTGAGTGGTTAGGATCTAGAATGTAATGCCTGAGAGTGTGATGGAGGCAGGGTCAATCGAGTGGTTAGTGTCTGTAATGCGCTGCCTGAGAGTCTGGTAGAGATAGGGTTAATATAGTGGTTTGGATCTGGAATACACTGTCTGACAGTGTGGTGGATACAGGGTGAATTGAGTGTTTAGGGTCTGGAATGAACTGCATGAGAGTGTGGTGTAGATAGGGTCAATCGAGTGGTTAGGATATGGGATAAACTGTCCGAGAGTGTGGTAGATGCAGAGTGAAATGAATGGTTAGGGTCTGGAATGAACTGCTTGAGAGTGTGGTGCAGTCAGGGTCAATCGAGTGGTTAGGATAAGGAATGCACTGCCCGAGAGTGCGGTTGAGACAGATTAATCAATTGGTTAGGATCTGGAATGCACAGTCTGAGAGTGTGGTGGAGACTGGGTCAATCAAGTGGTTAGGATCTGGAATACACTGCCTGAGAGTGTGGTGTCGACAGGGTCAAACAAGTGGTTAGGGTCCAGAATGCGGTGCCTGAGAGTGTGGTGGAGACAGGGTCAATCGAGTAGTTAGGACCTGGAATGCAATGTCTGAGAGTGCGGTGGGGACAGGGTCAATCGAGAGGTTAGTAACTGGAACGCACTGTCTTAGAGTGTGGTGGAGGCAGGGTCAAACGAGTGGTAAGGATCTCGATGTCTCTGTCTGAGAGTGTGGTGGAGAAAGTGCCAATCGAGTGGTTAAGATCTGGAATGAACTGCCTGAGAGTGTGGTGGAGATAGAGTCAATCGCGTGGTTGTGGTCTGCATTGCGCTGTCTGAGTGTGTGGTTTGGTAGGGCCAATCGAGTCCTTAGTATCTGGATTGCACTGACAGAGAGTGTGATGGCGACAGGGTCAAGCAAATGGTTAGGATCCGGAATGGACTGCCTGAGAGTGTGGTGGAGACGCTGTAAATTGAGTGCTTAGAGTCTGGATGGCATTGTCTGAGATTGTGGTGGAGACTGGGTCAAACGAGTGGTTAGTTTCTGTAATGCGCTGCCTGAGAGTCTGGTGGAGATAGGGTTAATATAGTGGTTTGGATCTGGAATACACTGTCTGACAGTGTGGTGGATACAGGGTGAATTGAGTGTTTAGGGTCGGAATGAACTGCATGAGAGTGTGGTGGAGAAAGGGTCAATCGAGTGGTTAGGATGTGGGATAAACTGTCCGAGAGTGTGGTAGATGCAGCGTGAAACGAATGGTTAGGGTCTGGAATGAACTGCTTGAGAGTGTGGTGCAGTCAGGGTCAATCTAGTTGTTAGGGTCTGGAATGAACTACGTGAGAGTGTGGTGGAGACAGGGTCAATCGAGTGGTTAGGAACTGGAAAGCACTGCTTGAGATTGTGATGGAGGGAGGGTCAATCGAGCGGTTTGTATCTGGAATGCACTCTCTGAGAGTGTGATGGAGACAGGTTCAATCGAGTGGTTAGGATCTGGAATGCACAGTCTGTGAGTGTGGGGCAGGCAGGGTCAATCGAGTGGTTATGATCTGGAATGCACTACCTGTGAGTGTGGTGGTGGTAGTGTTAATCAAGTTGTTAGGATCTGGAATGCAATGCCTGAGAGTGTTGTTGAGACAGGGTCAATCAATTGGTTAGGGTCTGGAATGCACTGCCTGAGAGAGTGGTGGGAACAGGGTCATTTGAGTGGTTAGGATCTGGAATGCACTGCCTGAGAGTGTGAAGGAGGCAGGGTCAATCGAGTGGTTACTGTCTGTAATGTGCAGCCTGCGATTCTGGTGGAAACATGGTCAATATAGTGGTTAGGATCTAGAATGCACTGTCTGAAGGTGTAGTGGAGACAGGGTCAATCAAGTGGTTAGGATCTGGAATGCACTGCCTGAGATTGTGTTGGTGACAGGATAAATCGAGTTTTTAAGACCTGAAATGCAATGCCTGAGAGTGTGTGGAGACAGGGTCAAACGACTGGTTAGGGTCTGGAATGCACAGTCTGTGAGTGTGGGGCAGGCAGGGTCAATCGAGTGGTTATGATCTGGAATGCACTACCTGAGAGTGTGGTGGTGGTAGTGTTAATCAAGTTGTTAGGATCTGGAATGCAATGCCTGAGACATTGGTGGAGGCAGGGTCAATCGAGCGGTTAGTAACTGGAATACAGTGCCTGAGAGTGTGGTGGAGGCAGGGTAAATTGAGCGGTTAGTATCTGGAAGGCACTGTCTGAGAATGTGGTGGAGACAGGGTCAATCGAGTGGTTATTTCTGGTATGCACTCTCTGAGATTGTGTTGGAGACAGGGTCAATCGAGTGGTTAGGACCTGGAATGCACTGCCTGAGAGTGTGCTGGAGACAGGGCCCATCGAGTTACTATGATCTGGAATGCGCTGTCTGCGAATGCGGTGGATACAGGGTCAATTGAGTGGTTAGGATCTGGAATGCACTGCTGATAGTGTGGTGGAGACAGGGTCAATCGAGCGGTTAGGATCTGGATTGCACTGCCTGATAGTGTGGTAGAGACAGGGTCAATCGAGTGGTTAGAATTTGGAATGCAACCCTGATAGTGTGGTGGAGACAAGATTAATTGAGTGGTTAGGATCTGGAATGCAAGGTCTGAGAGTGTGGTGGAGACCGAGTCAATCGAGTTGTTAGGATCTGCAATGCGCTGTCTTGCTGTGATGGTGGCATGTTCAATTGAGTGGTTAATATCTGGAATGCGCTGTTTGAGATTTTGATGGAGACATGTTCAATCGATTGGTTAGGACCTGGAATTCAGTGCCTGCGAGTGTGGTAGAGACAGGGACAATAGAATGGTTAGGATCTGGAATGCACTGTCTGAGTGTGCTGGTGACAGGGCCTATCGAGTGTTTGCAATCTGGAACGCATTGCTTGAAAATGTGTTAGAGACAGGGTCAAACGAGTGGTTTAGGTCTGGAATGCACTGCCTGAGCATGTGGTTGAGACAGGGTCAATCGAGTTGTTAGGATCTGGAATGCACAGCTGATAGTGTGGTGGAGACAGTGTTAATCGAGCGGTTAGGATCTGAATTGCACTGCCTGAGAGTGTGGTGGAGACAGAGTCAATCGAGTGGTTAGGATTTGGAATGCAACCCTGATAGTGTGGTGGAGACAGAATTAATTGAGTGGTTAGGGTCTGGAATGCAATGTCTGAGAGGCTGGTAGTGGTAGATTGAATTGTGGCATTTCAGTAAGTTTAAGCACCCAAAGAGAAAGAGTTTGTGAGGATACGGTAATGTGGAACTTGTTAAACTCTTCTTGCAGAGAGCTAGCACTGACATGTTAATTATATATTAAAATACTGCAAGTGATGCAGATCTGAAATAAAAACAATAATAAAATGCTGGAACATTTCAGTGGCCAGAAGTTTTGAGTTTGCGAGCAGAGTTGGGGCCCGCTCAGTGACGCTTAAATGTCGTGCAATGACATCAGGTGTGTGTCTCAATGTCCCCGCATGTCATTCAGATCTTCAATTCGGCGGATAGGCATCGGAGTCACCTGCGTGCCCACCGACCTTGTCAAAGGCCCATCAAGGCAATTTAAATACCAATTAAGCTAATTAACTGAGCTGCCTGTCCAACCTTGAGGTTGGCGGGCAGGCAAAGAGTTCAGGCAGCCTTTGCACTTATCATGAAACCTCATCCACAGGCAGGATTAGGTTTCATGAACGTCTTTAAAGTTTAATAAAAATTTTAATAAAATTCATTAACATGTCCCAGCTCATGCGACACTGTCACATGAGGGGATTTGTCTTAAAACTATTTTCTTTTTTCATTAACATTTTCAAATATCAAACTAATCTCCCTGAGGTAGCTCTGTGCCTCAGGGAGATTTCTGCGCTCTTTCGTGTGCATGCACAAAGGAGTGCAGGCGCCAACTCAGCCCAGTCCCCCTGCCCGCACAGGGAGCGCACTGCACTTCCAGCTGCGTGTCACGCTGGGAGGGCCTTAATTGGCCCGACCACATAAAATGGCGGCATCCAGCTGATTGCAGGCAGCGATTGGCTACACACCCGTGCCTGCTCCTGCCCAACCCCATCAACGGGGAGAAAATTCTCCTCAGTAGGTCTGGCGGCAACTACAGAGAGTTAATGTTTCAAGTACGTATGACCCTTCTTCAGGCCACTCTGAAGAGTCATACGGACTCGATACGTTAACTCTGTTTCTCTCTCCACGGATGCTGCCAGACACGCTGAGTTTTTCCAGCTTTTTCTGTTGTTGTTGATGATGTTTTGCTCCAGTTGTATAGGTTATTGGTGAGACCACATCTGGAGTACTGTGTGAGGTTCTGGTCTCCTTCTTTAAGAAAGGACATAATTGCATTAAAAATAGTTCAGAGAAGGCTCACTTGACTGATTCCTGGGATGAGGGGGTTACTTTATGAAGAAAAGTTGGACAGGCTGGGCCTGTATCCAATGGAGTTTAGAAGAATGAGAGGTGTGCCTATTGAAACATATAAGATACTGAGGGGACTTGACAGATTGGATGCTGAAAGGATGTTTTCCCTTGTGGGACAGATGGGAACTAGGGGAAACAATTTACAAATAAGTGGCCTCCAATTTAAGATGGAGGTGAGCAGAGTTTTTTTCTTCCTGTTGAAAGTGGTGGAGGCTGGGTCATTAAATATTTTTAAGACAGAGGTAGATAGATTCTTGATTAACAAGGGAGTCAAAAGGCAACGGGGGAGGCAGTAAAGTGACGTTGAGGCCACAATCAATCAGCCATGATCTTTTTGAATGGCAGAGCAAGCTTGAGTAGTCAAATGGCCTAATTCTGCTCTTAATTCATGTGCTTATATGTTTGTATACAGAGTAAAGCTCAATGACCTATTAAACATTCCCTGAAAAGGCATAGCACAAGCTAGATACAGAGTATAACTGCCTCTGTATGATGCCATCAAACACTCCCAGGGCAGAGCCAGCACGGGGTTAGATACAGAGTAAAGCTCCCCCTACACTGTCCCCATCGGACACTCTCAGGACAGGTACGGCATAGGGTTACATACCATTGAACCATAGAAAAGTTACTGTACAGAAAGAGGCCATTCAGCCCATCGTGTCTGTGCCAGCTAAAAAGAGAAAAAAGAAACCAGCCGCTCATTTTAATCCCACTTTCTAGCAACTGGTCTGTAGCCTTGCAGGTTACAGCACTTTAGACGCAGATCCAGGTACCTTTTACCTGATTTGAGTGTTTCAGCCTCAACCACCAACTTAGGCAATGAATTCCAGACACCCACCACACTCTGGATGAACAAGTTTTTCCTCATGTCCCCTCTAATCCTTTTACCAATCACCTTAAATGTATGCCCCTTGGTAATTGAACCCTCAGCTAAGGGAAATAGTTCTTTCCTGTCTATTCTATCCATCTAGACTCCTCATAGTTTTGTACATCTCAATCAGGTCACCCCTTAGCTTGCTCTGTTCTAGCCTCTAGCCTCCTTAGTCTGTCCAATCTCTCCTCCTGGCTGCAATTTTCAAGCCCAGGCAACATTCTTGTAAATCTCCTCTGCACTCTCCCCAGAGCAATTATGTCCTGCCTGTAATATGGTGAATAGAACTGTACACAAAATTCCAGCTGTTGCCTAACCATCATTTTATACAGTTGCATCATTACGTAACTGCTTTTTTATTCAATACCTCACCCAATAAAGGAAAGCATTCCATATGCTTTCTTGACCACCTTGTCCACCTGTTCTGCCACCTACAAGGAACTGTGAACATGCACTTGAAGGTCTCTCATTTCCTCAACCCCTCTCAATAACTTCCCATTTATTGAGCAATTTGTCGTTTTGTTTGCGCACCCGATATGCATTATCTCACACTTTTCTGGATTGAGTTCCATTTTCCACTTCTCCATCCACTCAACCAGACCAATGATATAATTCCAGAGTTGGCAGCTTTCCTCTTCACCATCAATTACACGGCCAATTTTTGTGTCATCTGCAAATTTCCCAATCATGACAACAAACATGCCCCAACACTGAGCCCTGTGAAACACCGCTGGAAACTGTTTTCCATTCGCAAAAACATCCATCGGCCATTATCCATTGTCTCCTGTTGCTGAGCCAATTTTGGATCCAACCTGCCACCTTTCCCTGTACCCCATGAGATCTCACATTCCTGACTAGTCTGCCAAGTGGGACCTTTTCAAGTGCCTTACTGAAATCCATGTAGACAACATCCACTGCACTGCACTCGTCAGTCCTCCTTGTTACTTCCTCAGAAATTCCTATTAAGCTCGCAGGACACGATCTTCCCCTAAAAAAACCACGCTGACTGTCCCTGATTAACCTGTGCCTTTCAAATTGACAGTTTATCCTGTCTCTCAGAATTGCTTCCAATAATTTGTCCACCACCGAAGTTAGACTGATCAACCAATAACGGTTTGGCCTATCCCTCACATCCATTTTAAATAATGCTACAAATTTGCCAGATCTCTAGTCCTCTGCTACCTCGTCTGTATCTATTGAGGATTGGAAAATGATCCTCAGGAGCATCTGCTATTTCCTCCCTGGCTTCCTTCAACAGCCTGGGGTACAATCCATCTGGCCATAGTGATCTACCCACCTTCAAGGATGCCAGTCCCTCCAGCAATTCCTCTCTCGCTATCATTATTATATCTAATATTTCACACTCCTCCTCTTTAACTAGAGTGTCTGCATCATCCCTCTCCTTAGTGAAGACAGAGACGAAGTACTCATTGAGAACCCTGTCCACATCTTCAGCATCAACGCACATGTTACCATGTACATCTCTGATCGGCCCTACCCTTTCCTTAGTTATTCTCTTGCTCTTAACTTAGGATTTTCTTTGATTTTTACCCGCCAATATTTTTTCATATCCCCTCTTTGCTTTCATAATTTCCATTTTACTTCACTCCTGTATTTTCTATACTCCTCTAGGCTTTCTACAGTATTAGGTCTTTTGTGATTGTCATAAGGTTTATTTTTCTTATTTATCTTGGCCTGTATACTTCTGGATAACTAGAGAGCTCTAGATTTGGCAGTGCTACTCCTTTTCTTTGTGGGGACATTTCTACACTGTGCCCGGAGAATCTCGCCTTTGAATGCCTCCCACTGATTTGACAGTGTTTCCTTCTAATAGCTGTATCTAGTTCACACTCTCCAGTTCACCTCTCAACTTTGTAAAGTTTGTCTTCCCCCAATTTAGAACTTTTACTCCTGTTCTATCTTTGTCCTTTTCCATAATGATGCTAAATTTAAATGCATTATGGTCACTATCTCCAAAATGGTCCCAGACTGCTACTTTATCCACTTGCCCAACTTCATTTCCCAAGACTAGATCTAGAATTGTGCCCCCTTTCGTTGGGCTTGTTATGTACTGGCTAAAAATGTTTTCTTGAATCAAGTTCAAGAGTTTTGCTCCCTCTGTGATCTTCACACTGGTCATATTCTAACTAATATTAGGCTAGCCCTATTGTTTTTGCACTCAGAAATCTGCCTGCACATTTGCTCTTCTAACTCTCTTCCACTTTTCAGGGGTCTATAGTACACTCCTAGCTGTGCGGCTACCCCTTTTTTATTTCTGAACTCAACCCATATGGCCTCATTTGATGCTTCCTTTCATATATCATCCCTCCTCACAGCTGTAATTGATTCTTTAACCAATAATACTGCACCCCATCTTTTTTTTATCCCCCTCCTTATCCTGCCTGAAAACTTTATATCCAGGGATGCTGAGCTGCCATTTTTGCCCCTCCTTAAGCCAAGTTTCCATTATAGCGATGATGTTATGCTGCCATGTGTATATCTTCGCCCTCAGCTCATTGGCTTTTATTATGCTCCTTACATTTACTTATATACCTTTTAACACTGCCAAATTCCTGTGCAGTACACCTTTTAACCTGTGCTGATTCTGTCTTTCAGAGTCGCTCACCAATTCTCCAAGTCCCGTTCCCTGCTCTGAATTTGCCCTCAGGTTCCCATCCCCCTGCCAAGCTAGTTTAAATGCCCCCTAACAGCACAAGTAAATCTCCCTGCGAGGATATTTGTCTCAGTCCTGTTCAGGTATAGATTGTCCTTCTTGTACAGGTCCCACCTTCCCCAGAACCAATGCCTCAGAAATCTGATGCCCTCCATCCTACACCAGCTGCCCAGTCACATGTTTATTTACTCAACTCTCCTTTTTCTATACTCGCTTGCATGTGGGATTGGGAGTAATCCTGAGATTACTGCTTTAGAGGTCCTGTTCTTCATTCTCCATCCTAGCTCCGTGAAATCTGCTTTCAGCACCTTGTCCCCTTTCCTACCTAAGTCATTGGTCACCCTCCCCCAGAAGAATGTCCTGCAGCATCTCCGTGACATTCTTGACCTTGGTACCAGGGGGGCAACATACCATCCTGGAGTCACGTCGAAGGCCACAGAAATTCCCATCAGCTCCCCTGAGTAACAAATCTCCTATTACTACTGCTCTTCCACTCTTCTTTCTCCCCTCCTGTACAGCAGAGCTGCCTGTGGTGCCACAAACTTGAATTGACTGCACTCCTCTGAGGAACCAATGCTCTCACTGGTATCCAAAATGGAAAACCATTTGGTGAGCGAGACCCCAGGGGACTCCTGCACTACCTGCCTAATTTTCATGGACTGTCTGGTGGTCACCTGTTCCCTTTCTGCCTCCGAGCTCCTAAACTCTGGTGTGTCCAACTCTCTGAACGTGCGATCCACATAGTTCTCAGTCTTACAGAAGTGCCACAGTGGCTCCAGCTGCCACTCAAGTTTTGAAACCTGGAGCCCAAAGTTCTGCAGCTTGTGACACTTCCTGCATGTGGTTGTCTAGGACACTGGTAGCATCTACAACTTCCCACATGTTACAGGACACACATTCTACATGACCGAGCTGTCCTGCCATGTCTTCAATTTACTTCCCTTGCGTTAACTTTATTTTACTTTGCTTTATTTATGCAACTTTATTTTACCCTGCCTCGATTTGACTTTATTTCTCTATTGCTTATAATTCTTACTTAAATGTAAAAAGAATGTGTTTTCCTAATTCTCAGCTACTTGATGACATTCCCCAGTAGCAGTTTCTCACCAACCAATGAACATATGCTTCTTCTGTGATGTTAGATGCTAGGTCCTCCTCTCTCACTCTCCTCTAGGTGCTGCTGACTGCCTGTCCCAGAGTCCTCCTCTCGCACTCACCTCTAGGTGCTGCAGACTGCCTGTCCCAGGGTCCTTCTCTCGCATTCCCTTTAGGTGCTGCAGATTGCCTGTCCCAAGGTCTCCCTCTCTCACTCTCCTCTAGGTGCTGCAGACTGCCTATCCCAGGGTCCTCCTCTCGCACTCTCCTCCTAGATTGATGCTCCCTCTACACAGTCCCCATCAAACATTCCTGGGACAGGTACAGCACAGGGTTGTGAATGAGCCAGAGGTAAAGAAGTTTAAGGTCACAGAGATTTTCATGGGTTGTGGCAGAGCATATTGAGCAGTGCTGTGAGCTCTGAGGACTTCCTCAGGAAGGGCACAAAACTCGGAAAAGATCTGCCTGGGTAGGTGCCATCTGTTGCAACATTTGTTTCTCCGAACTTCTTTTTTCAGGTAGTTATTCATTGGTGGTACACTCAATGGTGATGGAATCATCTTCATTGTCTCCCTGTCCCTTATTCCTCTCCTCTTCCCACTTCATGCCAGGGCTCCGCACCTCCTCCTGAAAATGGTACTCCTCATCGCTACTCATCCCTATCTCTGAGTACCTTAATCCCATTTTGCGTTGTTGCTTTGCCTGTGCTCAGCTCCACTCACAATGCTCACTGAACCCCCCTTTATGTCCCCATGGTCACTGGAGGGTAACGATTGCCTCCACTGCCCGAGTGCACACAGATCACTTGCTCTGCTAACTCTGGTGACTCAATGGTACCATTGTGCCAATAGTTGAGGGCCCCTTTCAGCTGTGCACCCTTATATGGGTCTGACTAGTTGCACGGTGCAGCTAGGTCTGGCTCTCGACGGTGTTCCTGATCCATCGTGCCATCCACATATCCTACAAAAATTCCAAACTGGCCCTTGACGAGCTGACAACAAGCTCATTAACAAGATCAGTTGATTATTATCTGAATCAGGTGGGCTGCTGTTTTCCGCTTTCACCAGCAAAATTGCCAGTGGTCAGAATGCTATTAAACGAGCACACCAGCTGTTGGTGCTAAATTTTGTGTCTGCCTGCTTGCATGCCTCTGCATTTGCCCCATTGGGGCTTAATATACCTGTCCCATATGTTCAGGAAGTGTGTGTAACTCCTTTGAGTACAAACATGTTTCCATCTGTTCCTATTCAGATGAAGTTACATTGTTTCATAGTTTGCCATTGTGAGATTTGAACTCCTGATCTTGGGGTTGACAAACCCAGTACCATAACCACTTGGCTATTTAGGCCAAGCCTAGGAAGTGTGTGTATTGCATGTTTTTATTTAATGATCTGAAATGTGATTAGCCACACCTGAATTTCCAATTAGCCACATGTGGACAGCATTTATGTATTGGTCAGCTTTGATAGAGAATGATTTCATTTGCTTGATTCGAACCCTGTGTCTATGCATTATCCAGCAATCTGATATTATTCAAATGATGGTTCACTCAAAAAATAGCTCACTTTATACTACTGGTGACTTGATTATTCAGGGTCAATGAAAGGAGTTGGTGAATGATGGAATCAAGCTGGCACAATTACATTAATAGCTGTTTTGGATTCAGGTCTTGGGTCATTAACGAGCCATCCTAATTGGATTGGGTGCGGTGCTGTGATTTAAAATTTGCTTTGAAGTGATTTTGTAAATGTTGTCTCTTTGTTCTACAACCTTCTTGTATAAGGACAGTTCTTGTAGTCGATTGTCTGCCCTCCTGCTGCAGAACAATTCAACATTTAACAGCAGCTCTCCTAGACCTTGCTCAAGTAATACAAAAGCAATATACTGTCGATGCTGGAATTCTGAAATAGAAACAGAAAACGCTGGAAATACTCAGCAGGTCAGGCAGCCTCTGTGGAGAGAGAAACTGACTAAATTCATCAACCCTGAGACATTGTGCTGAATTTCCCCAGCTCCATGGAAATGGATTCGGACGCATTGACAGGGAAGGGGGGTGGGGGCAGTGCAGGAAAACAGTGGGAATCCCTGTCTGGATGGCTCTCCATTGGTGTCCCACCTGTGGGCAACTTTCCCAGGGACATGGTGCTATGGAAGTTGGCAGCCGACCCCAAAGAGGCGGGCAGGCAGTGAAGCCAGTTAAGGCCTCATTAAGTGCCATTTTGTCTAGCACCCCAATATTTCCTGCATTGCAAGAGCCCCTCACCCTGTCAGCGAAAGCAGCCTCTCGCTGGGAGGTTGGCCACTGGTGACTGAATTCTTGGCAGCATCAGGGCTCGCAGGCATTCTTCTGGAAGGATCGACCCTCCATCCTGACACCCCTCAATGTCACCTTCACCATTGAAGGGGGAGGCTTTCATGAGCACCTTGGTCTCTTTTCTTCTCCAGCAGTGTCCACCTATCATGGTGGGGGTGTCATTTGCCCAGTGCGGCAGACCCTCTCATTGGGCCTCACACCTTGACAACTTGTCTGTCATCCATAATTGGACAGTGAATGCTGAAGCAACCAATTATAAGCCTGCATTACAGAAAGTGGTGTTGGTGGCGTGACACGAGCAGGCTCAGGACTGGCATCTGGCACACGGTCCTGACGGTCTCCTGCTACCCACATGAAAATTCAACCTGTTAACTCTGTTTCTCTTTTCACAGATGCTGAGTATTTCTAGCATTTTCTGTTTTTACCACCCTTGCTCAGGTAATGATCCTTGAGCTTAGATATTGTATATGTGCCAACTATTCCACTCCGAATGCATCACAGATGTCATTTCCACTCGAGCCATTTTTATGAATGGTCACTAGGGATATTGGCATTAACCTGGTTGGAGGCAGCTGTTGGCTCAGGGTAGCATTCCTGCTCTGAATTAGAAGCAGCAATGTTCAAATCCTGTCTCTGCCAAATCGAGCTCCAGCTCCCAAATCTAGATGTCATCCCACTTTTAACTTCACAATCATATGCATCCTTCAGTTCCATTGTAAAGATGTATCCCTTCCACTGCCAGTTAATATAATTCTACCAGCTGTGTTATGTTATTTGGAGGCACTTATCTTGCTGTCAGCTGTGGTTCGGTGCGCAGCACTTTCATCTCTCAGTGAGGCAGTTTTAGGGTTATAACCCACTCCAGAGATTAGCACAAAATCTAAGGTCTCGTGCAGTACTAAGGGAGTGCTGAACTGTCAGAAGAACTGTTTTTCAGATGAAACAATAAACTGAGATCCCACCAGTCCCCTCAGGTGATGACATAGCATTATTCTCTCTCAACCAACATCACAACAATAGATTATCTGGTCATTTATTTTGTTGCTGTTTGTGGGATCTTGCTATGTGCAATTTGGCTGTGGTGTCTCCTACATTACAACTAAACTTCAAAAATTACTTTTTTGGTTATGAGGCACTTTGGGACAGCCTAAGGTTGTGAAAGGCACTATAGAAATGCAAGAGTTTCACTCTTCCTCTGCCAACTGGTTGCCATGTTAGCCTATATCATCTTCACTGTGGCTCAAAGTAATTTCCTATCCGTACAGGAAAGTTTCTGAGTCTTGATTAGGTAGAATATGAATGGAAATCTTTCACACATGATTACATCTGCATTCATTCACCAATCTATGTGAGTATTTGTACTGGGATGTTTAACCCCCTGTTTTAAACTGTGTATTGCTAAAAAAAGAGACATGTCAAAGCTTTTTGTCTTGCACTCATCAGGAATACCAACATAAGGGGAAAACAACAATTTATATTGTATGAAACGAGAGCTGATTGGTTGGCAAGTAAACACTGATTGATAGAGGCATCACCATGGGGAATGCACCAGTGATGGTGACTGACAGTTAACTGCATAGCATTGTTTGAAATTTAAACCAAGTAGCTTGACCCTGATTGGTTAACGCATTGCCCCGAGGAATGAGTCAGTGAATGGTTGTAAATTACTTTGTTTAGCTAAAACAGGCGCAATGTGTGTACACGTTCTTTCTGTCAGCAAAGACCAGGGCCGTTTGTGTTAATATATGTAGCTTCCAGTACACACAAATACATCACCTTGTGAGCCTGACTGACCATCTTAAATTGGTTGTCAGTGTAATTTTTAGCACACTGAGGATTATTTAGTAAATGTTGTCCAATCGCAAAACTAGAACCAATGTTGAACACTGTGTTTTGAGTTTTGCAAGCACGGGCTGGTTGGGTTCGGTCTGTATCTTGCCCATTGTGAACAGTGTCTGGGACATGCTGTTTAATATGATCTGCCAGTCTTTGGGACGTATGGCCTACATACCCAGCATCACACTGGCATGAAATTCATATCCCACGTTACCCATTCGTGTGATAGACATAATGTCTTTTTGGCTTGATGGCAGCGTCCTGTTAGTGACAAATATCACTTGTGTTGTTACTGCATAGTAGCAGCGTGAAACAGCTAGCTTCACCTGTTGCACAAATATCCATGATACCTTGCCCTTCCAGGGTAAACTGAGGTAGACTGGGCACTTTTCAGGGCTGGAAGTGACAGCCTTAGACCCGTTCATGGGTTTGCGCGATATACAGTGAGCAATGATCAGGTTAGCCATTATCCCACAGGATGCCTTTGATGTGCCCTATTTCAGCATCAAGCTTGCACAATGAGCAAATGGCTTAGGCGCTATTTATGAGGTTGCCAATGAGACCAATCTTATAGCGTGTGGAACTATAATAATCCCAATACATGTATTGACCAGTGAAGGTAGGCTTGCGGTAGACCATGGTAAAGAACCCCCTGGCAGATTTCTCAATTAGTATGTCAAGGAAAGGGAGTTCATTTGACTACTCCATTTCAAAGGTGAATTTGAGCACAGGATGGAGCCCATTAAGACATGTAAGGAAATTATTACATACAGGTGTGGATTTAACTTATAGTGAATGTATCACCCACATATCAGAAATATGCAAGGGGTAGGGGGAGGTTGGGTGTCATTCCAACGAAGACACGTTTCTCATGGAACCCAACAAAGGTGTTTGCAAGAGCTGGGCCTAAACGGGATCCCATGGCAAAACCATCTATTTGAGCATACATGGATGATTGTCAATGACACTTACAGCTGGAGAAGGTAAGAGGACAGGACTGCTCATCCATGGGGAAGTTCTGCAGGTAGAGCTGACACTCGGCCTCAATTGTGAGCCTGCAAAATGCGGAAAAAAGTTGTTTCCATCAGCCATTCCAAAATTATAAACAGAGAAGAATTCCTCTCGCAAACATTGGGAAGACTGAAGTCATTCTCTCTGGTCCCTGCTTCAAGCTCCGTTTATTAACCATTAAATCCATTCCTTTCACCAGCAACTATCTCAGGCTGAACCAGACTGCTTGAAAAATTGGTGTCATGTTTGACAAGGATCTAATCATCCAGCCCCATATTCTCACTATTACTAGAATCATATATTTCCACCTTTGTAACCTGGCCCATGTCTGCCCTGCCTCAGCTCATCTGCTGCAGAAACCCTCACCAGTAGCTTCATTAACTCCAGATTCGACCGGTCCAATGCTGCTCCATCTTCCACATTTCATAAACTTCAATTCAGCCAAAACCCAGCTGTTTAAATTCTACCTTGCATCAAATCCCATTAACCAATCATCTCTTTTCCCCACTTGTGCCTCTGTTTTAAAATCCTTATATTCCTATTCAAACCCGACCATAATCTGACCCCTATCTCTGTAATCACCGCTACCGACTGACCCCTATCTCTGTAATTTCCTCTACAGACTGACCCCTATCTCTGTAATCTCCTGTACAGACTGACCCTTATCATTGTAATCTCCTCTACGGACTGACCTCTAACCTCTGTAATCTCATGTACAGACTGATCCTATCTCTGTAATCTCCTCCACCGACTGACCCCCATCTATGTAGTCTTCTGGACAGGCTGACCCCTCTCTCTGTAATCTCCTGTACGGACTGACTCCTATCTCTGTAATCTCATCTACAGACTGACCCCTATCTCTGTAAACTCCTCTACTGACTGACCCCTATCTCTGTAATCTTCTCCACAGACTGACCCCATCTCTGTAATCTCCTCTACTGACTGACCCTTATCCCTGTAATCTCCTCTAAAGACTTATCCCTGTCTCTGTAATCTCCTGTATGGACTGACCCCTATCTCTGTAATCTCCTCTACAGACTGACCCCTATCTCTGTAATCTCCTCTGCTGACTGATCCCTATCTCTGCAATCTCCTCTACCGACTGACCCCTATCACTAAAATCTCCTCTACCGACTGACCCCTAACTCTGTAGTCTCATCTACAGACTGACCCCTATCTCTGTAAACTCCTCTACCGACTGACCCCTATCGCTGCAATCTTCTCCACAGACTGACCCCATCTCTGTAATCTCCTCTACCGACTGACCCCTATCCCTGTAATCTCCTCTAAGGACTTATCCCTGTCTTTGCAATCTCCTTTATGGACTGACCCCTATCTCTGTAATCTTCTCTGCTGACTGATCCCTATCTCTGCAATCTCCTCTACCGACTGACCCCCATCACTAAAATCTCCTCTACAGACTGACCCCTAACTCTGTAATCTCACGTACAGACTGATCCCTATCTCTGTAATCTCCTCTACCGACTGGCCCCTATCTATGTAATCTCCTTGACAGACTGACCCCTCTCTTTGTAATCTCCGGTATGGACTGACCCCTAACTCTGTAATCTCTTCTACGGACTGACCCCTGTCTCTGTAATGTCCTCTACAGACTGACTCCTATCTCTGTAATCTCCTCTACAGACTCTCCCTATCTCTGTAATGTCCTCTATGGACTGATTCCTGTCTCTATAATCTCCTCTACAGACTGTCCCCTATCTCTGTAATGTCCTCTAAAGACTGACTCCTATCTCTGTAATCTCCTCTACAGACTCTCTACTATCTCTGTAATCCCTCTACAGATTGTCCCTATCTCTGTAATGTCCTCTACAGACTGCCTCCTATCTCTTTAATCTCCTCTACAGACTCTCCCCTATCTTTGTAATGTCCTCTACAGACTAATTCCTATGTCTGTAATCTCCTCTACAGACTGGCCTCTATTTCTGTAATCTCCTCTACAGATTGACTCCTATCTCTGTAATCTCCTCTACAGACTGACTCCTATCACTGTAAACTCCTGTACAGACTGACTTCTATCTCTGTAATCTCCTCTACAGACTGTTCCCTATCTCTGTAATCTCCTGTAAAGACTGTCCCCTATCTTTGTAATGTCCTCTACAGACTCTCTCCTCTCTCTGTAACCTCCTCTACAGACTGACCCCTATCTCTGTAATCTCCTGTATGGACTGACCCCATCTCTATATTCTCCTGTATGGACTCACTCTCATATCTGTAATCTTCTGTACGGACTGACTCCTATATCTGTAATCTCCTCGACAGACTGACCCCTATCATTGTTATCTCCTGCAGCATTACTCGAGATATCGGCACTCCTCTAATTCTGACCTTTTGTGCAATCCTGATCGTAAGTGCTCCACCATTGATGGCTGTGCCTTCAGTTGTGAAGGTTGGGACTGTGTGATATACTGAGTTAGATCTGATGGTCGGGGATAAAAGGAGCTACAGAAACTGGCACATTTAATATTGATATTTTACATAAATATATCAGGAAAAAATTATGTGGAGGAAGAATACTGAAATAATACTTTCTTGCCTTAAGTTTTCTGACTTGTTGCTGCTGTAATTTGGTCTGGACTATGGGGATTGCCCTGTTTACACATGGAGGAGGTTTCTGCTGCGTTTCTGACTAATTGCAGTGTCATAGCAACGTCCTTTGTAGTTTTACCCTCCAGATCTCCACTTCTCACCTGAAAATGTAGACTCCTTTCAGGAGACAGGCCCATGGGGCCCAGTTGCTTAGGTCTCCACAGCACATCAGAGTCTGATAGACAGCCACACACACATACACACAAATACAGAAATAAGTACATATATGCACAAATACAAAGGTACACACAAACACACACACAAATACAGAGGTGCACACAGACTTATATAGGGACACTCATAGACACACAGATAAATAGAGACATTAACACATCTAAATAAGCACAAGGACACGGACATAAAAATAGAGGCACATATGTACAGGCATATACAGTCTGACACACACAACACGCATAGGTACATATACAGTCACATACAGAGTCAGAGATGAGACATACAAACACAGAGACAGACACAAACGCATAAAGACAGACTCAATAATATAACTCAGTCATTTTCCCAGGTATACTTGTACATTCAGAGACACAAACTTAATACACACAAACTCACACACGTATAATTACACATACAGACACACACACAAATACAGACACATACACATACAGACACATACACATACAGAAACACTCACACATAGAACCGCACTCATATGTACAGTCACATGTTCCATCAGGAGCAGTAGCCCTGGTTGTTTTTCCCTTTACTTAGTCCAGCATTATTGAGATCTGATACCATTCTGCAATACCACCACCAGCTGTGACCATACAGACTGACAGAGGTTGGTGTTTGGAGCTGGGCCTCTCTGGTCTGCAAATCCCAAACTTTTACTGGCTGGGTTAGCAATCAAGCCAAGTGTTTTATTCCCATATAGCAGGGGCAATGTAGAAACTGTAGATCAGAGCAAAACAAGGGCCTCTTATTCAGCCTGTGATGGACTGGGTCACACAAAACCATTATGGGTGAATGCAGCTCTCTGATCTGATTGGCCAATCACACAGCTACAGTCACCATGGACAAAGGAAGTGACCATTGGTCGAGAACAGCACCATCTCAGAGGCCAGCGCTTGGCCTGGAGTCACCAGGAATTGAAGACTAATTTCTAAGAGACAGTACTGCTGGGAGCAAATTGCAGGAGAAAAATCATCAGGCCAGTAAAATGTTGTATATACCTGTGTAAAAGTCAGATATTTGAGACCAATGTTTTAGACAAAATATTTAAGGGTTGACTTTTACACATATATTTGAGGGGTTGACAGGAATGATTGCATTGGGCCCACAGAGCATGAAATAAAATCTTTGTGAAATCTAAAAAAAAGGACTATTGCTTCATCAACCAGGAAGTACAAAATCGTAGGCTTATTCTTAACTAAAATACATCTGTCCAGCACACATAACCTGACTCTCAAAAGAATCTACAAGGTAATAGGGGAAGCGATGTCCACACTCACTCTCCCTCTCTCTGTATTTATGAAGGAGCCCCTTCTGACCCCAGGCCCCACAGATTAGTCCACCAGATTGGCTCCTCCTCCCAACTGTGACCCAGCTGCCATTTGCTGTGAGGTTGGGGAGGCCCCAAGGCCTAATCCCAGACCCAGCCTGGCAATATGGATTTTATTTTTTTGGCCTAATGGCCCATTATAGAACAGAATGAAGAGAGAGACCTCCTCTGTCTGTGTGAACTGCTTCCCCTGACCCCCCAACATCCCAGAAACAGTGGCGTCAGCTGGGCCTGTGGTTCCAGTGATGCTCAGGAGCCAGGGAAGGGAAGGACTGCGTGAGTAGCAAATGTCATGCCAATGGCCCGCATCGCTTGAATTAGGCCTTGGTGCAGGGGGATTGCAATGAATCAGCATTCACTAGAGCCTGATTGACAAGGACCAAACCTCCCCTCCCCTCCCCTGGGGAGGCAAAAAGCAATGATTGAGGACACAATTATTTAATGTTCACTATGGAAGCTGGTCCCTGCATCCTGTTTATTAAAAATGGTGTTTTTGATCTGATGGTAGAAATTATATTTTGGTTCTGAAATGATTGGGTTTTGGTCCCTGAGAAACTAGGATTGACCTTTACAGCAAGTATATGGAAAATGACAAACTATTAAAAATCATGGTTTGACTTTTAATGAGATCGATTTCTACATGGCTACACCCGGTAACCTGCTTTTTTCTCATTTTCTTTCAGCACCTTCAGTTTATTTGTTATAAAAAATATCGAAAATGGAAAAAAAGACAAAGTTAAAAATCATCCAATTGGGATGAAGAGTCTATTCATTTTCTGATTGGCCATGGCTACAGTGAGACTGTGGGGGTAGGGCAGTGGAAGGTCATGTGATGACAGGACTACAGTCAAAGTTAGCAACCTTACCTGAGAGTGTAGAGAATCTTCCCATCATTCCAGATTCGCAGCAGCTGATTGGGCGTGGTGATCCAATGAGAATCCGCCCGCTTTGAGTTTCGGAATATGGTGTCTGGGATCCAGATGCGTCCCACCATGTTACTGTTTAAGGTCAGGACTTTCAGTGTGCTGTTAAAACGCAGCCTTCTGTCATACCAAGTCTGTGCAAAGAAGATATCAATGGTGTACTCCTGCAACACAAGGCAGTATTGTTAAAGCCACATGACCCCATTTGTAAAAGCCCCCATTCTCAGACCTGTTACAATCTTCTATGTCTCATTATCCAAGTCAGGGGTCAGTGGACCTCCTCCACTTTTGTGAGTTTCTCACTGGGGCTGCACGTCAGACTCATGATCTGAATAGGGGAGGCAGACTGCAGCTCACCCTGGGCAATATAGAAACTGCTGGAAACACTCAGCAGGTCAGGCAGCGTCTATGGGCAGAGAAACAGAGTTTGGGCTGGGTTTTGTTGTAACAGGGCATTTAACTAACTGCCATTAATTAAATTTGCCAGAGTACCCTTCAATTCTAAAATTGGTTTGGCTGGTAAGTTGCTGAAAGTGTAAGTTGATAACAATGCACTGAGGGAAACAGAGCACCTGGGAGCAGAGTGAATGGTGTGAGAAACAAACAAACCCTGTAACAGTGTTTGAATTTTGCGCTCGTCGTGTGTGCGTGATCAGCAGGCCCAAGAGCAGATGCGAAATGCGCTTTCACCTGCAATTGGCCCCTGACAGCGATCTTACGTTGGCTGGCCAATTAACGGCCGGCTAGTGTGAAATGGGCCCAGAGGCGCACGTCCATCACAATTACCACATTACCGACACACCCCTTTCACTCACCTCCATCACAATTACCAAATTACCGACACACCCCCATCACTCACCTCCATCACAATTACCACATTACCGACACACCCCTATCACTCACCTCCATCGCAATTACCACATTAGCGACACACCCCATCACTCACCTCCATCACAATTACCACATTACCGACACACACCCATCATTCACCTCCATCACAATTACCACATTACCGACACACACCCCTATCACTCACCTCCATCACAATTACCACATTACCGACACACCCCCATCACTCACCTCCATCACAATTACCACATTACTGACACACCCCTATCACTCACCTCCTTCGCAATTACCACATTACCGACACACACCCATCACTCACCTCCATCACAATTACCACATTACCGACACACACCCATCATTCACCTCCATCACAATTACCACATAACCGACACACACCCATCACTCACCTCCATCACAATTACCACATTACCGACACACACCCATCATTCACCTCCATCACAATTACCACATAACCGACACACCCCTATCACTCACCTCCATCACAATTACCACATAACCGACACCCCCATCACTCACCTCCATCACAATTACCACATTACCGACACCCCCATCACTCACCTCCATCACAATTACCACATTACCGACATACACCCATCATTCACCTCCATCACAATTAACACATTACCAACACACCCCCATCACTCACCTCGATCACAATTACCACATTACCGACACACACCCATCATTCACCTCCATCACAATTACCACATAACCGACACACACCCATCACTCACCTCCATCACAATTACCACATAACCGACACACACCCATCACTCACCTCCATCACAATTACCACATTACCGACACACACCCATCATTCACCTCCATCACAATTACCACATAACCGACACACCCCTATCACTCACCTCCATCACAATTACCACATAACCGACACCCCCATCACTCACTTCCATCACAATTACCACATTACCGACACCCCCATCACTCACCTCCATCACAATTACCCCACCCTGTCCTCCCGATCACTGACCCCCAGCCTCCACAACCAGTGATAAAATTCCAATCTCCCATTGCTGTTTCTGATCTTGTATCAACACCTCCCACACAATCATCTTCAACTTTCCAAACCAACAGGTACCCAGTCATCCACCCCAAGCCTCATGATCTCTACTCGAGCAGCACAAAACTTACCTGTTCCTGAGTTACAAAGCCAAGTACAGCCTTCCTTGCTTCAAGGGAAGCCATGCCTGTCAATCATACTGGCTTCCAAGTTTGTTTAAAAAAAGGCATGCACCTAAGGAGCTAACTCCTTTCCCCAAAGTTTGGGGAAACCCAAACATTTGGGATTAGTGATGAGAACGCTTGCCTCCACTTTTGATATCTTGCCCCAGTAAATATCAGGACCATTAACTCCTTTTCCCATTCCAGAGATCCTGACTGGCCTCATTGGTGTTCTGGACATTTTTGGATTTTTGATTCACATTTCCAAGAATCATAGGATTGAATTTTCCCCCCGTCGGGGGCGAAGTTGAAGGGCGGGCTTGCGCAGGCGCACTTCTGATTGGTACCCCTAGCGTGACGTCCGATCTGACGCGCTATGCACATAAAAGAGCGCACTCATCTCCCTGAGACTAAGTGCAGCCTCAGGGAGATCACCTCAAAATGTAAAAATCCTAAAAATTGAAATGTAAAATTTCCCTATCATGTCCCCTCATGTGCCACTTTCACATAAGTTGAGACATGTCCATAATTTTCACAAAAACTTTTTAAAATTTTTTAAACACGTACATGAAACCCCATCCCGCCTGTGGATGAGGTGTCATGCTATTTCTAGTTCGTGCCGGGGCTCCCGGCCTGCCCCCTAACCTTAAGCTTGGATGGGCAGGTCCTTTAATGACTTAATTGACTCTGTCAATGGCGTCAGTGCATGTCATTTTACACATCGGTGAGCAGGCCCCTTGAGTAAACTCCTGCCCATACATTTTTTGTTATTTGGGGTTTTTGATCAGGGAGGGATTGATGCCCTAGGGAGAGGGGGAGGTGGATGGGAGTCGAGTTCTGGAGATGGAGGCACAAAGTGGATAGGATGCCATCTTGGAGGGATGCCCCCAGTGGACAGAAGGCACCCCCAAAGTAGGTATCTCACAGTCTTCCCATCTTTTAGCCTGAGGTTATGAAAGAGTGAGCTAGCCTCCATCTTCTACCTTCCTCAGAGCACACTATTATGGCAGGGGAGGTGGAGTCAGGCTCTGAAGTAGTGATTAATTAGCCAGTTAAGTGTCTCATTAGGCCTAAGGGCAAGCAAGCTGGCTGATGCCTTACCCGCCCACTGTATTATGGGGACTGCTCGGGGGGGGCGAGTGGGGTAGGAAGGCGATAGGCCACCCACACATTCTATTTTACATGCCTCCACCTGCAAATACACCGGGGGTAAAGCATCAAATTCATCCTGTTGTATGGCGGAGGGTCAGAATGTAGCTGTGTGGGGGAAGGGATGCTCAGGCAATTGTTGTGTGGGGGAATGGTAGGAGGGACTGTAGCTATGGGGGAGGAGCTGCTCAGACTGTAGCTGTGTGGTTGATGTGTGAATTAATCTGTTTCAGGAAGGGATATGGGTTTGTAGCTGTGTGGGGTAGGGGTTAGGAAGATGGTAGTTGTATTGGGGAGGATAGGGTCAGACTGTAGCTTTGTGGGAGAGGGGTGGGACAGACTATAGCTGCCTATGTGAGGGGTAAGTCAAACTATACTGGGATGCAAGAGACTAGCTGTGTAGGGTACAGTCAGACTGTAGCTGTATGGGGGAGGAGTGTGAGAGATTTTAGCTGTGTTTGGGAATACTGTAACTATGTGGGGGAGGGGTGAGTCACACTGTAGCTGTATGGGGCTGGGGAAAGTCAGGCTGTAGATGTGTGGCGGAGGAACGGGTCAGCCTGTAGCTGTGTGGAGGAGGTGTGGGGATGACTGTATCTCTGTGGGTGAAGGGTGAGTCAAACTGTATCATGGAGGAGCGTGGAAGACTGTAGCTGGGTGGGGGAGAGTGGCTTTAGACTGCAGCTTTGTGGATGAGGGTCATGAGAGAATCTAGCTTTGGGGGGAGGAATGAGCCAGCTATGGGGGAGGGATGGGAGCCTGTGGCTGAGTGGGGGAGGGATGAATCAAACTATATCAGGGCAGTGAAGACTGTAGCTGGTTGGGATACGTTCAGAATGTAACTGTGTAGGTGAGGGGGTGAGTGAAATTTTATTGGGGTGGTGAAGACTGTAGCTATGTGGGGAAGAGGTGGGAGAAATGTAGCCGTGGGTGGCAGAGAATGGGAAGACTGTGCAGAGTTGGGAGGGGTGGAAGGAATGTTGCTGTGTGGGTGAGGGGTGAGTAACACTGTATTGGGGTGGAGGAGACTGTAGCTGTGCGGAATATGATCAGACTTTAGCTGTGTGGGCAAGGGAGGGGAAATTGTGGTTGGAAGGTGAGGGTAGGGGAGCCTGCAGCTGTGTGAGGGAGAGTCGAGTTAGACTGTAGCTGCATGACTTAGGCATATAAGAGACTGTAGCTGAGTGGGCGAGGGATCTATGGGGGAATAGTGAGTCAGTCTGTAGCTGCATGAGGGTTGGGCAGGGATATTGCAGCAATGGGAGTGAGGACATGGTCAGGGTGGGATTTTCTGATCCTGCCAGTGGTGGATATTGTTGGGGGCAGGATTGGAAAATTTGGAAAGCGGCCAAAAGTCAATTGACCTCTTACATCAATATCATCAGCTAACATTTCCTCAGATGAATGTGAGAAAGTTAGGAAGCGTTGGGAGCGACAAAACAGTTACCCCAATACAGTGTTACTCACCCCTCACCCACACAGCTTTTAACCCTTTACTCTACACCTCTCTGCAAGTCTTTTTCCCATCAATATACATCCTCCTACATCTCCCCTCAAAGTCTCAGACTTCACAGGCTTAGTCTCTGTGATGCCTTAACCAACCTCCCTCTTCTGGTTCTGATTTCATTTCCAGGTTGAGGATGAACTGCACTCTCCCATCATTTGATAGGAGTGTCTTCCACCTGAGTGGCTGTAGAGTTTCTATTTATCTCTGGTTCCTTGTCTTCATCCAGATCTAAGTAGCATGTCCAAGGTTTCCTTCCCAATTATATCAAGGCTCTTCAGTTCCTTCTGATAGTTCCCCGTTCCATCTCAAACTTATAGGATCTGGGCTGTGGAGCTCTCTCTTTTGCAATACCGTCTCTCTGTTGATCTCCAATCCAGACTCTCTCCCGAGCTGTAACACACTCAAATTTCATGCTCTGTGCCTGAAGTTGAAATTAAGAGTTTGACTGTCTTTTTGTCACTCCCAACGCTTCCTAACTTTCTCACAATCATCTGAGGAAATGTTATACTGCAGTGTTTGTTGTAGAGCTGGGAGTTGTGTTTGCAGCCATCTTCCTATCAATGATTCTGAAGGAGAGAACCCATTTTGTAGTGGTGAGGTTCTGTAGTTAAGAAGGACTAGGTTAATATCTTCATTCCTTTTGATCAATTCCTTGATTGTTCAAACTCCTCTTTCTGTTTCTACATTTGACGGAGGATATCTAGGCGAAGTGATACATGCATGAAACCATATTCCTGTGTAATTTTGTAAAAGAGCCTCTGGAACAAACTGAGGTCCACTGTCTGACACCACAGCGTCTGTGATGCCATGTGCCACAAAGATCCTTCTTAATGATGCAATGGCTGCCTCTGCTGTGATGTTCTGCAGCCCAGTCACTTCAAGCCATCTGGAGTAGTAATCAATGATGATGATCGAAGCTTTGTCTTTAAATTCCAATAAATCCATTCCCAGGGGCTGCCATGGCCTTGAAGGAAAGCTGGAGGGTGCCAGTGGCTCATTCTGCTGTTGGATATTCACTGCCTATTCATAGAAGGCAATTTGTGATTAACTCTACAATCGAGTGACTGATGCCTGGCCACCAGACTGACTGTTGGGCTCTTGCTTAGCATTTTGCTCTTCACTACTGATGGATTTTCTGGAGAATGTCGAGTTAAAGTGTTTTTGGGATGACTAGTCTGTCATTAAAAACTGAGAAATCATCAGCGGTTGTGAGATATTTTCTCTGCACAAAGTATTGGCAAATACTGGGTTGTTACAAGTATAATCCAGCCTTCCATTTTGGCAATTCTCTTTTATTTTGATACACTCACCATCCTGCTGTTCTGCTTGTTTAATTTATTATAATCTCTTCTCAGTGGTTGGTACATGTTTGGTAATGAATAAAGTATATGCTTCCACTTCCTCAATAAAAATTAAATCTTCCAGGTATTCTTGATAATGCATCTGCTGAAATCTAGTACTTCTCTTGAACATACTCAGTAACTGAATCATATCTCATAAGTCTCAGTATAAAAATTGAATTCTAGGTGGCATGTTTGCAACTCCCTTTAGGTTAGGAAGAGTAACCAAAGGTGTGTGGTCAGTTTCAATAATCAGAGAGCTCCTTGCAGGGCCAGGTGGCTGCTATTGCTTCTTTCTCAATGGTTGTACACCTCTTCTCTGTGTCTGTGAGAGATCTTGAGGTGTAATAAACTGGTCTTCTTTATCCATCTTTTTGAACATGAAACAACACTGTGCCCAAGCCTATAGATGATGCATCTGCAGTTACAGCTATTGGTAACTCTGGTTCATAATGTGTTAGAATTTCTGGTGAAATTAGGAGACTTTTGATCTTGGCAAAATCATTCTGCTGGTCCACATTCCAGCACCACTGTTGACCTTGTCTCAACATCTGTCATAACAGCTCCTTGATTTCTGCCAAGACTGGTAGGAACTTGCCCACTTGATTGACCATCCCAAGGATTTTTTATAATTCTGTGATATTTTCATATGTGGGAGCTCTCTATTGACCTTGGTTTTGTGTGGGTTAGCTGTAATTCCCAAAGTTTGCACAATGTGCCTGAAGAATTTTAATATAGGTTTTGCAAATTCACATTTGTTGTTTAATGTCAAACCTATTTCTTGTAGAATCTTGTGGACTACTCTCACTCAATGGTCATGTTCATCCCTTGATGAACCCGCATGTACAAGAATGTCATCCACATGACATATTACTCCTTCTGAGGTCTGAGACATCGCACCTTGGAATATCTCAGATGTAGAAGCAATTCCGAATAGTAACGGTTAAAACATTAATGGCCCAATGGGGTGACAAAAGTAGTTAACAATCTGGATTCTTTGTCCAGAGGCAACATCAAAAGCCACTGTTAGCATCTAATTTTGTGAAGAGGGTGCAGTTGGCTAATTTGGTGAAAATTTCATCCACTGATGCCATCAGGTGGATCTCGTGCTCTATTGACTTGTTTAATTGAGTCAAGTCCACACAGATTCTAATTGAACAATTAAGCTTTGGTAATGTGACCATTCAGAACACCACTTTTCTGGTATGGTTACTGGAGAGATGACCCTTTGTTGTAACATGTTTGATCTCGCTCTTAACTTTGTTTAAGAGCAGGTGAGGGATCTTCCTCACTGTGAAGAGTTGTATGGAGTTAGTGCCTGCCCTTCTTGTTGTGTGATATTCCTTCTTCAGCTATCCTCAGCCTGAAAATAGGGATGGAAATTCCTTTCTGAATGCATTACTGGACTGCTTGTCAGCAATTTCATCAACCTTGTTAATCAGCCTCAACTGCAAGCATGCTTTTCTGCTCAATGATGATTCCTGGTTCTGTATAATATACAGGGATTCAATAATTTCTTTATCCTTAATCTAACCAAATGTTGGCCTATTACTTTCAGCATAGTCCCTCCTGGACCTTGGAAGGTTGGAGGATGGCTGGAATGTGATATTTTAAAGCCATTTTACTTAGTCAGATAACACTGAAATACTTGCGCCAGTATATGGTTTGAATTCTGTGGGGTGACCATCAACATTCCAATAATGATTTCTGTTTTGCTAACTTCTTTTAAGAGGGTTATTTGTTTTTTTCTGCTGCTCTCCACTTTTTGAATTTGATTTGGTTTTGTTATATTCTCTTTTTTCCTATGAGCTGCTTGTATTTCAGATTGGCAGACTATTTTAAAGTGTTCGAACTTCCCACAGTTGTGGCACTCAGCTCCCCCTGCTGGGCATTCTTCCCGCTTGTTAGGGTTTTCCTGCCACACTGAGAGAATCTCAAGATGGAGGTTGGCACACTCTCCCCCGATATTGTAGGCTTTTACTTCACTGCGCTTTCTCCTTTTTATCTGAAACGTTGAATGTCTTCACTCTTTTTTTTCCCAAGCAACATCACTTTCCCATTTAGCTTCATAAGATCGGTCTGTCACACTACTTGTACTGCCTTTGTGAGAGCTAAATCTCTAATTTCCAAAAGATCTTTGAGGGTTTCAGCTAAGACTCCAAATACTATATGGTCATATATTATTTCATCTCTGAGGATCCCATGGTTTCAATTCTCCACGGGCTAAGTTCTCTGGTCAGTGAGTGGGGGGGTGGGGCCCATTTGCCGACACATAAAATGATGCACGGTGACATTAGGTGGGCATCCCGATGTCACTGCACGTCATTTAGAGTTCCAGTTCAGCCAACGCGCAGCCGAGTAGGCTGCGGGTCCGCCAAACTGTCAAGGGCCGAATAAGGCCTGTTAAAAACTAATTTAAGCAATTAAATTAGCTGCCCGACCAACCTTAAGAGGAGCCCAAGCGGCCTTTGTGTTTTTCATGAAACCTCATCCACGGGCGGGATGAGGTTTTATGAAGTGTTTTAAAATTCAACAAAAATTTTTAAAATAATTCCTTGACATGTCTCAGCTCACGTGACAGTTTTTAACGTGAACATTTTTAATTACTTTATTTCAGTTTTAAAATATCAAACTGATCTTCCCGAGGCACGGATTTCTGCGTTCTTTCACGCGCAAGCGCGAAAGAGCGATGGCCCTGACTCAGGAAATTTCCCCCCCCTCACCCCTAAAGGGATCGCTCAATGCTTCTAGGCGAGCATCACACTGGGCGGGCCTTAATTGGCCCACCCACTTAAAATGGCAGCACGGTCCCGATCTGGGCCATCAATCGGGCTTGCGCTCATTCCCCAACTGCCCCCGCACAAACCCCTGACAGGGGGTGTGGGGGGGGAATTTTTTCCCCATGGGTCAGTACGGATCATTTATAAATCAATCCATGGGCTCCCCCAGTTTTAGCCTTCTCTTTATTAAATTTCACTCACTAAATGATCAATTTTTTTGACACTGAAGCATGAATCAAATGCCAGGAGGACTTCCTCATTTGAGCTCAAAGCCACATGGATGTCCTGTGCTGTAATAACATCATCTGCTATGGCCCCTACTATGTAAAGTACTGACCTGATCTTTTGTTCCTTCTTATGCAAACCTGAAGCTATTCTGTATCTGGCGAATCTCTTTATCCAACTGTCCCAGTGTTCAGCCTGTTGAGAGTCCTCAACACTTTGGAAAAGTTCTAGTAGTGGCAATGTACACCCTTAAGGTGCTTCTCCTAAGGTATGGGTCTGTTGCTGCTTCGGTTTTGTGGCTTGTTGATTGTGATCTGTACTCACTGCTGCCTGGACTCTGGGTCTGTGTGTCTGCTTGTATCTGTAGCATCCATTATGTTCCACTATGAGACATGTCATGGACTCGAACTCAAGTTCTGTCGAAGGGTCATGAGGACTCGAAACGTCAACTCTTTTCTTCTCCGCCGATGCTGCCAGACCTGCTGAGTTTTTCCAGGTAATTCTGTTTTTGTTTTGGATTTCCAGCATCCGCAGTTTTTTTGTTTTTATGTTCCATTCTCAGGTGAGTCTTCAATTTTTTTTCTTCTCCTTTTTCCAAGTATTTGTAGGTTTCTCAGATCTGCAGCCTTCTATTTTCTGGGCCTTTATGCTCACTGCTGCCATGTTTCATCTTGAGTTTGGCGTCTAGATGGGGTTTCTTTAGGGTTTGCCTGTTACTCTAAGAATGCTACCATAGACTGTTATTCATAAAAAACATTCTTGTTTACTTACAGGTCTGCAGACATCTCAGCTCTACATGAGGTTGTACTTCGCACCAGATCAGTCTCTCAGTGTGCACAAATGCTGTGTCAAGTGTGCATCAATGCTACGTCAACTATGCACCAATGCTGCATCAAGTGTGCACCAATGCTGCACCAAGTGTGTGCCAATGCTGCATCAAGTGTGCACCAATGCTGCACCAAGTGTGCACCAATGCTGCACCAAGTGTGTACTGGTACTTCTGCACACAAAGGATAGTGGATATCTGGGTGTCTTTGTACATGAATCATAAAAAAAGTTAGCATGCAGATCAGCAAGTAATTAGGAAGGCAAATAGAATGTTGGCTTTTATTGTAAGGGGGATGGGGTGGAGTTTAAAAGTAGGGAAGTCTTGCTACAACTGTACAGGGCATTGATGAGACAACACCTGGAGGACGGTGTACAGTTGTGATTAAGGAGGAATATACTTGCATTGGAAGCAGCTCAGAGAAGGTTCATTCAGCTGATTCCTGTGATGAAGGAAAGGTTCAGTAGGTTGGACCTATATTCATTGGAATTTAGAAGAATGAGAGCAGATCTTATTAAAGATTCTGCAGGGGGCCAGACAGGGTGGATGCTGAGAGAATGTCCCTCCTTCATGGGGTACTCTAGAATTAGCAGCACAGCTTCAAGATAAGCGGTCTCCCAGTTAGATGAAATTGAGGAAGAATTTCTTCTCTCAGAAGATTTTTAATTTCTGGAATTCACGACCCCAGACAGCAGAGGTTGTGTCACTGAATATTTTCAAGGCTGAGTTAGACATATCTTGGACACACAAGGGAGCCAAGGGTTATAGGGGCAGACAGGAAAGTGGAGTTAAGGCCACATTATACCAGCCATGAAACTGCTGAATGGCAGAGCAAGCTCGAGGGATGAATGGCCTACTCCTGCTCCTAATTCTTAATGGTCATATGTATACCCACCTCTTGAAATAAGGGCCAAAATTCCATTCACTGTTTTGATTGTTCTTTGTACCTTTCTGCTGGCTTTTTGGAGTTTCAGTATTTGGACCCCTAAATCTCTCTGCTCCTCCATGCTTCCTAATATCTCACCATTTAGAATAGGAACATAGGGACAGGAGTACGCCATTTGGCCCATAAAACCGGCTCCGCCATTCAGTTAGATGACGTCATGAAATCCATTGATCTGTGCGTCCCTGTTCCTGCCTAGTAACAAAGGTAGGACCCTCTGGGAATGTTTCGATGGGTCCACAGATCAGTTCAAGGGTCAGTGAACAGCAGTTGGCAGTCAGTCAGTTTTGGGGAGTTTGCGAGCAAAGAAATATCACAGACATAAGGACAGGTATATGTCCCATTAAGTTAAGTTAAAAAAAGAGCTGCAGGAGCAGACTTTAAGTAAAGAAGGCAGTTGGGGCAAAGGTACCCCTTTGGAGCAGTGGTGTTCTGCTTGGCATAGCCACAGACCTGAAGTGTGCTTGTAAGCTAGTGTTTGAGCATACTTGGGAATCCAGGGAGAAGGAATCTTGGAAGACAAAACTGTAACCCTGAAAGGTGGGCCATTATTCAAGCCATCTGAGTGGGAGTGACTTATGGAGAAATCTTCAAAGTTAAAGCTGGGAAACCCTCGTGAGCAGAGTTTCAAAGAGACTGTTTGACTTGGTATTTACTGATATCTGGGTGGGTTCTTGAGAAATCCATGGACTCAGTCTTGGTTGCATCTGCCATTCACTCTGTAGTGTGATGTGTTCAACCACAGTTTGTTTGTTAATTCATATGTACCTCATACTCACCCTGAATGTTAGAGTATGAAATGAATACTGTAAGCTGTTTTATCTTTCTGAACTTGTCCAGTAAATTTTATTTTTGTTTGTTCAAAACCCGTGGAATCTTGTGGCTTTATTCCAAAAGTAGGTGCCTTGAATCTCAGCCTTTATCCACTTTAAACAAAATGTTATTGGTCCCTAACCAGACCTTTCCCAACCCCTGGGGTCTGGCCAAGGATCAGAACACTGATCATCTATCTCAATGGCACTTTTCTGCACTATCTCCATATAAGACCATTAGACCAAAAGATGTAGGAGCAGAAGTAGCTAATCGGCCCATCAAGTCTACTCCACCATTCAATGGGATCATGGCTGATGATAATCCTCAACTCCACTTTCCTGCCTTTTCCCCAGAACCCTTGATTCCCTTACTGATTAAAAATCTGTCTATTTCAGCCTTGAATATACTTAATGACCCAACCTCTACAGCCCTCTGTGGTAAATAATTCCACAGATTCACTGCCCTCTGAGAGATGAAATTCCTCCTCATCTCTGTATTAAGTGGGCAACTCCTTACTCTGAGATTATGCCCTCTGGTACTAGACTCTCCCACAAAAGGAAAGAACCTCTCAGCATGTACCCTGTCAAGACCACTAAGAATCTTATATGTTTCACTAAGGTCTCCTCACATTCTGCTAAACTCCAAAGAGTACATGCCCAACCTGCTCAACCTCTCCTCATAAGAAAATCTCTCCATACCCAGGATCAACCTAGCGAACCTTCTCTGGACTGCCTCCAATGCCAGCATATCTTTCCTTAGATAGGGGGACCAAAACTGTCCACAGTTTTCTCAGTATGGTCTAACTAGTTTTAGCAAGAATTCCCAATTTTATACTCCAATCCTTTTGAAATAAAGGCCAACATTCAATTTACCTTCCCTATTAACTGCTGAACTTGTATGATAGCTTTTTGTGATTCATTCATGAGGACCCCCAAATCCCTCTGTGCTGCAGCTTTCTGCAGTCTTTCTCCATTTAAATAATATTCAGCCCCTCTATTCTTCCTGTCAAAGTGCATAACCTCACATTTTTCCACATTATATTCCATCTGCCAAATTTTTGCCCACTCATTTAAACCTATCTATATCCTTCTGTAGATTCTTTGTGTCATCCTCACCACTTGCGTTCCCACCTATTTTTGTGTCATCTGCAAACTCGGTGATAGTACATGTACTTCCCTCATCTAAGTCATTAATGTATATCGTAAATAATTGTCGCCCCAGCACTGATCCATGTGGCAGGCCACTCTTTACAGGTTGCCATCCTGAAAATGCCTCCCTTATCCCAACTCTCTGTATTCTATTAGTTAGCCAATCCTCTATCCATGCTAATGTACTACCCCCAACACATGGGTACCTATCTTATTAAGTCATCTTATGTACGTTACCTTATCAACGCCTTTAGAAATACAAATATAATACATCTACTGGTTGCCCTTTATCTATCCTGCTTGTTATCTCCTCAAGGAATTCTAATAAATTTGTCAGGCATGATTTCCCCTTCATGAAGCCATGCTGACTCTGCTTGATTATATTATGCATTTCTAAATACTCTGAAACTCTAACATTTTCCCAATGACAGATGTTAAACTAACTGGCCTATAGTTACCTGTTTTTTGTCTCCCTCTCTTTTTGAATAAGAGTGTTACATTGGCAGTTTTCCAATCCTCTGGGACTTTTCCAGAATTTAAGGATTCTTGGAAGGTTCCTACCAGTGCATCCACTATCTCTGTAGTTATTTCCTTTAATATCCTAGGTTGCAACCCATCAGGTTCAGGGGACCTATCGGCCTTTAGCCCCAATAGTTTCCCCAGTACTTTTTCTCTAGTGATAGTTATAGAATTTATTTCCTTAGCCCCCTTTTGCCCATTGATTATTTAGTATTCTTGAAATGCTATTAGTTTCTTTTAACATGAAGAGTGATGCAAAGTAGTTATTCAACTCCTCTGCCATTTCCTGGTTCCCCATTATTATTTCCCCAGCTTCATTCTCTAAGGGGCCTGTGTTCACTTTGGTCTCTCTCTTCCTTTTCATATATTTAAAGGAGCTCTTACTGCCCATTTTTATATTACTTGCTAGTTTATTTTCTCCCTTTTTTTTATTGTTGGTCACCTATTGTTGGTTGTTAAAACGTTCCTCTACCTTATCATATCCCTTGATGTCACTAGTCTTCAGAAATCTATCGATTTCTGACTTGAAGATACTCAATAATTGAGCTTCCAGAGGCCTCTGAGATAGAGAATTCTAAAAATTTACCATCCTCTGAGTGAAGAAATTTCTCCTCATCTCAGCCTTAAATGGCCAGTCCCTTATTCTGAGATTATATGTCCTGGTTTTAGGCTCACCAGCCAGGGGAAATATCTTATCTACATCCGCCTGCAAGAATTTTGTAAGTTTCCATGAGGTCATCCGTCATTATTCAAAGTTCTAGGGAATACAGACCCAGCCTCCTCAATCTCTCCTCCCAATACAATCCTGCCATCCCCGGTATTAATCTGGTAAACCTCCACTGCACTCTCTATGGCAAATATATCCTTCCTTAGTTAAGGAGACTAAAACTGTGCATAATACACTAGATGATACATAATACATCAAGACTCAATACAATTGCAGAAAGACAACTTTACTCCTGTACTCAAATCCCCTTGTGATGAAGGCCAGCATACCGGACGCCCTCTGAATTGTTTGCTGCACCTGCATGTCAGCTTTCAGGGACACATGAACAAGGACACCCAAGTCCATTTGGACATCAACACATCCCAATCTATCACCATTTCAGAAATACTGCATCTTTCTGATTTTTTTTCTGCCAAAGGGAATAACTTCACACTTATTCACATTATATTCCATCTGCCATGCTCCAACCCATTCGCTTAGACTGTCCATGTCCCCTTGAAGCCTCCTTGCATCCTGAGAATGATCCATTTATTCCTACTCTCTGCATTCTGCCTGTTATCCAATTCTCACCCAAATGAGTACGTTTTCCACAATCTCATGTGCTCTAATTAATTTTAATTCCTCTGGTGTGGGAGCTTATCAAAAGCCTTCTGAAAATCCAAATACGCCACATCCAGCTGCTTCTCTGTTATCCATGCTACAAGTAATATCCTCAAAAAACTCCAAAAATATACTCAGAATGGGTCCAAAGTAGATAACCTCACACTTCCCCACATGGTACTCCATCTGCCATAATTTTTAACCACTTAGTTAATTTATCACTATCACTACTACTGATTTGTATTGGGTGGATATATAATATCATGGACCTGCTGTATGAAAGCTCAGTATGTCTGCAAGGATTATCAATGTTACAAATGCATGTCAGTTCACCACTACCATATCAGCTTCAACTGCCAGTTGTGTGTACACATAGGCGAGAGAAGGAAATCGGAGATGTCAACTGCCGCCTTCACTGAAATCAAAATCAAACTGACAGCATGAATGATGGAATCAGCCTAGTGTTTGGGGAGTGAAGCTGGGAGCTTTGACATTGAACTGATCATGAATCTGAGTTACTCATTACATCCTGGAGTCTCATAGTTTGATTAATGTAGAAATATCTTCGGGGACTATGATGTGACCAATCTTTCATTTGCTGCCAAATATATCAGCCTGACTTCATTTCCACTGAAATGCACCTCATCCAATCACTGTGACCTACATGAAGTACATTTATTCTGACATCTTTCCTCCCCCAAACAAATGGATCTTTCATAAGATCAACTTTAAGCAGTAAATTTAATTTGCGACCTCTTTCATGAGCACCATGGAATCAAGCTACATCATCCGTCTCTCTGCTCTGCTATATAAGTGCTGTTAGTAGATTCCAAACAGGTTGGTGAAGCTGAAACTAAGACACAGAGCTTTTCTATATTGAGAGGGTATATTATCTTTTCAGTCTCACAGCTCTCCTCCCATCCAGTGTCCCAGCTATCCCTTATTTATACGTGGTCAGACAATTAATACCCATCACCTGTCTCTCCTAACATTAACAATGTAATTGACAAGACATTAACAAATGATAAGATTGACCACAGTGCACTTGTACTAGGGAGGGTTAGATAAGATTCCAAGTTACTTCCATTAATCATCACCTAATGGTCATTCCTCCAGGAAAACGCATGAGTTGGATAATATTTGAGGTCAGCACTGGGATCAGCTATGATCACAGAATCACAGTGCAGAAGAGGCCTTTCGGACCATCAATTCTGTACTGACATGTGAGAAACACCTGCCTGCCCGCCCCTTCTTGCTGTTGCTGCTGCATATTATGCTGGGCAGGTCTTAATTGGCCTGCCCGCATAAAATTGCGGTTCCTGCCAAGCCCACCTTTGTTGAACAACTCGCTGCTACTCACTGTTGAGGTTAAACCTAAAGATTGCATCTTGGTTGAGGTAGCCAGCAATCTGAATGGAAGGTAACTCAATGGTAAAAAGTATTTGCAATAGTAACTAAACGAGAAATACCGCGAGCATTTCCAATATTAAGTTTCTGTCTGCACTTCCTCATTAAATTCCAACAAAAGGTGCCTATTACATCATTAATTGTCATGTTGTTTAATCTACTTTCCCAGACAGCAGACCAGCCTGCAGCTGTAATTTTCAACAGTGCTCATAAAACAAATTAAGTTCTTTTCCTCTCCAAGCACTAGTGAACACAAACAAAAATAATTCCCAGGAAAGCAACAGATTTCTAATCAAACATTATTAACTCCTCAGAGACAGAAAGTTTGTCAAAAAATATAATTCAGTTAAAATGTTTTTCATCACACGAGGTGTGGGACGGTAAACAGGGTCTGTGTTTTTTTCATTCATTCACAGATGTAGGCTTCGCTAGTTGGTGCAACATTTATTGCACATGCCTAGTTGCGCCTGAGAACGTGGACTGCCTTCTTGAACCGCTGCAGTCCCTGTGGTGTTGGTAAGCCCACAGTGCTATTAGGAAGGGAGTTCCAGGGTTTTGACCCAGTGACAGTGAAGGAACGGCGATATATTTCCAGTCAGGATGGTGAGTGACTTGGAGGGGAACTTCCAGGTGGTGGTGTTCCCATGCATCTTTTGCCCATGTCCTTCAAGATGATAGTGGTCGTGGGTTTGGAAGGTGCTGTCTATGGACCCTTGTGTCAGTGGTGGAGGGAATGAATGTTTGTGGATGTGGTGCCAATCAAGCGGCTACTTTGTCCTGGATGGTGTCAAGCTTCTTGAGTGTTATGGGAGCTGCACTCATCCAGGCAAGTGGAAAGTATTCCAACACACTCCTAACTTGTGCCTTGTAGATGGTGGGCAGGCTTTGGGGGGTCAGGAGGTGAGTTACTCATCGGTGGATTCATGGCCTCTGACCTGCTCTTGTAGCTACAATATTTATATGGCTAGTCCAGTTCTGTTTCTGGTCAATGGTAATCCCCAGGATGTTGATAGTGGGGTATTCAGTGATGGTAATGATGTTGAATGTCAAGGGGGCGATGGTTGGATTCTCTCTTGTTGGAGATGCCTGGCACTTGCGTGACATGAATGTTACCTGCTACTTGTCAGTCCAAGCCTCGATATTGTCCAAGTCTTGCTGCATTTAGACATGGATTGCTTCAGTATCTGAGGAGTCATGAATGGTGCTGAACATTGTGCAATCATCAGCGAACATCCCCACTTCTGACCTTATAATGAGGGAAGGTCATTGATGAAACAGCTGAAGATTGTTGGGCTGAGGACACTACCCTGAAGAACTCCTGTGGTGATGTCCTTGGGCTGAGATGATTGACCTCCAACAACCACAACCATCTTCCTTTGTGCTAGGTATGACTCCAACCTGCAGAGAGTTTACCCCCTGATTCCCATTAACTCCAGATTTGCTCATACTTCTTGATGTAAAACTCAGTCAAATGCTGACTTGATGTCAAGGGCAATCACTTTCACCTCACTTCTGGGGTTCAGCTCATTTGTCCTTGTTTGAACGAATTGAGTGACCCTAGTAGAACCCAAACTGGGCATCCATGAGCAGGTTATTGCTAATCAAATGGCACCTAATAGCACCAATGAAGACAATTTCCATTAATTTATTGATGATTCAGAGCAGACTGATGGGGCGGTAATTGGCTGGGTTAGAGCTGTCCTGCAATTTGTCTACAGGACATATCTGGGCAATGTATCACATAGTCAGGTAGATGCCATTGCAAGGACAAGTGCACAGTGACAATCGTCACATTCCCCAAGACATGAGAGCTGATGAGGAAGGTTGATGACTGTCAATGATGAGAACACTCATTGTCAATGATGAGACAACTCACTGCCAATGGTGAGATTACTCACTATCAATGATGAAATTACTCACTGTCAAAGATGAGGTTACTCAGTATCAATGATGAGGTAACTCACTGCCAATGAGGAGATTACGCATTGTTAATGATGGGGTTACTCACCCTCAATGATGAGATAACTCACTGCCAATGAAAAGATTACTCATTATCAATGATGAGATTGCTCACTGTCAATGATGAGATTGCTCACTGTCAGTGATGGGATTGCTCACTGTCAATGAAATTGCTCACTGTCAATGATGAGATTGCTCACTGTCAATGATGGGATTACTCACCCTCAATGATGAGATTACTCATTGTCAAAGATGACTTGACTCACTGTCAATGATGAGATTATTCATTGTTAATCAATATATTACTCACTGTCAATTCACTATCAATGGTGAGATTACTCACTCTCAAAGATGAAGTTACTCACTGCCAATGATGAGATATCACACTATCAATGATGAGATTACTCTCTGTCAAAGATGAGATTACTCACTATCAATGATGAGATTGCTCATTGTCAATGGTGAGATTACTCATCCTCAATGATGAAATTGCTCATTGTCAATGGTGAGATTACTCATCATCAATGGTGAGATTACTCAATGTCAACGATAACATTACTCACTGTCAATGATGAGATTATTCATTGTTAATCAAGATATTACTGTCAAAAAGGTGATTCCTCACTATCAATGATGAGATCACTCACTGTCAATGGTCAGACTGCTCACTGTGAATGATGATAATAATCACTGTCAAGAGTTTACTCATTGATTATTCACTGTCAATGATGAGATTTCTTACAGTCAATGAAGAGATTACTCACTGGGAATGATGGTGTTTTTAATGTTTATGATGAGATTACTTACTGTCAATGATGAGGTTGCTCACTGTCAATGATGATGTTATTCACTGTCAATGAAGAGGTTACTCACTGTCTATGATGATTTTACACACTGTCACTGATGAGATTACTCACTGTCAAAGAAGAGATTACTCACTGTCAATGATGAGGTTGCTCACTGTCAATGAAGAGATTACTCACTGTCAGTGATGGGATTACTTGCCATCAGTGATGAAATTGCTCACTATCAATGGTGAGAATACTCACTGTCAATGAAGACACTGCTCACTTTCAATGATGAGATTGCTCACATTCAATGATGAGTTACTCACGGTCAATGATGAGATGAGTCACTGTCAATGATGAGATTAATTACTGTCAATGAAGTGATTTCTTAAGGTCAATAATGAGATTACTCACTTTCAATTAGGAGATCACCCACTGCCAATACTCAGATTACTCACATCTCAATGGCAAGGTTACTCACTGTCTGAAAAATTTAATAGTTGAGCACTTGGAAAATAGTGGCAGAATTGGACAGAGTCAGCATGGATCTATGAAAGGGAAATCATGCTTGACAAATCTACTGGAATTTCTTGAAGATGTAACTAATAGAGTTGATGAGGGGGAGCCAGTGGGTATGGTCTATTTGGACTTTCAGAAGGCTTTCGACAAAGTCCCACTTAAGAGATTAGCGAGTAAAATTAAAGCACATAGGATTGGGGGTAGTGCATTGAGTTGGATAGAAAACTGGCTGGCAGACATGAAATAAAGAGTAGGAATAAATGAGTATTTTTCTGAAAGGCCGGTAGTGACTAGTGGGGTACCGCAGGGATTGGAGCTGGGACCCCAGCTATTCACAATATATATTAATGATTGAGATGAGGGAACTAAATGTAATATCTCCAAATTTGCAGATGACACAAAGCTAGGTGGGAGGGTGAGCTGTGAGGAGGATGCAGAGATGCTTCAGTGTGATTTGGACAAGCTGAATGAGTGGGAAAATGCATGGCAGATGCAGTATAATGTAGATAAATGTGAGGTTATCCATTTTGGTAGCAAAAACAGGAAGGCCAGCTGAATGGCTATAAATTGATAGAGGGGAATGTGCAATGAGACCTGGGTGTCCTTATACACCAGTCGCTGAAGGTAAGCATGCAGACGCAGAAGGCGCTAAAGAAGGCAAATGGTATGTTGGCCTTCATAGTGAAAGGATTCGAGTACAGGAGCAGGGATGTCTTGCTGCAATTATACAGGGCCTTGTTGAGACCATACCTGGAATATTGTGTGCAGTTTTGGTTTCCTTATCTGAGGAAATATGTTCTTGCTATAGAGGGAGTGCAGCGAATGTTTACCAGGCTGATTCCTTGGATGGCAAGACTGAGGAGAGAGTGAGTTGGTTAGGATTATATTCGCTGGAATTCAGAAGAATGGGGGGGTGGGGGAACTCATAGAAACCTATAAAATTCTAACAGGACTAGACAGGCTAGATGCAGGAAAGATGTTCGCGATGGTGGGGGAGTCCAGAACCAGGGGTCAGAGTCTGAGGATTTGGGGTAGACCATTTAGGACTGAGATGAGGAGAAATTTCTTCACCCAGAGATTGGTGAGCCTGTAGAATTCGCTACCACAGAAAGTAGTTGAGGCCAAAACATTGTACGTTTTCAAGAAGGAGTTAGATGTAGCTCCTGGAGTGAAAGGGATCAAAAGGTATAGGCAGAAAGCGGGAGCAGGCTATTGAGTTGGATGATCAGCCATGATCATAATAAATGGCGGAGCAGGCTCGAAGTGCCGAATGGTCTAGTCCTGCTCCTTGTTTCTATGTGCCTATGTAGACGGGATGGACAAATGGGCAGATAAGTAGCAGATGGAATTTAACCCCGAAAAGTGTGAGGTGATACACTTTGGAAGTAGTAATTTTTCAAGGAAGTATTCAATGAACGGCATGATACTGAGAAGTTCTGAGCAACAAAGGGACCTTGGCGTGTACGTCCATAGATCTCTGAAGGCGGAGAGGCATGTTAGTGAGGTAGTGAAAAAGGCATACGGGACACTTACCTTTATCAATCGAGGCATAGATTACAAAAGTAGGGAGATCATGTTGGAGTTGTATAGAACCTTGGTAAGGCCACAGCTGGAGTACTGTCTGCAATTCTGGTCGCCACATTATAGGAAGGATGTGATTGCACTGGAGGGGGTGCAGAGGAGACTCACCAGGATGTTGCCTGAGATGAAACATTTAAGTTATGAAGAGAGGTTGGATTGACTTGGGTTGTTTTCGTTGGAGGAGAGAAGACTGAGGGGGAGACCTGATCGAGGTGTACAAGATTATGAGGGGCATGGACAGGGTGGATAGGGAGCAGCTGTTCCCCTTAGTTGAAGGGTCAGTCATGAGGGACATAAGTTAAAGGTGAGGGGCAGGTGGTTTAGGGGGGATGTGAGGAGAAGCTTTTTTACCCGAAGGGTGGTGATGGACTGGAATGCACTGCCTGGGAGGGTGGTGAAGGTAGGTTGCCTCACATCCTTTAAAAAGTACCTGGATGAGCACTTGGCGCCTCATAACATTCAAGGCTATGGGCCAAGTGCTGGTAAATGGGATTAGGTAGGTAGGTCAGGTGTTTCTCACATGTCGGTGCAGACTTGATGGACCAAAGGGCCTCCTCTGCATTGTATGATTCTGTGATTCTGCCAATGCTCAGCTTACTCACTCTCAATGGCAAGGTTACTCACTGTCTAAAAGATTTAATAGCTGAGCACTTGGAAAACAGTGACAGAATTGGGCAGAGTCAGCATGGATTTACAAAAGGGAAATCACGCTTGACTGGAATTTTTTGAGGATGGAACTAATAGAGTTGATGAGGGGGAGCCAGTGGATGTGGTTTATTTGGACTTTCAGAAGGCTTTCAACAAAGTCCCACATAAGAGATTAGCGCGTAAAGTTGAAGCGCATGGGATTGGGGGTAGTGTATTGAGTTGGATAGAAAACTGGCTAACAGACATGAAACAAAGAGTAGGAATAAATGAGTATTTTTCTGAAAGGCAGGTAGTGACTAGTGGGGTACCGCAGGGATCGGAGTTGGGATCCCAGCTATTCACAATATATATTAATGATTTAGGTGAGGGAACTAAATGTAATATCTCCAAATTTGCAGATGACACAAAGCTGGGTGGGAGGATGAGCTGTGAGGAAGATGCAGAGATGCTTCAGTGTGATTTGGACAAGCTGAATGAGTGGGAAAATGCTTGGCAGATGCAGTATAATGTGGATAAATGTGAGGTTATCCATTTTGGTAGCAAAAGCAGGAAGGCAGATTATTATCTGAATGGCTATAAATTGATAGAGGGGAATGTGCAATGAGACTTGGGTGTCCTCGTACACCAATCACTGAAGGTAAGCATGAAGGTGCAGAATGGTATGTTGGCCTTCATAATGAGAGGATTCATGTACAGGAGCAGGGATGTCTTACTGCAATTATACAGGGCCTTGTTGTGATCACACCTGGAATATTGTGTGCAGTTTTGGTCTCATCTGAGGATGGATGTTCTTGCTATAAAGGGAGCGCACGAAGATTTACCAGACTGATTCCTGGGTTGGCGGGACTGACATATGAGGAGAGATTGAGTCAGTTAGGATTATATTTGCTGGAGTTCAGAAGAATGAGGGGGGATCTCATAGAAACCTATAAAATTCTAACAGGGCTAGACAGGGTAGATGCAGGAAGGATGTTCCCGATGGTCGGGGAGTACAGAACCAGGGGTCACAGTCTGAGGATATGTGGTAAACCATTTAGTACTGAGATAAGAAGAAATTTCTTCACCCAGAGAGCGGTGAGCCTGTGAACTTCGCTACCACAGAAAGTAGTTGAGGCCAAAACATTGTGTTTTCAAAAAGGAGTTAGATATAGCTCTTGGTGGCGAAAGGGTTCAAAGGATATGGGCAGAAAGCGGGTGCGGGCTATTGAGTTGGATGATCATAATGAATGGCGGAGCAGGCTCAAAGGGCCAAATAGCCTACTCCTGCTCCTATTTTCTACGTTTCTGTTTCTATGTCTATGATGAGATTACTCACCGTCAATGATGAGATTACTCACCACCAATGGTGAGATTTCATACAGTCAATGAAAAGATTACACCTTGAATGATGGGGTTTTCATAACTATGATGAGACTACTCACTGTCAATGAGGAGATTACTCATTGTCAACGATGAGGTTACACACTGTCAATGATTAGGTTACACACTGTCACTGAAGAGATTACTCACTGTCAGTGGTGGGATTACTCACCATCAATGATGAGATTAGTCACTGTGAATGGTTAGAATACTCACTGTCAATGAAAAATTTACTCATTGGCAATGAAACGATTACTCATTTTCAATGATGAGGTTCCTCACTGTCGATGATGAGATGACTCACTGTCAATTATGAGATTATTCACTGTCAATGAAGTCATTCCTACAGTCCATGATGAGATTACTCACTGTCAATGAGGAGATTATTCACAGTCCATGATGAGATTACTCACTGTCCATGAGGAGATAGTCACTGTTAATGATGAGATTGCTTCCTATCAATTAAAAGATTACTGAATGATTAAATATTCTAAATATTTATGATGAGATTACCCACTGTCAATGGTCATATTGCTCATTGTGAATGATGATAATACTTATTGTCAATGACAAGATTACTCACTGTCAAAAATGAGGTTTCCTACTGTCAGTGAAGAGATCACTCACTGTAAATTATGGGTTTTTTTAATAGTTATGATGGGATTACTCATTGTCAAGGAAGATATTACTCACTGTCAAAGATGAACTTTCTTACTGCCATTGAAGAGGTAACTCATCGTGAATGATGGGGTTTTTAATGTTCATGATGAGATTACTTACTGTCAATAATGAGATTGCTCACTGTAAATGTTGAGACTTCACTGCCAATGAACATATTACTCACTGTCAATGAAGGGATTACTCACTGCCAATGATGAGATTCCTCACCCTCAATGATGAGATTGCTCACTGTCCATGACGTGATACTCACTGTCAATGAAGGGATTACTTCCTATCAATGAAAGCATTACTCAATGATTAAACATTGTAAATATTTATGGTGAGACTACCCATTGTCAATGGTCATATTACTCATTGTGAATGATGATAATACTTACTTCATTGACGAGATTACTCACTGTCAATGATGAGGTTTCTTACTGTCAGTGAAGAGATTACTCACTGTGAGTGATGGGATTTTTAATGTTTATAATGAGATTATTTACCATCAATGATGAGAATATACACTGTCAAGGAAGATATAACTCACTGTCAAAGATTAGATTACTCACCATCAAGGAAGGGATTACTCACTGTCAATGATCAGATTACTCACAGTCAATGATGAGATCAGTCACTGTCAAAAAGATCACACTGTCAACAATGGGATTACTCGCTATCAATAATGAGCTTTCTTACTGTTAATGAATAGATTACTGACTGTGAATGATGGGGTTTTTAAAGTTCATGATGAGATAACGTACAGTGAATGATGAGACTGCTGAAAGTCATTGATGAGATTATTCACTGTCAATGAAGAGATTACTCACTGCTAATGATGAGATTACTCACCATCAATTATGAGATTCCTCACTGTCAATGATGAGATTGCTCACTGCCAGTGGTGAGATTACACACTATCAATGAGGAGATTACTCACTGTCAATGGTGAGATTACTCCCTATCAATGAAGGGATCATTCACTGTTGACGATGAAATTACTCAATGTCAATAAAAATATTACTCACTACCAATGTTGCGATTCCTCACTATCAATGATGAGATCGCTCACTGTCCATGACGTGATACTCACTGTCAATGAAGGGATTACTTCCTACCAATGAAAGCATTACTCAATGATTAAATATTGTAAATATTTGTGGTGAGACTACCACTGTCAATGGTCATGTTACTCAATGTGAATGATGATAATACTTACTGGTCATATTACTCACTGTCAAAGATGAGATTGCTCGCTGCCAATGATGAGATTACTCACTGTCAACGATGAGATTCTTCACTGTCAATGATGAGGTTCCTCGCTGTCAATGTTGAGATTACTCATTGCGAATAATGGGGTTTTTAATGTTCACAATGAGGTTTCATATTGGCAATGATCAGATTGCCCACTGCCTATGGTGAGATAATTCACTGTCAATGAAGACGTTACTCACTGTTATTGATGAGATTACACACTGTCAATGAAGAGATTACTCACGGTCAATGAGGAAATTACTCACTTTTAATGCTGAGTTTACACGCTGCCAATGATGAGATTACTCACTGTCAAAGAAGACAGTGCACACTGTCAGTGATAGGAATAATCACCATCAATTATGAGCTTGCTCACTCTCAATGGTAAGATTACTCACTGTTAATGATGAGAATCCTCAACATCAATGAAGAGTTTACTCACTGTCAATGATGTGATTCCTCACTGACAATGATGAAATTACTCACTATTAATGAAGATATTAGCCACTATCAATGAAGTGATTCCTCACTGCCAGTGAAGAGATTACTCACTGTCCATGAGGAGATTATTCACTATCAATGAAGACATTACTCACTGTCAATTATATGATTAGTCACCGTCCACGAGGAGATACTCACTGTCAATGATGAGATTACTTCATATCAATGAGGAGATTACTCAATGATTAAATATTCTAAACATTTATGATGGGATTACCCACTGTCAATGGTCATATTACTCACTGTAAATGATAACACTTATTGTCAATGATATGATTACTCACTGTCAATGATGAGGTTTCTCACAGTTAGTGAAGAGTTTACTCACTGTCAATGATAAGAATGCTCAATGTGAATGAAAGGTTTACTCACTGCCAATTATATGATTCCTCACTGAAAATGATGAAATTACTCACTAATAATGAAGATATTAATCACTGTCAATGAAGTGATTCCTCACTGTCAATGAAGAGATTACTCACTGTCAATCAAGATATTCCTCACTCTCAATGATGAGATTATTTTCTGTCAATGAAGAGATTACTCACTGTCAATGATGAGATTAGTCACTGTCCATGAGGAGATACTCACTGTCAATCATGAGACTACTTCCTATCAATGAAAAAATTACTCAATGGTTAAATATCCTAAATGTTTATGATGAGGCTACACAATGTCAATGTTCATATTAATCGCTGTGAATGATGATATTGCTTACTTTCAATGACAAGATTACTCACTGGCAATGATGAGGTTTCTTACTGTCATTGAAGAGATTACTGACTGTGAATTATGGGGTTTTTAATGAGACTACCTGCTGTCAATGATTTGATTACTCACTATCAATTATGTGATTACTCACTGTCAAAAATGAGATTACTCACTGTAAAGTAAGAGCTTACTCACTGTCAATGATGATATTGCTCACTGTCAATGATGAGACTACTCACTGCCAATGGGGAGCTGACTCACTGTCAAAGATGAAATTACTCACTGCCAAGGATGAGAGTAGTCACTGTCAGCGATGAGATTGCTCACTGTAAATGGTAAGATTTAGGAATAGATTACTCACTGTCAAAGATATTACTCAAGGTCAAGGAGGACATTTCTTGCTGTCAATATTGAGATTAATCACTGTCAATGATGAGATTACTCACTTACAATGATGAGGTTACTCACTGGCAATGATGGGATTCCTCACTATCAGTGAAAAGATCACTCACTGTCAATGACGAGAGTAATCAATTTCAATGATGGGATTACTCACTGTCAATAATAAGGTTTCTTATTGCCAATGAAGGGATTGTTCACGGTGAATTTTAGGGGTTTTAGTGTTCATGATGAGGTTACTTATTGTCCATGATCATATTGCTCACTGTCAATGGTGAGATTATTCACTGTCAATGAAGAAAGTACTCACTGATAATGATGAGATTACTCAGTGTCAATGATGATATTACTCACTGTCAATAAAGAGATTACTCACTGGCAATGATGAGTTTCCTCACTGCCAATGATGAGATTAATCACTGTCAAGGAAGAGATTATTCAGTGTCAATGATGGGGTTACTTACCCCATCAATAAGCTTGCTCACTCTCAATGGTGAGATCACTCATCATCAATGATGAGATTACCCACTGTCAATGAAGATATTCCACACTGTCAATGATGAGATTACTCACTATTAATGAAGATAGTACTTACTGTCAATGAAGTGATTCCTCACTCTCAGTGATGAGATTACTCACTGCCAGTGATGAGTTTACTCAAGGTCAATGATGAGATTACTCAAAGTCAAGGAGAGAGTAGACACTGTCAATGATGGGAATGCTCACTGTCAATTATAAGCTTGCTCACTCTCAATGGTGAGATTACTCACTGTTAATGATGAGGTTTCTCACTGTCAATGAAGTGATCACTCACTGTGAATGATGGGGCTGTTAAAGTTCATGCTGAGATTGCTTACTGTCAACGATCAGGTTGCCCACTCTCAAAGGTGATATAATTCACTGTCAATAGAGAGATTACTCACTCTAATCGATTAGATTACACACTATCAATGATTAAATTACTTGCTGTCAATGAGGAGATTAATCACTTTCAACGATCAGATTGCTCACTGACAATGTGAGGTTATTTAGTGTCAATGAGGAGATTACTCACTGTCAAGGAAGCGACTACTCACTGTCAATGATGAGATTACTCTGTCAATGGAGATTGTACTCACTGTCAATGATGTGAATTCTCACCGTCAAACAATGAAATTATTCACTGTGAATGAAGAGATTCTTTACTGTCAATGATGAGATTACTCACTATTAACGATGATATTACTGTCAATGAAGTGATCCCTCACTCTCAGTGATGAGATTACTCACTGCCAGTGATAAGACTCCTCACTGCCAATGATGAGTTTACTCACTGTCAAAAATTAGATTCCACACTATCAATGATGAGATCACTCATTGTAAATGAAAAGATCACTTACTCTCAATGAGGAGATTACTCACTGTCAATCATAGGTTTCTAACTGTCATGGAAGAGATTACACACTGTGAATGAAGAGATTATTTACTGCCAATTATGAGGTTACACACTGCCAATGATGAGATTACACACTGTCAATGAAGAGAGTACTCAATGTCAATGATGGGTTTATTCACTATCAATGAAAATCTTGCTCACTCTCAATGGTGACATCACTCATCGTCAATGATCAGAATCATCACCATCAATGATGAGATTACCCACTGTCAATGAAGATATTCCACACTGTCAATGATGAGATTACTCAATATTAATGAAGATATTACTCACTGTCAATGAAGTGATTCCTCACTCTCAATGATGAGATTACGCACTGCCAGTGATGAGATTACTCATTGCCAATGATGAGTTTACTCAATGTCAATGATGAGATTATTCACTATTAACAAAGATATTATTCACCATCAGTGGTGAGATTACTCACTGGTTTTTAATCTTTACGATGAGATTACTTACTGTCAGCAATGAGATCACTCACTATCAATGATGTGATTGCTCAATGTCAATGATGAGATTACACACTGTCAAGGAAGAGATTACTCACTGTCATTGATGAGATTACTCAAAGTCAAGGAGAGAGTAGACACTGTCAATGATGGGAATGCTCACTGTCAATGATGAGATTATTTACTGTGAATGAAGAGATTCTTTACTGTCAATGATGATATTACTTACTATTCATGAAGATATCACTGTCAATGAATTGATTCCTCATTCTCAATGATGAGATTACCTACTGCCAGTGATAAGATTCCTCACTGCCAATGATGACTTTAATCACTGTCAAAAATTAGATTACCCACTGTCAATGAGGAGACTACTCACTGCCAATGGGGACCTGACTTACTGTCAAAGACAAAATTATTCACTGCCAAGGATGGGAGTAGTCACTGTCAACGATGAGATTGTTGACTCAATGATGAAGTTACTCACTGCCAATGATGAGATTGCTCACTGTCAAGGAAGGCAGTACTCACTGTCAATTAAGTGATTCCTCACTGTCAATGATGAGAGTACTCACTGCTAATGATGAGATTACTCACTGTCAATGATGAGGTTATTCACAGTCAATGAAGGTATTACTTACTGTCAACGAAGTGATTCCTCACTGTCAATGATGAGATTACTCACTGTCAATGATGAGATTACTCACTGCCAATGATGGGATTCCTCACTGTCAATGATGAGATTGCTGACTGCCAATGATGAAGTTACCCACTGCCAATGATTGGATTACTCACCATCAATGAAGAGATTACTCACTCTCAGTGATGAGATTACTTACTGGCAATGATGAGATTCATCACTATCAATGATGAGATCACTCATTGTAAATGATAAGACCACTCACTGTCAAAGAAGAAATTACTCACTATCAATGATGAGATTATTCCCTGTCAATGAAGAGATTACTCACTGGCAATGATGAGATTCCACACGATCAATGATAACACTCACTGTAAATGAAGAGAACACTTATTCTCTTAAACAAAAACAGAATTACCTGGAAAAACTCAGCAGGTCTGGCAGCATCGGCGGAGAAGAAAACAGTTCACGTTTCGACAGAACTTGAGTTCGAGTCCAAGAAAGAGTTGAAATATAAGCTGGTTTAAGGTGTGTGTGTGGGGGGCGGAGAGATAGAGAGAGAGAGAGGTGGGGGGGGGTGGTGTGGTTGTAGGGACAAACAAGCAGTGATAGAAGCAGATCATCAAAAGATGTCAACGACAATAGGACAATAGAACACATAGGTGTTAAAGTTAAAGTTGGTGATATTATCTAAACGAATGTGCTAATTAAGAATGGATGGTAGGGCACTCAAGGTATAGCTCTAGTGGGTTTTTTTTTATATAATGGAAATAGGTGGGAAAAGGAAAATCTTTATAATTTATTGGGAAAAAAAGGAAGGGGGAAACAGAAAGGGGGTGGGGATGGGGGAGGGAGCTCACGACCTAAAGTTGTTGAATTCAATATTCAGTCTGGAAGGCTGTAAAGTCCCTAGTCGGAAGATGAGGTGTTGTTCCTCCAGTTTGCGTTGGGCTTCACTGGAACAATGCAGCAAGCCAAGGACAGACATGTGGGCAAGAGAGCAGGGTGGAGTGTTAAAATGGCAAGCGACATGGAGGTTTGGGTCATTCTTGCGGACAGACCGCAGGTGTTCTGCAAAGCGGTCGCCCAGTTTACGTTTGGTCTCTCCAATGTAGAGGAGACCACATTGGGAGCAACGAATGCAGTAGACTAAGTTGGGGGAAATGCAAGTGAAATGCTGCTTCACTTGAAAGGAGCGTTTGGGTCCTTGGACGGTGAGGAGAGAGGAAGTGAAGGGGCAGGTGTTGCATCTTTTGCGTGGGCATGGGGTGGTGCCATAGGAGGGGGTTGAGGAGTAGGGGGTGATGGAGGAGTGAACCAGGGTGTCCCGGAGGGAGCGATCCCTATGGAATGCCGATAAGGGGGGTGAAGGGAAGATGTGTTTGGTGGTGGCATCATGCTGGAGTTGGCGGAAATGGCGGAGGATGATCCTTTGAATGCGGAGGCTGGTGGGGTGATAAGTGAGGACAAGGGGGACCCTATCATGTTTCTGGGAGGGAGGAGAAGGCGTGAGGGCGGATGCGCGGGAGATGAGCCGGACACGGTTGAGGGCCCTGTCAACGACCGTGGGTGGAAAACCTCAGTTAAGGAAGAAGGAGGACATGTCAGAGGAACTGTTTTTGAATGTAGCATCATCGGAACAGATGCGACGGAGGCGAAGGAACTGAGAGAATGGGATGGAGTCCTTACAGGAAGCGGGGTGTGAGGAGCTGTAGTCGAGATAGCTGTGGGAGTCGGTGGGTTTGTAATGGATATTGGTGGACAGTCTATCACCAGAGATTGAGACAGAGAGGTCAAGGAAGGGAAGGGAAGTGTCAGAGATGGACCATGTGAAAATGATGGAGGGGTGGAGATTGGAAGCAAAATTAATAAATTTTTCCAAGTCCCGACGAGAGCATGAAGCGGCACCGAAGTAATTATCGATGTACCGGAGAAAGAGTTGTGGAAGGGGGCCGGAGTAGGACTGGAACATGGAATGTTCCACATACCCCATAAAGAGACAGGCATAGCTGGGGCCCATGCGGGTACCCATAGCCACACCTTTTATTTGGAGGAAGTGAGAGGAGTTGAAGGAGAAATTGTTCAGCGTGAGAACAAGTTCAGCCAGACGGAGGAGAGTAGTGGTGGATGGGGATTGTTCGGGCCTCTGTTCGAGGAAGAAGCTAAGGGCCCTCAGACCATCCTGGTGGGGGATGGAGGTGTAGAGGGATTGGACGTCCATGGTGAAGAGGAAGCGGTTGGGGCCAGGGAACTGGAAATTGTTGATGTGACGTAAGGTGTCAGAGGAATCACGGATGTAGGTGGGAAGGGACTGGACAAGGGGAGAGAGAAGGGAGTCAAGATAACGAAAAATGAGTTCTGTGGGGCAGGAGCAAGCTGAGACGATCGGTCTACCAGGGCAGTTCTGTTTGTGGATTTTGGGTAGGAGATAGAAGCGGGCCGTCCGAGGTTGGGCGACTATCAGGTTGGAAGCTGTGGGAGGAAGATCCCCAGAGGAGATGAGGTCAGTGACAGTCCTGGAAACAATGGCTTGATGTTCAGTGGTGGGGTCATGGTCCAGGGAGAGGTAGGAGGAAGTGTCTGCGAGTTGACGCTCAGCCTCTGCGAGGTAGAGGTCAGTGCGCCAGACAACAACAGCACCACCCTTGTCAGCGGGTTTGATGACAATGTCAGGGTTGGACCTGAGAGAATGGAGTGCAGTAAGTTCAGAGAGAGACAGGTTAGAATGGGTGAGAGGAGCAGAGAAATTGAGACGACTAATGTCGCGCCGACAGTTCTCAATGAAAAGATCGAGAGAAGGTAAGAATCCAGAGGGAGGGGTCCAGGTGGAGGGAAAATATTGGAGATGGGCAAAGGGATCCGTTGAACTGGGAGAGGACTCCTGCCCAAAGAAGTGAGCCCGGAGACAAAGACGGCGGAAGAAGAGTTCAGTATCATGCCGAGCCCAAAATTCATTGAGGTGAGGGCGTAAGGGTATGAAACTAAGTCCTTTGCTGAGCACTGAGCGTTCAGCATCGGAGAGGGGAAGGTCAGGGGGTATAGTGAATACACGGCTGGGGTTGGGATTGGAAGAAATTGTGGGGACGGAGGGACAGGCAGGGGTGGAGGGTCCTAGATGGGTGTTGGTGTCGATGAGTTGTTGGAGCTTGCGTTCCTTAGCACTTGAGAGAAAGAGAAAAAGTTTCTTGTTGAGGTGTCGGATGAGCCGAAGGATAAAATGGAACTGGGGGCACGCGCAGCTTTGAAAAAGGGTACGGCGGTGCTGCTGGAGGGAGAGGTCGAGTGTGTTCATATGGCGGCGCATGGCACTGAGTGTGGATTTCAGAATGTGATGGGAACAGCAGTCCGAGAAACCTGTAATCCTGGGTGGGTTCGAAACATGAGGGGTGGAATTTCAGTTGAAATCCACGTGGGTTAAGTCGGAGACGGAGACAGTCACTGAGAAAGGAGATATGGCTGTGAAAGCGGGTTTTAGTAAACACCTTATCAAACACTAGGAGGGAAATGGAAAGCAACGAAGGTGAGCAAGACAACAGAGAGATACGGAAATCTTGTCGCAGAGAGGAACAGAACTTCTTCAAGGAGGTAAGCATTTCTCTTATTCTTACTGAAGAGACTACTCATTGTCAATGAGGGGATTACTCACCGTCAATCACAGGTTTTCTTACTGTCAATGAAGAGATTACTCACTGTGAACGAGAAATGAGAAGATTATTCTCTGTTAATGAACAGATTGGACACTGATAATGATGAGATTACTCAGTGTTAATGATGAGGTTACTCATTGTCAAGAAAGAGATTACTCACTGTCAATGATGAGAATATTCACTGTTAATGATGTCATTTCTCACTGTCAATGGTGAGATTAATCACTGTCAATTATGAGATTACTCACTTACAATGATAAAGTTACTCACTGGGAAAGATGAAATTCTTCACTATCAATGATGAGATCACACTGTGAATGATGAGATCACTCACTGTACTTGATTAGATCACTCAGTGTCAATGAGATTACTCACTGCCAATGATGGGGTTCCTCATTGTCAATAAGGAAATTACTCCCTGTCACTGATGAGATTACTAACTATTAATGAAGATGTTACTCACGGTCAATGAAGTGATTCCTCACTGAACATGATGAGGTTTCTTACTGTCAATGAAAAGGTAACTCACTGTGAATGATCGGGTTTTTAATCTTTATGATGATATTACTTACTGTCAATGATGAGATCACTCATTATCAACAATATGATTGTTCACTGTAAATGATAAGATTATACACTGGGATTCCTCACTGTGAGTGATGAGATTACTCAATGTCAACAATGAGAGTGCCCACTGTCAAGGATGAGATTAATCACTGTCAATGATGAGATTACTCACCATTAATGAAGATATTACTCACTTTCAATGAAGTGAATCCTCACTGTCACTGATGCGATTACTCAATGTCAATGAAGTCATTGCACACTGTCAATGATGAGATACCTCACTGACAATGAAGAGATTACTCACTGTCAGTGATGAGATTATTCGCTGTGAGTGAACATATTACTCTGTGTCAACGATGTGATTCCTCGCTGTCAATTATGAGATAACTCACTGTCAATGATAAGATTATTCAATGTCAATGATGAGATTACTTACTGTCAATGACATGATTACTCACTGACAATTACAAGATTATTACCATCAATAAAGAGATTACACACTGATGAATTGGGTTTGAAAATATTTATGATGAGGTTACTCATAATGAATGATGAGATTCCTCCCTGTCAATTAGGAGATCATCCACTGTCAATGTGAATGAGGTGATTACTCACTGCCAATGATGGAAATCCTCACTGTCAATAATGAGATTACTCACCATTAATGAAGATAATACTCAGTTTCAATGAAGTGTTTACTCACTGTCCATGATGAGGTTTCTTACTGCCAATGAAGAGATTAATGTGTGAATGATGGAGATTTTAATGTTCATGATGAGATTACTTACTGTCAATGATCAGATTGCTCACTGTCAATGGTGAGATTATACACTGTCAATGAAGAGATTACTCACAGTTAATGATGAAATTAATCAGTGTCAATACTGAGATTGCTCACTTTCAATAATGAGAATCTAATTCCTCACTGAACATGATGAGGTTTCTTACTGTCAATGAAGACGTAACTCACTGTGAATGATCAGGTTTTTAATCTTTATGATGATATTACTTACTGTCAATGATAGGATCACTCATTATCAACAATGTGATTGCTCACTGTAAATGATAAGATTATACACTGGGATTCTCACTCTCAATGGTGAGAATCCTAAACATCAATGATGAGATTACTCAATGTGAATGACATGTTTACTCAGTGCCAATAATGGGATTCCTCACTGTTAAGGATGAGATTACTCACTGTCAATGAAGAGATTACTCACTGTCAATGCTGGGACTCCTCTAGGATATTGGTGAGAATACACACCATCAATGTTGAGATTATTCACTGTCAATGAAGAGATTACTCACGGTCAATGAGGAGAATACTCACTGTCAATGAATTACACACTACCAATGATGAGATTGCTCACTGTCAAGAGAGAGATTACTCACCCTCAATGAACAGGTTCCTCTCAGTCACTAATGAGGTTCCTCACTGTCAATGCTGAGGTTACTCACTGTGAATGAAGTGTTTACTCACTGCCAATGATGGGATTGCTCACTGTCAAGGATGAGATTATGCACTGTCAAGGACAAGTTACTCACTGTCAATGATAACATTACACAGTGCCAGTGATGAGAATATGCCATGTCCAGTGCTCACTGCCAATGATGAGTTTGCTCACTCTCAATGGTGAGATTACTCAATGTCAATGATGAGAATCTTTACGATCAAGGTGAGATTACTCACTGTCAATGATGAGATTCCTCACTGTCAATGGTGAGAATCCTCACTGTCAATGATGAGGTTACTCACTGCCAATGAGGAGATTAATCACTGTCAATGATGAAATTGCATTCTTGCAATGATGAGATTACTCACTGTCGCAGAAGAGTACTTACTGACAATGAAAGGATCACTCCCTGTCAATGTTGAGATTGCTCACTCTCAATGGTTATATTACTCATTGTCAATGGTGAGAACCCTCACTGTCAATGATGAGATTACTCACTGTCAATGGAAAGAATATTCACTGTCAATCAAGAGATCCCTCACTGTAAATGATGAGGTTCATCACTGTCAATAATGGAACTACACAATGTGAATGAATTGTTTATGTCACTGCCAATGATGGGATTCATCATTGTCAAGGATGAGATTACTCACTGTCAATGATGAGATTACTCACTGCCACTGATGTGATTACTCACTATTAGTGAAGATATTACTGATTGTCGATGAAGTGATTCCACACTGTCAAGGATGAGATTACTCAATGCCAATGATGGGATTCCTCACTGCTAATGATGAAAATACTCACTGTCAATGATCAGATTACTCACTATTAATGAAGATAACACTCACTCACAATCAAGTGATATCTCACTGTCCATGATGAGGTTTCTTGCAGTCAGTGAAGAGATTACTCACCGTGAATGATGGGTTTTTTAATGTTTATGATGAGATTACTCACTAAACCAATGATGAGATTCCTCACTATCAATGACAAGATGAATCACTGTAAATGATGGGATTATTCACTGTCAGCGAAGATATTACTATACGTCAAAGATGTGATTCCTCACTGTTAGTGATGAGGTTACTCACTGTCATTGTTGAGATTTCTCACTGTCAAGGATGAGATACTCACCGTCAATGACAAAATTATTACTGTCAATTCAGGGATTACTCACTGATCAATTGTGTTTGAAAATATTTATGATGAGGTTACTCATAATGAATGATGATATTGCTCACTGTCAATTAGGAGATCATCCACTGTTAATGCAAATGAAGTGTTTACACACTGCCAGTGATGGAATTCCTATCAATGAAGTGATTACTCACTGTCAATGGTGAGGTTTCTTACTGTTAGTGAAGAGATTAATGTGTGAATGATAGAGCCTTTAATGTTCATCATGGGATTATTTACTGTCAATGATCAGATTGCTCACTGTCAATAGTGAGATTATTCACTGTCAATTAAGAGATTACTCACAGTTAATGATGAGTTTACTCAGTTTCAATGCTGAGATTACTCACTGTCAGTGAAGAGGTTACTCACTGTCAATGAGGAGATTACTCACTGACAATGATAAAATGAAATAGTGCCATTGATGAGAACACACAGTGTCAAGGAAGAGCGTACTCATTGTCAATGATGGGATTACTCACTGTCAATGATGAGAATCTTCACCATCAATGTGAGATTAATCACTGTCAATAAAGAGAGTACTCGCTATCAATGAAGAAATTATGCCCTGTCAATTATGAGGTTCCTCAATGTCAATGGTGAAAATCCTCACCATCAATGATGAGATTGCTCACTGTCAATGAAGAGATTATTCACTGTAAATGAAGAGATTAATCACTGTCAATGAGGATATTCCTCACTGTCAAGGAAGAGAGTACTCACTGACATTGATGAGATTACTCATTGTCAATGGAGGGAAAACTCACTGTCAATGATGATCATCCAACTCAAACGCCTGTTCCTGCTTTCTTCCCTTACCCTTTGATCCCTTTTGCCCCTAGAGCTATATCTAACTCCTTCTTGAAAGCATACAATGTTTTGGTCTCAACTACTTTCTGTAGTAACGAATTCCACAGGCTCACCACTCTCTGGGTGAGGAAATTTCTCCTCATCTCAGTCCTAAATGATCTACCCCAAATCCTCAGACTGTGATCTCTGGTTCTGGACTCACCCACCATTGGGATCATCCTTCCTGCCTCTACCCTGTCTAGTCCTGTTAGAATTGTATAGGTTTCTATGAGATCGCCCCCTCATTCTTCTGATCTCCAGTGAATATAATCCTAATTGTCTCAATCTCTCCTCATATGTCAGTCCTGCCATCCCAGGAATCAGTCTGGTAAACTTTTGCTGCACTCCCTCTATAGCAAGTACATCCTTCCTCAGATAAGGAGACCAAAACTGCGCACAATATTACAGGTGTGGTCTCAGCAAGGTCCTGTACAATTGTAGCAAGACATCCCTGTTCCTGTACTCTAATCCTCTGGCTATGAAGGCCAACATACCATTTGCCTTCTTACTCAATGTGAATGAAGTGTTTACTCACTGCCAATGATGGGATTACCCTCTGTCATTGATGAGATTACTTACTAATAATGAAGATATTACTCACTGTCAATGAAGTGATTCCTCACTTGTATATGATGATGATTCTTACAGTCAATGAAGAGATTTCTCACTGTTAAGGACAAGATACTCACTGTCAACGACAAGATTATTACAGTCAATGAAGAGATTATTCACTGATTAATTGGCTTTGAAAATATTTGTCAATGGTGAGATTACTCACCGTCAATGATAAGGTTTATTACCGCCAATGAAGAGATTAATGTGCGGATGATAGAGTTTTCCATGTTCATGATGAGATTATTTACTGTCAATAATCAGGTTGCTCACTGTCAATGCTGAGATTACTCACTGTCAATGATAAGCATCTTCACCATCAATTTGAGATTATTCACTGTCAACAAAGAGATTACTCACTATCAATGAAGTGATTCCTCACTGTCAATGATGAGATACCTCACTGTCAATGGTGAGAATCCTCACTGTCAATGATGAGATTGCTCACATTCAAAGAAGAGATTACTCACTGTCATTGGTGAGATTACTCGCTGACAATGATGAGTTTACTAACTAATAATGAAGATATTACTCATAGTCAATTATGTGATTTCTCACTGTCCATGATGATGATTCTTACAGTCAATGGAGAGATTTCTCACTGTTAAGGACAAGATACTCACTGTCAACGACAAGATTATTACAGTCAATGAAGAGATTATTCACTGATTAATTGGCTTTGAAAATATTTGTCAATGGTGAGATTATGAATGATCGTTTATGAATGATCAATGATTGATCGTTTTTTAATTTTTATGATGGGATTACTCACTGAGTCAATGAAGAAATTCCTCACTGAGGACAAGATACTCACTGTCATGACAAGGTTATTACTGTCAATGAAGAGATTATTCACTGATTAATTGGGTTGGAAATTACTTACAATGAGATTACTCACTATCAATGATGAGATTACTCACAATGAATGATGAGATTTCTCAATGTCAATTAGAAGATCATCCACTGTCAATGTGAATAAACTGTTTACTGACTGCCAAAGATATGATTACTCACTGTCCATGATGAGATTACTCAACACTAATGAAGATAATACTCACTGTCAATGACTTGATCACTCATGTCAATGATGAGCTTTTGTACCATCAATGAAGGGAAAAATGTGCGAATGATGGAATATTTAACATTTGTGATTAGATTACTTACTGTCAATGTACAGATTGCTCACTCTCAATGGTGATATTATTCACTGTCAATGAAAAGATTACTCAAATTTAATGTTGAGATTACTCAGTGTTGATGCTGAGATCAATCACTGTCAATGAAGAATTACTTACTGTCAATGAGGACATTACTCACTGTCCATGATAAAATTACACAGTGCCATTGGTGAGATTACTCAGTGTCAAGGATGAGAGTACTAACTGTCTATGATGGGATTACTCACTGTCAATGATAGGATTACTCAATGTGAGTGAACTGTTTACTCACTGCCAATGATGAGATTACTCACTGTGAATGATGAGACTACTCACTAATAGGGAAGATATTACTCAGTGTCAATGGAGTGATTCCTCACTGTCCATGATGATGATTCTTAGAGTCAATGAAGAGATTACTCATTGTGAATGATGTTTTTTTTAATGTTTATGATGAGATTACTCACTGAGTCAATGATGAGATTCCCCACTAGCAATGATGAGATGACTCACTGTTAATGATGAGATTTTTCACTGTCAGTGAAGATATTACTCTATGTCAACGATGTGATTCCTCAATATCAATGATGGGATAACTTACTGTCAATGACAAGATTATTACTGTCAATGAAGAGATTATTCACTTATTAATTGGTTTTGAAAATATCTGCAATGAGATTATGCACCGTCAATGATGAGATTACTCACAATGAATGATGTGATTTCTCACTGTCAATTAGGAGATCATTCACAGTCAATGTGAATGAGGTGTTTACTCACTGCCAATGATGGGATTCCTCACTGTCAATGATGAGATTACTTACCATTAATGAAGATAATACTAACTGTCAATGAAGTGATTACTTACGGTCAATGATGAGGCTTTGCACTGTCAATGAAGAGATAAATGTGCAAATGATGGGGTTATTAATGTTCATGATTAGATTACTTAATGTCAATGAACAGATTGCTCACTCTCAATGGTGAGATTATTCACTGTCAATAAAGAGATTACTCACAGCTAAATGGTAAGATTACTCAGTACGAATAGTGAGATTCCTCACTATCAATGAAGAGATTGCTCACTGTCAACAATGAGATTACTCCCTCTCACAAATGTGATTACTCACTGTTAGTGAAGATATTACTCACAGTCGATGAAGTGATTCCACACAGTCAAGTACGAGATTACTCACTATTAATAAAGATAATACTCACTGTCAGTGAAGCGATACCTCACTGTCCATGATGAGGTTTCTTGCAGTCAATGATGTGAATAACGAATTTTTTTAATGTTTATGGTAAAATTACTCACTGAGTCAATGATGAGATTCCTCACTATCAATGTTGAGATGAATCATTGTCAATGATGGGATTATTCACTGTCAGTGAAGATATTACTCTATGTCAATGATGAGGTTACTCGCTGTCATTGTTGAGATTTCTCATTGTCAAGGATGATATACTCACTCTCAATGACAAGATTATTATTGTCAATTAAGAGATTACTCACTGAGTAATTGTGTTTGAAAATATTTACCATGAGATTACTCGCTGTTAATGATGAGATTACTCACAATGAATGATGAGGTTCCTCACTGTCAATTAGGAGATCATCCACCGTTAATGTGAATGAAGTGTTTACTCACTGCCAATGATGGGATTCCTCACTGTAAATTAAGAGATTGTTCGCCATTAACGAAGATAATATTCACTGCCAATGAAGGGATTACTTACCGTCTATGGTGAGATTTCTTACTGCCAATGAAGAGACTAATGTGCGAATGATAGAGTCTTTAATGTTCACGATGAGATTATTTACTGTCAATAATCAGATTGCTCACTGTCAATGGTGAAATTATTCACTGTCATTGAGGAGATTACTCACAGTTAATGCTGAGATTACTCGATGTCAATGACAAAATTACACACTGCCATTGATGAGATTACTCAGTTTCAAGGAAGAGAGTACACACTGTCATTTTCATCACTTTCACGTGGTCCATCTCTGACACTTCCCTTCCCTTCCTTGACCTCTCTGTCTCAATCTCTAATGATAGACTGTCCACCAATATCAATCACAAACCTACCGACTCCCACAGTTACCTCGACTACAGCTCCTCACACCCCGCTTCCTGTAAGGACTCTATCCCATTCTCTCCGTTCCTTCGCCTCCGTCGCATCTGTTTCGATGATGCTACCTTCAAAAACAGTTCCTTTGACATGTCCTCCTTCTACCTTAACTGAGGTTTTCCACCCATGGTCGTTGACAGGGACCTCAACCGTGTCTGGCCCATCTCCCGCACATCCGCCCTCACACCTTCTCCTCCCTCCAAGAAACATGATGGGGTCCCCCTTGTTCTCACTTATCACCCCACCAGCCTCCGCATTCAAAGGATCATCCTCCGCCATTTCCGCCAACTCCAGCGTGATGCCACCACCAAACACATCTTCCCTTCACCCCCCCTATCGGCATTCCGTAGGGATCATTCCCTCCGGGACACCCTGGTCCACTCCTCCATCACCACCTACTCCTCAACCCCCTCCTATGGCACCACCCCATGCCCACACAAAAGATGTAACACCTGCCCCTTCACTTCCTCTCTCCTCACCGTCCAAGGGGCCAAACACTCCTTTCAAGTGAAGCAGCATTTCACTTGCATTTCCCCCAACTTAGTCTACTGCATTTGTTGCTCCCAATGTGGTCTCCTCTACATTGGAGAGACCAAACGTAAACTGGGTGACCGCTTTGCGTTGTGGTCTGTCCGCAAGAATGACCCAAACCTCTCTGTCGCTTGCCATTTTAACACTCCACCCTGCTCTCTTACCCACATGTCTGTCCTTGGCTTGCTGCATTGTTCCAGTGAAGCCCAACGCAAACTGGAGGAACAACACCTCATCTTCCGACTGGGCACTTTACAGCCTTCCGGACTAAATATTGAATTCAACAACTTTAGGTCTTGAGCTCCCTCCTCCATCCCCACCCCCTTTCTGTTTCTTCCCCCTTCCTTTTGTTTTTTCCAATAAATTATATAGATTTTTCTTTTCCCACCTATTTCCATTATTTTTAAATATTTTTAAATCTTTTATGCTCCCCCCACCCCATTAGAGCTATACCTCGAGTGACCTACCATCCATTCTTAATTAGCACATTCGTTTAGATAATATCACCAACTTTAACACCTATGTGTTCTTTTGTTCTGTTGTCTGTGACATCTTTTGATGATCTGCTTCTATTACTGCTTGTTTGTCCCTACAACCACACCAACCCCCTCCACTTCTCTCCCCCCACCCAAACCCCCCCCACACACCTTAAACCAGCTTATATTTCACCCCTTTCTTGGATTCACTCAAGTTCTGTCGAAGGGTCATGAGGACTCGAAACATCAACTCTTTTCTTCTCCGCCGATGCTGCCAGACCTGCTGAGTTTTTCCAGGTAATTCTGTTTTTGTTTTGGATTTCCAGCATCCGCAGTTTTTTTGTTTTTATACACTGTCAATATTGGGATTACTCACTCTCAATGATGAGCTTGTTCACTCTCAATTATGAGGTTACTCACTGTCAGTAATAATAATCTTCTTCATAAATTTGAGATTACTTACTGTCAATGAAGCGATTACTCACAGTCAATGAGGAGATTACTCACTGTCAAGGAAGAGATTACTCGCTTTCAATGAGATTCCTCACAGTCAATGGTAAAATTAATGAAGAAACATAGAAACTAGGGGCAGGAGTAGGCCATTTGGCCCTTCAATCCTGCTCCGCCACTTATTGTGATCATGGCTGATCATCCAACTCGATAGCCTGCACCCGCTTTCTCCCCTTACCCTTTGATCCCTTTTACCCCCAGAGCTACATCTAACTCCTTCTTGAAAGCATACAATGTTTTGGTCTCAACTACTTTCTGTGGTAATGAATTCTACAGGCTCACCACTCTCTGGGTGAAGAAATTTCTCCTTATCTCAGTCCTAAATTGTCTACCCCATATCCTCAGACTGTGATCTCTGGTTCTGGACTCACCCACCACTGGGATCATCCTTCCTTTATCTACCATGTCTAGTCCTGTTAGAATTTTATAGGTTTATTTGAGATCGCCCTCATTCTTCTGAACTCCAGTGAATCTAATCCTAATCGACTCAATCTCTCCTCAAATGTCAGTTCCTGCCATCTCAGGAATCAGTCGGGTAAACCTTTGCTGCCCTCCCTCTATAGCAAGTACGTCCTTCCTCAGAAAGGGAGATCAAAACTGCACACAATATTACAGGTGTGGTCTCACCAACTGTAGCAAGACATCCCTGTTCCTGTAACCTAATCCTCTGGCTATGAAGGCCAACATACCATTTGCCTTCTTACTCAATGTGAATGAAGTGTTTACTCACTGCCAATGAGATTACTCACTGTCAATGATGAGATTACTTATTAATAATGAAGATATTACTCACTATCAATGAAGTGATTCCTCACTGTCCATGATGATGATTCTTACAATCAAGGAAGAGATAACTTACTATGAATAATGGGTATTTAAATTTTTATGATGAGATTACTTACTGATCCAATGATGTGATTCCTCACTATCAATGATGAGATTCCTCATATCAATGATGAGATTACTTACTGCCAATGATGAAATTTCTCACTGTTAAGGACAAGATAGTCACTGTCAATGAAAAGATTTTTACTGTCAATGAAGAGATTGCTCACTGATTAATTGAATTTGAAAATATTTACGATGAGATCACTCTCTGTCAATGATGAGATTAATGTGCGGATCATATAGTTTTTAATGTTCATGATGAGATTATTTACTGTCAATGATCAGGTTGCTCACTGTCAATGGTGAGATTATTCACTGTCAATGAGGAGATTACTCACAGTTAATGATGAGATTACTCAGTGTCATTGCTGAGATTACTCACTATCAATGATAAAATTTCACACTGCCATTGAGGAGATTACTCAGTCTCAAGGATTAGAGTACTCACTGTCAGTGTTAGGAGTACTCACTGTCAATGAAGAGTTTACTCACTCTCAATGGTGAGATTACTCACTGTCAATGATAATAATCTTCACCATCAATTTGAGATTATTCACTGTCAACAAAGAGATTGCTCAATGTCAATAAGACCATAAGACATAGGAGCAGAAATTAGGCCATTCGGCCCATAGAGTCTGCTCTGCCATTCAATCATGGCTGATAAGTTTCTCAACCCCATTCTCCCGCCTTCTCCCCATAACCTTTAATCCCCTTACCAGTCAAGAACCTATCTATCTCGGTCTTAAATACACTGAATGACTGGCCTCCACAGCCTCCTATGGCAATGAATTCCATAGTTTCACCATTCTATGGCTAAAGAAGTTTCTCCTCATCTCTGTTCTAACTTTACTCTGAGGCTGTGCCCTTGCATCCTAGTCTCTCCTACTAATGGAATCATCTTCCCCATGTCCACTCTATCTAGGCCTTTCAGTATTCTGTAAGTTTCAATCAGATCCCTCCTCATCCTTCTAAACTCCATCGAGTATAGACCCAGAGTCCTCAAATGTTCCTCATATGTTAAGCCTTTCATTCCTGGGATCATTCTCGTGAACCTCCTCTGGACTCTCTCCAGGGCCAACACATCCATCCTGAGATACGGGGCCCAAAATTGCTCATAATATTCTAAATGTAGTCTGACCAGAGCCTTATAAAGACTCAGCAGCACATCCCTGCTTTTATATTCTAGTCCTCTCGAAATAAATACTAACGTGCGTTTGCCTTCCTAATTACAGACTCAACCTGCAAGTTAACCTTAAGAGAATCCTGGACTAGGACTTCCAAGTCCCTTTGCACTTCAGGTTTCTGAATTCTCTCCCCATTTAGAAAACAGTCTATGCCTCTATTCTTCCTACCAAAGTGCATGACCTCACACTTCCCCACGTTGTATTCCATCTGCCACTTCTTTGCCCATTTTCCTAACCTGTCCAAATCCTCTGCAGCTTCCCCGCCTCCTCAATATTACCTGTCCCTCCACCTATCTTTGTATCATCTGCAAACTTAGCCAGGATGCCCTCAGTTCCTTCATCTAAATCATTAATATATTAAGTGAGAAGTTGTGGTCCCAACACTGACCCCTGCAGAACTTCACTAGTCACCGGCCGCCATCCTGAGAAGGACCCCCTTATCCCCACTCTCTGCCTACTCCCAGACAGCCAATCTTCTATCCATGCTAGTACCTTGCCTCTAACACCGTGGGCTCTTATCTTACTGAGCAGCCTCCTGTGTGGCACCTTGTCAAAGGCCTTCTGGAAGTCCAAGTAGATAACATCCATTGGCTCTCCTTTGTCTAACCTACTCGTTACCTCCTCAAAGAATTCTAACAGATTTGTCAGACATGACCTCCCCTTGATGAATCCATGGTGACTTTGCCCGATTTTACCATGCACCTCCAAGTATTCTGAAATCTCATCCTTAATAATGGATTCTAAAATTTTATCAACGACCAAGGTCAGGCTAATCAGCCTGTAATTTCCCAGCTTTTGCCACACTCACTTCTTAAACAGGGGGGTTACATTTGCAATTTTCCAGTCCTCTGGGACCCTCTCTGACTCCAATGATTCCTGAAAGATCACCACTAACGCCTCCACTATATCTTCAGCTATCTCCTTCAGACTCTGGGGTGTAATCCATCTGGACCAGGTGATTTATTCACCTTCAGACCTTTCAGTTTTCCTAGCATCTTCTCCTTGGTAATGGCCACCATACTCAGCTCTGCCCCCCGACTCTCTTGAACTTTGGGGATGTCACTCGTGTCTTCCACCATGAAGACTGACGCAAAGTACCTATTCAGTTCCTCCGCCATTTCTTTGTTCCCCACAACTTCTTCTCCAGCGTCATTTTCCAGCAGCCCAATGTCCTCTTTTGCCTCTCTCTTACCCTTTATATATCTAAAAAACTCTTGCAATTTTCTTCTACCTTACTGGCTAGTTTACCCTCATATTTAATCTTTTCCCTCCTTATTTCTTTTTTAGTTGTCCTCTGTTGGTCTTTGTAGGTTTCCCAATCCCCTGGTTTCCCACTGATCTTTGTCGCATTGTATGCTTTCTCTTTAGCTTTTATGCTGTCCCTGACTTCCCTTGTCAGCCATGGTTGCCTCGCCCTCCCTTTAGTATGCTTTTTCTTCCCAAGGATGAATTTTTGCTGTGTCTCCCAAATTACTCCAAGAAACTCCTGCCATTGCTGTTCCACTGTCTTTCCTGCTAGGCTCATCTCCCAGTCAATTCTGGCCAGCTCCTCCCTCATGCCTCTGTAGTTGATTTTATCAACTGTAATACTCTTACATGTGATTCCAGCTTTTTCCTCTCAAATTGCAGGGTAAATTCTATCATATTATGGTCATTTCCTCCTAAGGGTTCCTTCACCTTAAGCTCCCTTATCAAATCTGTCTCATTATACATCACTAAATCTAGAATTGCCTGTTCCCTAGTGGGCTCCACCACAAGCTGCTCCAAAAAGCCATCTCGTAGACATTCCACAAATCCTTTTCTTGGGATCCACTACCAACCTGATTTTCCCAGTCTACCTGCATATTGAAATCCCCCATGATCACTGTAACTTGCCTTTCTTACACACCTTTTCTATCTTGTGTGCACCACATCCTGACTACTGTTCGGAGGCCTGTACATAACTCCCATTATGGTCTTTTTACCTTTGTGGTTCCTCAACTCTACCCACACAGATTCTACATCATCTGATCCTACATCATTTTTTGTTATCAATTTCATTTCATTTCTTACTAACAAAGCAACCCCACCCCCTCTGCCAACCTGCCTATCTGTTCGATAGGATGTATATCCTTGGATATTTAGCTCCCAGTCCTGATCCCGTTGCAGCCCACCACATCATACCTGCCAATTTCAATCTGCGCCACAAGCTCATTTACCTTATTTTGTATACTGCGTGCATTCAGATAAAACACCTTCAGTCCTGTATTTCCCATCCCCTTTCTCATTATCAACCCTTTATCTGATGTGCTTGAAGTTAGATTCCTAGCCCTTTCCAAACACTTCATCCTATTTTCTGTTCTGGAGACTTTAATAGCCTCTCCTGGGCTCTCCATTCTTTTCAGTTTTTTCATAATTTTCCATGAAGTTGAATCCACACCGCCCACACGCTAATCTGCTACTTTGTTTCCCATTAGTCATACTTCTTGGAGTTTTACCTTTCCCTCTAGCCCCCACTTTCTAGATTAAAGTCCTGTTGACCACCCTATTTACCCTTTTCACTAGAACATTGGTCCCAGATCGGTTCAGGTGGAGACCGTCCCAATGGTACAGATCCCTCCTGTTCCAATACTGATGCCAGTGCCCCGTGAAATGGAACCCCTCTTTCCTGCACCACTCCTTTAGCCACATGTTTACTTCCCTTATTCTCGTATCCCTATGCCAATTTGCATGTGGCTCAGGCAGTAATCCGGAGATTATAACCCTTGAGGACCTGTTCTTTAATTTAGTTCCTACTTCCTGATAATCCCCAAACAGGTTCTCTTTCCTAGTCTTACCTATGTTATTTGTCCCGACGTGGACCACAACAACTGGATCCTCCCCCTCCCTCTCCAATATCCTTTCAAGCTGGTCAGAGATGTCCCTCACCCTGGCACCGGGCAGGCAACATACCATGTGGGACTCTCGATCCTGCTTACAAAGGAAGCTATCAATTCCCCTAATTATAGAATCCCCTACAACTACCACTTGTCTTTTTGCTCCCCCATCTTGAATGGCCTCCTGTGCCACGGTGCCGTGGTCAGCTGGCTCATCCTCCCTACAGCCCTCTTCCTCATCCACACAGGGAGCAAGTACCACGTACCTGTTGGACAAGATCAAGAGCTGGGGCTCCTCTGTTCCTGAACACAGGATCCCTCTACCTGCCTCATTTGCAGTCACACCCTCCTGACCCTGACCACTGACCGGATTTGAGGTACTTAATCTACCGGGTGTGACCGCCTTCTAATACAAAGCATCCAGGTAACTCTTCGCCTCGCGGATCGAATGTGCCGCAGCGTCCGGAGCTCGGACTCTAGCTCACCAATTCTGAGTTGGAGTTCCTCCAGCAACCAACACTGATGATGAAATACCTCACTGTCAAAGGTGAGAATCCTCACCATCAATGATGAGATTGCTCACTTTCAAAGAAGAGATTACTCACTGTCATTGGTGAGATTACTCACTGACAATGATGAGTTTACTAACTAATAATGAAGATATTACTCACTGTCAATGAAGTGATTCCTTCCTGTCCATGATGATGATTCTTACAGTCAATGAAGAGATTGGTCACTGTGATTGATGGGTTTTTTAATTTTTATAATGAGATTACTCACTGAGTCAATGATGAGATTCCTCACGATCAATGATGAGATTGCTTATTGTCAATGATGAGATTTCTCACTGTTAAGGACAAGATACTCACTGTCATGAAAAGGTTATTACTGTCAATGAAGAGGTTATCACTGATTAATTGGGTTGGAAATTATTTACAATGAGATTACTCACTGCCAATGATTCGATCACCCACAATGAATGATGAGATTTCTCAATGTCAATTAGGAGATCGTCTACTGGCTATGTGAATGAGGTGTTTACTCACTGCCAATAATATGATTCCTCACTGTCAATGATGCGATTACTTACCATTAATGAAGATAATACTCACTGTCAATGATGTGATCACTCATGTCAATGATGAGGTTGTGTGCTGTCAGTGAAGAGATAAATGTGCGAACGATGGAGTTTTAATGTTCGTGATTAGATTACTTACTGTCAATGAACAGATTGCTCACTCTCAATAGTGAGATTATTCTCTGTCAATGAAGAGATTACTCAAACTTAATATTTAGATTACTCAGTTTCAATGCTGAGATTACTCAAACTTAATGTTGAGATTATTCAGTGTCAATGCTGAGATTACTCACTATCAATGAAGAGATTACTCACTGTCAATGAGGACATTACTCACTGTCCATGATAATATTACACTGTGGCATTGATGAGATTACTCAGTGTCAAGGATGAGAGTACTAACTGTCAATGATGGGATTACTCACTGTCAATGATGAGCTTGCTCACTGTCAATGGTGAGATTACTGACTGTCAATGACGAGAAGCTTCACCATCAATATGAGATTACTCACTGTCAATGACAAGATTACTCAATGTGAATGAACTGCTTACTCACTGCCAATGATGAGATAACTCACTGTTAATGATGAGATTACTCACTAATAATGAAGATATTACTCACTGCCAATGAAGTGATTCCTCACTGTTTATGATGATGATTCTTACAATCAACTCACTTTGAATATGGTGTTTTAAATGTTTAGGATAAGATTACTCACTGGGTCAATGATGTGATTCCTCACTATCAATGATGTGATTCCTCACTGTCAATGATGAGATTACTCACAATGAATGATAAGATTTCTCAATGTCAATTAGGAGATCATCCGGTGTCAATGTGAATGAAGTATTTATTCACTGCCAATGATGGGATTCCTCCCTGTCAATGATGAGATTACTCAACATTAATAAAAATAATACTCACTGTCAATGAAGTGATCACTCATGTCAATGATGAAGTTTTGCACTGTCATTGAAGAGATAAATGCCAATGATGAAGTTATTAATGTTTAGATTACTTACTGTCAATAAACAGATTGCTCACTGTCAATGCTGAGATTATCCACTGTCAATGAAGAAATTACTCAGTTAAAGATGAGATTACTCAGTGTCAATGCTGAGATTACTCACTGTCAATGAAGAGATTTCTCACTGTCAACGGTGAGAATCCTTACCATGAATGCTGAGGTTACTCACTGTCAGTGAAGAGATTACTCAAAGTCAATGATGAGATTCCGCACTGTCAATGAAGAGATTACTCACTGTCAATGAAGAGATTACTCACTGTCGATGAGATTAATCACTGTCAATTATGAAATTACATACTGCCAATGATGAGATTACTCACTATCAATGAAGAGAGTACTCACTGACAATGATGAGATTACTCACTATCAATGAAGAGAGTACTCACTGACAATGATGGGGTAACTCATTGTCAATGATGAGTTTGCTTACTCTCAATAGTGAGATTGTCCATTGTCATCACTGAGAATCCTCACAATCCAAGATGGGATTTCTCACTGCCAATGATGGGATTACTCGCTGTCAATGATGAAACTTCTTACAGGCAATGAAGAGATTACTCACTGTGAATGATAAGCTTTTTAACGTTCATGATGAGATTAGTTACTGTCAATGGTGAGATTGCTCCCCGTCAGTGGTGAGATTATTTACTTTCAATGAGGAGATTACTCACTGTTAATGATAAGATTACTCAGTGTCAATGATGAGATTACTCACTGCCAATGATGGGATTCCTCATTGCCAATGATGGGATTACTCACTGTCCGCGATGAGGTTTCTTACTGTCAACGAAGAGTTTACTTACTGTGAATGATGGGGTTTTTAATGTTCATGATGAGATCACTCACTCAATGACGAGATTACTCAATGTCACTGATGATGTTTTTTACTGTCAATGAAAAGGTTATTGACTGTGAATGATGGGTGTTTAATGTTTATGATGAGATCATTTACTGTCCGTGATGAGATTGCTCAGTATCATTGATGGGATTACTCACTATCAATGATGGGATTACTCACCATCAATGACGAGCTTGCTCACTCTCAATGGTGAATTACTCACTGTCAATTATGAGATTACTCACTATGATGAGATTGCTCACTGTTAATGATGAGATTACTCAGTGTCAATGATGAAATTACTGTTAGAAGTGAGATTACTCACTGTCAAAGATGAGTTTGCTCACTGTAAATGATGTGTTTATTCACTTCCAATGAGGACATTATTCACTATCAGTAATAAGATTACTCCCTGTAAATGACCAGATACTCACTGTTAGTGATAATACTTCCTGACAATGATTACTGTGATTAATTTCATTTGTAAATATATATGATGAGATTACCCACTGTCAATTGTCATATCACTCACTGTAAATGATGATAATACTAACTGTCAATTAGGAAATAACTCACTCACTGTTAATCATGAGATTGCTCATTGCCAAGAAAGAAATTACTCACTGTCAATTATGAGATTACTCAATGTCAAAGATGAGATCAGTCAATGGCAATGAGGAGAACACTGACTGTCAATGATAAAATCATTCACTGTCAATCAGGAGATTACTCGCTGTCAGTAATGAAGTTTCATGAAGTCAATGAAGAGGTTATTCACTGTGAATGATGGGTTTGTTAATGTTCGTATTGAGATTACTTACTGTCAATGATGAGATTGCTCACTGTCATTGGTGAGATTATTCACTGTCAATGAAGAGATTACTCACAGAGATAAAAACAAAAAAACTGCGGATGCTGGAAATCCAAAACAAAAACAGAATTACCTGGAAAAACTCAGCAGGTCTGGCAGCATCGGCGGAGAAGAAAAGAGTTGACGTTTCGAGTCCTCATGACCCTTCGACAGAACTTGAGTGAGTCCAAGAAAGGGGTGTCGAAGGGTCATGAGGACTTGAAACGTCAACTCTTTTCTTCTCCGCCGATGCTGCCAGACCTGCTGAGTTTTTCCAGGTAATTCTGTTTTTGTTGTGTAAGAGATTACTCACTATTAATGGTGAGATAACTCAGTGTCAACAATGAGATTGCTCACTGTCAATGAAGAGAGTACCCATTGTCAATAACGAGGTTACTCACTCTCAATGATGAGATTTACACACTGCTAATGATGAGATTACTCATTCTCATAGAAGAGAGTGCTCACTGTCAATGCTGGGATTATTCACCATCAGTGATGAGCTTGCTTATTCTCAAAAGTGAGATTACTCACTATCAATTACGTGAATCCTCTCTGTAAATGATGAGATTACTCATTGTCAGTGAGGAGATTACTCACTGTCAATGGTGAGATTACTTACTGTTAATGATCTCACTCCTCACTGACAATATGGAGATTTCTCATGTCAATGATATGATTACTCACTGTCAATGACAAAGTTCCTCCCTGCCAATAGTGAGATTAGTCACTATCAATGATGAGATGACTCACTATCAGTGATGAGGTTATTCACTGCCAGTGAAGGTATTACTCACTATCAATGGACTTGGCTGAGGTGGACTGGACAGCACTGCTGGAGGAGCAGTGGAAAAACCAGTGGGAAGCACTAAAAAGCGAGATCCTAATTGAACAAAGTAGACATGTCCCCTACAAAACTAAGAGTGGTACTGCCAAATCTAGATTTGTTGCCTAGAGGAATACAGGGAAGATCAAACAGAAAAAGAAAATGTATGATAGGCACAAAGAACTAAGCACTGCAGATAGCCTAGACGAATATCGGAAGTGCAGGGACAAAGTAAAAAAGGAAATAAGGAAATCAAAGAGAGGACATGAAAAAAGATTAGCAAGTTAAAAATACCCCAAAGGTATTTTACCAATACATTAATGCTAAAAGGTTAGTTAAGGAAAAAGTGGGACCTATCAGAGATGAAGATGGGAACTTGTGTGTAGATGCATAGGCTGTGGGAAGGGCTTTGAATGAATATTTTGTCTCTGTGTTTACAAAGGAAAGGGAGGATGTAGATATAGTAGTCCAGGAGGAACAATGTGAGATATTGGATGGGATAGTCATAAAGAGAGAGGAAGTAGTCGAAGGGTTGAAATCCTTGAATGTTGATAAGTCACCAGGGCCAGATGGATTGTTTTCGAGGCTGCTGAAAAAAGTCAGGGAGGAGATAGCAGATGCTCTGAGGATGATTTTCCAACCTTCACTAGATACGGGGGAGGTACCGGAGGTTTGGAGAAATGCAAACGTAGTTCCATTGTTTAAAAAGGGATCAAAGGAAATGCCAAATAATTATAGGCCAGTTAGTCTTACATCAGTGGTGAGCAAATTAGTAGAATCAATCCTGAGAGATAGGATTAACTGCCATGTGGAAAGGCATGGATTAGTCAGGGATGGTCAGCATGGATTTGTTAAAGGAAGGTCTTGCCTCACAAACTTGATTGAGTTCTTTGAGGAAGTGACAAGAAGGGTTGATGAAGGTAGTGCAGTGGATGTTGTGTACCACATGGCAGATTGTTCAGGAAAGTAAAAGCTCATGGGATTCAGGGTAATGTGGCAAACTGGATAAAAGGTTGGCTTTGTAACAGGAAACAAAGGGTAATGGTGGATGGATGCTCTTGCGAATGGAAAGTTGTCTCAAGTGGTGTTCCACAGGGCTCGGTGTTGGGACCTTTGCTATTTATGTCATATATTAACAACTTGGAGGTGAACGTGGGGGGCACGATTGGGAAATTTGCAGATGACACAAAGATTGGCAGAGTAGTGGATAGTGTAGAGGATAGCCATAATCTCCAAAATGATATAAATGGGTTGATGGACTGGGCGGTAAAGTGGCAGATGGATTTTAACATTGAGAAGTATGAGGTCATACATTTAGGGGGGTCAAACAGTTACAGGGACTACAATAAATGGGAATATACTAAGAGGGGTAGGTGAAGTGAGAGATCTTGCTGTACAAGTACACAGGTGCATGAAGGCGACAGTTCAAGTAGACAAGGTTGTAAAGAAGGCATATGGAATGCTCTCCTTCATTGGCAGAGATATAGAATATAAAAGTAAGAATATAATGTTGGAATTGTATAAAACACTGGTGAGGCCACAACTGGAGTATTGTGTGCAGTTCTGGTCACCACATTACAGGAAGGACGTAATAACTCTGGAGAGAGTGCAGAGGAGGTTTACAAGAATGTTGCCAGGGTTAGAAAAGTGTTGTTATGTGGAGAGATTGGATAGGTTAGGGTTATTTTCCTTAGAACAAAGAAGGCTGAGAAGTGACTTGATTGAGGTGTACAAAATTATGAGGGGAATAGATAGAGTAGACAGGATAAAATTGTTTCCCTTGGTGGAGAATTCTAGAACCAGGGGACATAGATTCAAGATAAGTGGCAAAAGGTGTAGGGGGGACATGAGGAAGAACTTTTTTCCGCAGAGGGTAGTGGATGTCTGGAATTCACTACCCAAGTTGGTGGTAGAGGCAGAAACTCTAAACTCTTTTAAAAAGTACCTGGATCTGCACCTTAAGTGCTGTAAAATGCAGGGCTATGGGCCGGGTGCAGGAAGGTGGGATTAGAAAGGTCATCTGGGTGTCCTCAGGCTGGCATGGACAAGATGGGCCGAATAGCCTCTTTTGTGCTGTAACTTTTCTATGGTTCTATGGAAGTGATTTCTCACTGTCAATGATGAGGTTACTCTCTGTCAATGAAGAGATTACTCACTATAATGACAAAGTTCCTCCCTGCCAATCGTGAGATTAGTCACTATCAATGTTGAGATGACAAATTATCAGTGATGAGGTAATTCACTGTCAGTGGAGATATTACTCACTGTCAATGAAGTAATTTCTCACTCTCAATGATGCGATTGGTCACTGTCAATGATGAGATTACTCAATTTCAATGATGAGATTACTCACTGCGAATGAAGAGATTACTCACTGATTAATTGGGTTCATAAATGTTCGTGATGAGATTACTCACTGTGAATGATGACATTATTCACTGCGAATAATGAGATTACTCACTGACAATTAGATCACCTAATGTCAATGCGCAGATTACTCACTCTCAATGGCAAGGTTACTCGGTGTCTATGATGAGATTACTCACTGTCTAGGATAAGATTTCTCACTGTCAATGAGGAGATCAGTCACTGTCAATGTTGAGATTACTCATTGTCAAGGAAGGGATTACTGTCAACAATGAGTTACTCACTGTCAATGAGGAGATCACTCACTGTCAATGATGGGATTACTCACTGGCAGTGGTGGGATTAGTCATTGTCAATGATTATATTCCTCACTGCCAATGATGAGATTACTCACTGTCAATGATGAGATTCCTCACTGACAATGATGAGATTGCACTCTGAGAATGATGGATTTTTTAAAATTCATGATGAGATTGCTTACTGTCAATGATGAGATTGCTCACTATCAATTATGTGATTACTCACTGTCTATGATGGGATTAGTCATCGTCAATGATTATATTCCTCACTGTCAATGATGAGATGACTAACTATCAATGATGAGGTTTCTTATTTTGAATGAAGAGATTACTCACTGTGAATGATAAGTTTTTAATGTTCATGATGAGATTACTTACTATTAATGATGAAGTTGCTCACTGTCATTGGTGGTATTATCCTCTATCAATGAAGAGATTACTCACTGATAATGATGTGATTACTTGCTGTCAATGATGGGATTCCTCACTGTCAATGGGGGGATTACTCACTGTCAATAATGAGTTTACACGCTGCCAATAATGACATTACTCACTGTCAAGGAAGAGAGTACTCACTGTCAATGATGGTATTACCCACCATCAATGATGAGCTTGCTTACTCTCATTGATGAGATTACTCATTGCCAATGATGATATTACTCACTGACAGTGAGGGGATTACTCACTATTAACAATGGGATTACTCACTGTCAAGGAAGAGATTACTCATTGTCAATGATGAGATTACTCATTATCAATGATGAGATCACATAGTCAATGAGGAGATTAATTATGGGATTAGTTACTGTCAATGATTACGTTTCTTACTGTCAATGAATAGATTACTCACTGTGAATTATGGGGTTTTTAATGTTCATAATAAGATTACTTACTGTCAATGATGAGATTGCTCACTGTCATTGGTGAGATTATTCACTGTCAATGAAGAGATTGCTCACTGTCAATGATGAGATTACTCAGTGTCAGTGATGAGATTTCTCACTGCCATTGAAGAGATGGTTCACTGTCAGTGATGGGATTAGTCAACGTCAATGATTAGATTCCTCACTTTTAATCATGAGATTACTCCTTGTCAATGATGAGATTGCTCACTGTCAATGAAGGGATTACTCACTGTCAATGATAAGATTTCTCACTGACAATGATGAGATTACTCACAGTGAATGAGGTGTTTACTCACTGTCAATGAGTTTATTCCTCTGTTAATGATGAGATTACTCACTGTTACTGAAGATATTACTCACCGTCAATTAAGTGATTCGTCACTTTCAACAATCAATTTACTTACTGCCAATGATGGGATTCCTCACTTTCAATGATGAAGTTACTCATTGTCAGTGTTGAGAATACTGACTGTCAATGAAGAGGTTACTCACAATTAGTAATGAGATTACTCACTATCAATGATGAGGTTACTCACTGTCGATGATGAGATTACTCACTGGCAATGAGGAGATTGCTCACTGTCTAGGAGGAGAATACTCACCGTCATTGATGGGATTTCACAGTGTCAGGTCCTGATTGTCTCCTGTAGGTCTGCTCCTCAGCTCCGCTCTGACTCCCAGCAACGTCATCAGAGCCAAGCCTGTGCCCCACAACAGTCTCTCTGACAACTCAAATGCACTCGAAATGCCCTTGTTCACCACATCATAATCCCTGGAAACCTCCTCTGTCAGTGAAGCATACATTTCCTGTGCTTTACCTGTCAGTTTGCTCTGCATAGGCAATGACCAGTATTCCTTTGGTTAGTTCATCTATTTAGCTATCTTCTCAAATGAAATAAAGAATATTTCAACATCACCTGTGGAGAGGAAGACAGAGTTAACGTTTTGAGTCCAGATGACTCTTCTTCAGAACTAAAGAGAAGTAAAAATGTGGTGAAATATAGACTGTATAAGGGGGGTTTGACAGATGAATCTGGATAGAGGGCCAGTGATAAGTGGAGGCAAAGGAGAGATTGCAAAATATGTCATAAACAAGAGGTCGTAGAGGTATTGATAGTGCTGACACTGGCTAAAGGACGTGTTAAGTCCGAACATCCACAAGCATGATCCAGACCTTCCTGTTGCTTGCCATTTCAACACACCATCCTGCTCTCATGCCCACATGTCCATCCTTGGCATGCTGCAATGTTCCAGTGAAGCTCAACGCAAATTGGAGGAACAGCACCTCATCTTCCGATTAGGCACTTTATAGCCTTCCAGACTTAACACTGAGTACAACAACTTCAGATCATGAACTCTCTTCTCCATCCCCACCCCTTTTTGATTCCCTTTTTTTAAATGTTTATTTTCTAATTTTTATATATACATTTATTTCCCCACCCATTTCTATTATTATTTTTAAAATTTATTTCCATTCCTTGTTTTATTCTCACCTTTTAGCCCATTTGGGTCCTTGCTCCACACCATCCCCTCCTCCACCCGACCCCCACTAGGGCCATCTGTCACTGGCTCATCCTGCTTTCTACTCTTAATGTCGCTATTAACACCTCCTTTAGCCAAAATCCCACCATCAATACCCCTTTGACCTTTGTTTATGACATCTTTTGCAATCTCTCCTTTTCCTTCACCTATCACTGGCCTTCTCTCCAGCCCCAACTGTTCTACCCCCCTTATACAGTCTATATTTCACCACATTTCTACTTCTCTTTAGTTCTGAAGAAGAATCATCTGGACTCAAAACATTAACTCTGTCTTTCTCTCCACAGATGCTGTCAGACCTGCTGAGTTATGCAATTTTTGTTTTTGTTTCAGACTTCCAGCATCCACAGTATTTTGCTTTTATCTTAATGCATCAACATCCCTTTCTTCAAATCTTGGAAGAGTTTGTACAAAGTTAAACATCTCCCCACTGGATTCTGATCTGGAAATAAGTCCAGCCTCACCTACTGGTTTATCTTTTGTAATTGTGAGCATTTTAAGCTGGAATTCTCTCTTTTTCTCTTTCCTCCTTTTTTAACTTCGCCATTTCTAACTCCCTTTGAAATGTTCTTTCTCTTTCTGGTGCCTCTAGCTCCAATGTTTTTATTTGCAACTGAATGTGAGTCCATTCCAATGAACCACCCTTTGGAGAACTCAGTCTCTCAGGTATTCCTTCCAGTTTTAAATGCTGTGCCATCTTTTTGATTATCTCTGCCTTCCTAGCTTTGGCAGGCAATCCTACACTTAACATCCCTGCCAATTCGATTAACCTGGCTTTTGGAATCCCTTGTAAAATCGTTAGGGACATCTCTTCCACTTGCAGGGAAGCTTTTAGCAGTTTCCAGTACTAATTTATTTATCTTATTTTTGACAGTGCAAACCTGGTGTTTCATTTTAGCACTTATTACTTACTAAATCTACACACAAATCATCATTGTCTTTTGTTCCAAAATATCCCGGACCTGAGCCCCCAAACTTTGTCATGACTCACTGGGGACAGTAATATCAGCCCCACTGTTCTCAGAACAGCGACAATTGTGAAAAGTTTGACCAAACCACCAGACTGCCCCAATTCTATTGAACTGCCTAATTTAGTTGAACGTAATATGAGCACCAGGTTTGTAAACTTAATAAGTAAATAACTGTTTATTGAACAAACTGTTGTTAACCTGTGGCAAAATAAAGAAATATGAACTGCTAATTTCTAACTCTAAAACCTAAACTCTACCCCTTCTTAAATTCCTGTACACACACATACAAGACACATAAGGCACACAAAAACATAGAATTTAAGGGTGGGATAAAGCAGTTCAATAGCACCAATTCCGGAGTACAGGATTCAATGGGTTGATTTTGATCCATGTCTTCCAAATTCCTTTCAGTTCTTGTTGGTGACACAAGGTGGCCTTCCAGCACTATCAGTATTTAGTTCACTAGTTCAGCACTTGTCTTTCAATGTCTCCAAAATCACTGAACAGTGATTTTCCCCTTTCCCTCTTGACAGGAGTTTTCAGAGAGAGAGAGAGCAGTTTATAGAGACATGAGGAGAAAAAGCCAGCTAACTATTATTGTAGAATTACTGGAGTCTTCCTCACACAAGAGAAAGAGGTTTTAGGTCTTGTTCCTTTCAGGCTAGGAGCTATTCAGCTGCACTGCCCTCACACAAAACCTGGTTACCTGGTCAGGAGCCAATTAAAACATTGTTGCTAGGCAGCCCTCCTAGTCCAGGACTCCTTTCTGGCACCATCCTACCTTTCATGGCACACTCTGTTCCAGGACTGCAACATTTTATATATTTATCATCCTGTTCCAATAGACGTGTCTTTCAAACTGCAGCCATTGTAATTTTAATCCACAGCCCAACAGAAAATAAAAAGACATGTTCTATACAACATCAACCAGAAATAACAAAATATTTTTCTTACACTGTCTATATGAGGTTACTTACTGTTAATGATGAGATTACTCACTCTAAGTGATGTGACTGCTCTCTGTCCTTGTTGAGATTACTCACTCTCATTGAAGTGATTACTCACCATCAATGATAAGTAGGGAGGAGTGATGCTATAGATGGATTTGAAAACAAGGATGCACTTTTTAAAATTGAAGTGTGCCTTAACCAGAAGCCAATAAAAGTCAGCAAACAGAGAGGTGCCAGTTGAATAACACATTGTGCGAGTTAGGGTATGGGCAGCTAAGTTTGGAATGACCTCAAGTTTACAGAGGGAGAATGTGGGTGGTTGCTCAGGACTGTGTTTGAATAGTGAAGTCTAGAGACAATGAAGACACAAATGAGCATTTCAGCAGCGGATGAGCAACATCAGCTGATGTTATAATGGTGGAAACAGGTGGTCTTCATGATACCATGGATACGTGATAGCGCCAAATATAACACCAAGTTTATGAACTGTCTGCTTCTGCCCCAGGCAGTTGCCAGGCAGGGAAATGGAGTCAGTAACTAGAGGATAGAGTTTGTGGGGGAAATTTTTTCTCATCCAGTGCCAGATGTTGGAGAAGCTGTTTGGTAATTGAAATGGACTGAAGTCTGGCCATGGAGGTGTCGAGAGTGGTGGCGAGAGGTAGACCTCGGTATTGTCAGCATACATGTGGAAACTGATGATGTTTTTTTAGATGATGTCTTTGAGATGCAGCATGTAGGTGAGAAATTGGACTACATTCTGCAAGGTGTTAATATGAATTGAAGAAATTAGGCAACGTATAAGTTGGCAGCAGACAAGGTGGCTTTTACAGCCACCATATTGTTTTACCTCACTAAGCTAATGATTTGTAACACAATGAAATTCAAACACTTTCAGGCAAATTATTAAAATTGCTTATACAGTAGAAGTTTTTGTTTTGGAAATCCCTCTGTTATGTCTTCTAGCTGATGCAGGAGTTCTAGACTCAAAATGCTTGGCAGGTGACTGCAGCTCAATACTGAATGTGGCACTAGCATTCATAACAATTAGTTCCTAGCTCTTTACAAATAATTTAACAACATTACACATGCAGAACCCAGTTTGTGTCAAAGACTTGGGCCTCTCCCAGAAAGCTGGGTCTTGCATTTATGGGTGGTTTACAGATCCATCTTCGCTCAGTTAAACATATTCATCAAGTTAGCAGGATATAGCTGCCAGCATTATGCAGTATGTACAGCATGTAGATTTAGCATGATGAGTATTAAAACTGGTCAGCCCCAGGAATAGCCAAGATTTGCTGTTTTTAGACCTTGCTTCCACCACTGTATTGATATAAATTACTGAACATGGAAAACCTCTGGGAAATCAATTTAAAGAACAATAAAAAATTGTTGGAATCTGTTTCTGTAAAGGTCATCAAAAAGCACCAAACTTCAAGTTTTCTGAAATTAGTTTGAAAATAAAAGCAAGGTGTAGAAGGTACAAGCAGCTCTTCGAAATGAAAACCACTGGTCGTACCAAGCAATCTGTTTCAGTGTTGTAATTCAATGTAATTCCCAGCAACAATCAGCAAGTTCAGTAAGAGACCTGAATAACTGACAAGGGCAAGGACTCTCGAGTTTTTCTATTATTTAATACGCATTCCAAATGCACCAGGCATATTACTTCACTTAGCTTTCTCTCACAACACAAAAACTCCCATGGAACTTAAATGTTTCTCTCTTGTGTCCTGGTCAACATTTATCAATCAATCTGTTAACAGGGTCTAAGTCAGTTGGTAAAGCCGAAGCCAAGACACAGGGCTTTTCTTTATTGAAGATTATTGACTTGTTCTCACAGGTCTCCTCCCACACAGCCCAGTTTCTCAGCTATCCCCTATTTATACGTGCTCAAAGACAATTAATACTCATCACCTGTTTTTCCTAACCTTAACAATGTAAGTTACGTTAACAAATCTTAACAATGTACTTGATAGGACATTGCTACACCTAAACTCACTAAAGAAAAAGCTTGCAAAGCTGCAGCAAGTGAGAGTTAACAACAACAGTGTTTCACCAAAGATCCTTTGGAAAGGACCTCCAGACATCTGCTGTGGCTAGCACTCCATCTTTGCATGTAGGACACTGAATTGACAGTTTCAAGACCTTTTTAAACTTTACCTTTTTTCGTGAAGTGTTCCCTTATGCTAATCTCTGCAGAGACCTTATTTTCTTGCCTTTGTTGTGTGTCTCTGTGTGTGTGTGTGTGTGTGTGTGTGTGTATGTGCCTGTGTGTTTTGGGATTTTAAAAGGGTTAAATCGCTACACATCGTATGTTTTGCAATTTGTTTAAAAGCCAATAAATTTTGTTTCATAATAAATCAATTATTCTGACTTTATTGAAAGAAGCTGACTAAAGTCTCTTTTATTCTGGCTGTAGCAGTAACGAAGGTAAACAACTGGCCTTTTTGTTGAGTGAATTAAACATTTACACTTATGGTGCAACCTGCAGAACAGTGGGGCTAGTGAAACTGTGCACTCCTCCCATCCTGGTTGTAACAGCAGTAATGTTTTAACTTTCAGGAAAAAGACCAGCAATCGGATTCAGTTGGAGAACGGCAAGATAAAATATTTGCTCTACTCCTCCTAATCCATGAAGGGATGCATCGACACATTGGTTTTCCACAATGATGTCTTGTACTGGGAAAAATCCTATTTCACATTTCTGCAGGGATTCTCTTTCAGGCTTGTTCCAGAGTCACTGATTGATCAGCAATCATTCTATGAAAGATTCACCAGTCACACCATGAGAATGATGCAAAAAAATCAAGCAACAGAATACCGGCAGAGTGACAAGGAATATGTACTGCAGACACGTGATGACAAGAACATGTGCTAGTGCAGCTTCTTGATTCAGAATCTGTTGCCCTGCTATCATTTTGTAGAGGCATTGGGGTTTGTCCCTGGAGTGACTTGCCCTCAACAGCTGTTGCGATCACCCTGAGGGGCAGACACAGCTGTTGCAGTTGTTGCTACTGATGTTCAGCCAAAGGCCCTCAATAAACATGAGAAATACTGGATAGCTGCAGACACATAGATCAGCTACATGAAATCTCGTCACGAAGTGAAGCGAGAGACTTCCAGCAAAGGTGGGTTGTCTGGAACATCAGATCCACAATTGACAGCAAGGACTGGCAGATGAGATGAAGTGTCTTGATGAAAGTGCTCAGCCAAATGTCGTGTTGCACAATTGACATGAAGTGTTTAAGATGAAACAGGCCCTACTGTTGCAAATGACTTTTGTGACCACATTCCTTTAAGATATTGTGGAAAACCTGCCTCTGGAGTTATATACCATAACTTTGAAGAGGCAATGTGCATTGGGATACTTCATTCCATTAAAGGCATCATGTAAACACAAGTTGCTTTGTTACTGTTGAAAGGAAATTTGGCTTTTGAATTCAGGTGTATCGTGAAAGGCAGTAAAATAATTTTATTTTGATATCAACAACTGTTGGTTCTGGCCTGCTAATAATATCTATTTTTCTCCTACTGTGTTCAGCCTCATCACAATTCATTCCACCCTTTCAGACAGCTCTGTATAACAGCGAATCTCCTCATTCCCTCCCTGGTTTTTTTCCCATTATCTTAAATCTATGATCTCCGGCTACCAAGCCTCTTGCTAGCTGGAAGCAGTTTCACTCTATTGAATCTATCAAAACCCTGTCATAATTTTGAAGATCTCTTTCAAACCTCCCTTTAACCTTTTATTCTCTAAGTGGAACAAGCGTTCCCACAGGAATGAAGTCACTCATCCCATAGTATCATTCTTTTCTGTGGTTATCCAAGTTTTCGCATCTTCCCTAAAATATGGCCCCCAGAGTTATACGCAATACTCCAGCGTGGCCAGTGTTTATGCTCTAAATGAGAATTCTCCAACTCTTCATCATCTAACCCTGCCAGCATATCCTTCTATTCCTTTCTCAGTTATGTGCTTCTTTCTCTTAAATCTATCCATTTTATTCACCTCAAATACTTGTGGTAGCAAATTCAGCATTCTAGCCATTCCCTGAATGAAGAAGCTTCTCCTGAATCCCCTATTAGATTTATTAGTGAAGTGGGCAGGTTAGCTCAGTTGGCTAGATGACTAGTGTGTGGGTCAGAATAACATCAACAGTTTAGGTTTAATTCCTATTCCACACAACATAGACTTGGGACTTGCCTTCTTGCACTGCCCCTGAGAGTGAAAGGCAATAAGAAATACGAACATAAGAAATAGGAGCAGGAGTAGGCCATTCAGCCCTTCACGCCAGCTCCGCTATTCAATGAGATCATGGGAAAAATTTTCCCCCCGTCAGCGGGGAAGTTCAGGAGCGGGCGTGGGCAGGCGCATCTCTGATTGGCGCACCCCCATCTAAGTGGGCGGGCCAATTAAGCAGGCCCGCCAGGAAGCACTATGTGCTCCCTGTGTGGGGGGGAGGGATCCCCTCAGCCAGGAGTGCATTCTTTCATGCATGTGCGCAAAAGAGTGCATTCATCTCCCTGAGACTAAGCACTGCCTCAGGGAGATCAGCTCGGAATTAAAACTTTTAAGACAAATGTTTAAAACATTTCCCTGACATGTCCTCTCTTGTGGCACTGTTGCATGAGTTGGCACATGTCCATCACTTTTACTCATACCTTTATTAAATATTTAAAAGAACTCATGAAATCTCATCCCGCCCATGAGATTGCATACTTTTTCTTAAGCCCGCCAGGTCTCCCGGCCTGACCGCCAACCTTAAAGTTGGACAGCCAGCCCTGTCAATTATCTAAATTGGTTTATTAATGGCCTCAATTGGCCATTGTCAAGTGACTCGGCTGCACACCTGTAAATGGAAATGACGCGGGCCAACATTGGGAGTTCCGCCCAACATCATTCCGCGTCATTTTACGCGTTGCTGAGTGGGCCCTACCCCCGCTCACCGACCGGGAGCTCCGCCCCCATTGCTGTGCTTCTACTTCAGTAGCAGTTCCGTGTTCTAGTCCTGCTCTAGTCCTGCTCTCACCCTGCTCTAGCCCTGCTCTAGTCCTGCTGTAGCCCTGCTCTATCCTGCTCTAGTCCTGCTCTAGCCCTGCTCTAGTCATGCTCTATTCCTGCTCCAGTCCTGCTCTAGCCCTGTTCTAGCACTGCTCTAGTCCTGCTCTTTCCCTTCTCAAGTCCTGCTCTAGCCCTTCTCTAGTCCTGGTCTAGCTCTGCTTTAGCCCTGCTCTTGTCCTGCTTTAGTCCTGCTCTAGCCCTGCTCTAGCCCTTCTCTAGCCCTGCTCTAGACCTGCTCTAGCTCTGCTCTAGCCCTGCTCTAGTCCTTCTCTAGCCCTTCTCTAGTCCTGCTCTAGCCCTGCTCTAGCCCTGTTCTAACCCTGCTCTAGTCCTGCTCTAGTCCTGCTCTAGCCCTGCTCTACTCCTGCACTAGCCCTGCTCTAGCTCTGCTCCATTCCTGCTCTAGCCTTACTCTAGACCTGTAGTGCTGCTCTATCCCTGCTCCAGTCCTGCTATAGTCCTGCTCTAGCCCTGCTCCAGCCCTGCTGCAGGCCTGCTCTAGTCCTGCTCTAGTCCTGCTCTAGCCCTGCTATAGTCCTGATCTAGTCCTGCTCCAGCCCTGCTCTAGTCCTGTAGTAGCTCTACACTAGTCCTGCCCTCGCCCTGCTCTAGCCCTGCTCTAGCTCTGCTCTAGCCATGCTCTATTCCTGCTCTAGTCCTGCAGTAGCTCTGCTCTAGTCCTGTTCTAGCCCTGTCCTAGCACTGCTCTAGTCCTGCTCTTTCCCTGCTCTAGGCCTGCTCTAGCCCTGCTCTTGTCCTGCTCTAGCTCTGCTTTAGCCCTGCTCTTGTCCTGCTCTAGTCCCGCTCTAGCCCTGCTCTAGCCCTTCTCTAGCCCTGCTCTAGACCTGCTCTAGCCCTGCTCTAGTCCTTCTCTAGCCCTTCTCTAGTCCTGCTCTAGCCCTTCTCTAGTCCTGCTCTAGCCCTGCTCTAGCCCTGTTCTAACCCTGCTCTAGTCCTGCTCTAGCCCTGCTCTAGTCCTGCACTAGCCCTGCTCTAGCTCTGCTCCATTCCTGCTCTAGCCCTACTCTAGCCCTGCTGTAGTGCTGCTCTAGCCCTGCTCCAGTCTTGCTATAGTCCTGCTCTAGTCTTGCTCTAGCCCTGCTGTAGGCATGCTCTAGTCCTGCTCTAGCCCTGCTATAGTCCTGATCTAGTCCTGCTCCAGCCCTGCTCTAGTCCTGTAGTAGCTCTGCACTAGTCCTGCTCTAGACCTGCTCTAGTCCTGCTCTAGCCCTACTCTAGTCCTTCAGTAGCCCTGCTCTAGTCCTGCTCTAGCCCTGCTCTAGTCCTGCTATAGCCCTGCTCTTTCCCTGCTCTAGCTCTGCTCTGGACCTGCTCTAGCCCAGCTCTTGTCCTGCTCTAGCTCTGCTTTAACCCTGCTCTAGCCCTGTTCTAGTCCTTTTCTAGTCCCGCTCTAACCCTTCTCTAGCCCTGTTCTAACCCTGCTCTAGCCCTGCTCCATTCCTGTTCTAACCCTGCTCCATTCCTGCTCTAGCCCTGCTCCATTCCTGCTCTAGCCCTGCTCCAGTCCTGCTCTAGTCCTGCTCTAGCCCTCCTCTAGCCCTGCTCAAGCCCTGCTCTATCCCTGCTCAAGCCCTGCTCTAGCCTTGTTCTAGTCCTGTTCTAGCCCTCCTCTAGCCCTGTATCTCTTCATGTTTTTATTATGTAGAAACCTATTGATCTCAGCCTTGAACATACAATACTTGAGCACCCACAACCCTCTGGGGTAGAGAATTCCAAACATTCACTACCACTTGAGTGAAGAAATTCCTCCTCATTTCAGTCCTAAATGGCCTGACCGTTATTCTGAGACTGTGTCCCCTGGTTCTAGACCCCCCAGCCAGGGGAAACATCGTTCCTGCATCTACCCAGTCGAGCCTTGTAAGAATTTTGTATGTTTGAATGAGATCGCCTTTCGTTCTTCTAACCACCAGAGAATTAAGGCTCAGGCTATACAATCTTTCTTCATAGGATAATCCCTCCATTCTAGTAATTAACTTGGTGAACTCCCTCAATGACAAGCCAGCCCTGATAAAAATTGCCATGGAATTGACTCAGCTTAAAATGTCACTGGAAAATGACCTGCTTGAGGCTGAGCACACATGACATGTCATTTATTAGTAGCTGTCTTATGTTTCTGGTCACTAGTTCTGTTCTTTATATCTACCCACACAAACCCTTTCATAATCATAAGTCCGTCTGCCCTACTCTACTGTCTTCCTCTATTTATTACAGTTCCAAGTTTCATGCCATCTTCAAATTTTTAAATTATATCTTAATACATGTCCAAAATATATATCAAAAAGAACAGTAGTCCTAATATGTAGGGAACATCACTGAATACTTTTGTCCAGCCAGAAAACCACCTGTTCACTCTACTGTCTGCTTTCTGACGATTCGCCAATTTTGTATCCATACAATCACTATCCCTTTAATTCCATGGGCTTCTATTTTACCAAGTTTATTATGTGACGCTTCATCAAAAACCTTGCAAAAGTCTGTTTAGGCAATATTAACCGCACTGCCCTCAACGGCATTCAATGTTGCTTCATCAAATCAAGTTTGATTTGCCTTTATTAAATCCATTTTGATTGTCATTTATTAACTGATGTTCTTCTAAGTGATCATTCATTGTTTTCCCCCGAATTATACATCTCTAAACTTTTACCCTCACTGACATTAGACTGGGTTTATCCCTCTGCCTTTTTATCAACCTTTGAACATTGAACAACCCTGTAGTCTTCTGGCCCTGCTCTCATATCCAGAAAGATGGTGGCCAAATTATTTCCCCTTTACTTTCCTCAGTACCCTGGGATTAATTCAGTCCAGGCCAGGGGGCTTTTTTGCGCAGCCTTACAAAGTACATCCTTTTCATTTTTATACCATTCAATTTCTCTACTTCCTCATACTTTCCTGTGGCATTGGCAGCATCCTCTTCTGTAGACAGATGCATGAATACCTCAGCCGTGCCCTCTACCTCTACCCAAAGATTTCCTTTCTGGTTTCCAATTGGTTCCATCCTTTCTTTAACTATCCTTTCACTATTTATATGTTTATAAAAGACCCTTGCATTCCCCATTATCATAACTCCTAATCCACCTTATGCACTCTCTTTGTCCCCCTTATTTCCTTCTCAGTTCTCCCCAATACTTTCTGTATTCAGCTCCGTTCTTCACAGAACTATGAACCTAATTTTATCTCTTTCTGTGTTTCAGAGGCAGACCGAAGTAGAAAATGAGCAAGCTGATGTAGTTGGTAGTCCTTAGTTGGCTGGTGGTGGGGAAGTCCAAGCAGCAGGGACAGGAGAGGAGCAGTGGGAGTAATTTGAGGAATTGACATTTGATTGGCACATACTTGTGGCTGATGTGTGGTGCTGTAGATCCTAATTTGGCAGGCAGTAAACAGGTTGAGAGTGGGATTGAGTTAGACCAGGGTTTGTGAGTTAGTGAAAGTGGATAGGGAATGGGATAGAGATGCAGGGCCACTTTGATGCCACGAGGGTTATACAATGAGGGTATTAGATATAATTACACAGAAACATGCTGTACAGCCCAACTAATCCAATTTGGCATTTATCTTCTCTTGGCGCAGGGCCCTAATCCCAAGTGCCCACACTTTTCCCACATTCCTTCATTTTAATTTTCTTGAGCCACCTATCCTTCAATGACTAAATACACTCATTAGTTCCTCAGCAACATTATCCTCTTGGTAATATAACAGGATAATTAATGGGTTGAGCAGAGGAGGGGCTGTATTTGGAGCCAAGCAGAGGTGTAGGTAAATGTTGAAAATGGTGTATGGGGTCCCTATCACACAGGCTGCTTTGTCATGGATGGTGTTGAGCTTCCTGTGTGTTGTTGCAGCTGCACTCATCCAGGCAAGTGGAAAGTATTCCAACACACTCTGACTTGTGTCATGTAGATGAAGCATAAACTCCACTTGTACAGCTGCATTACTGAGGATGTGAGAGGTGCCAAAATGAATGAGTAGTTTAGCAGTCTCCCTACCTCAATGACTCCAATTAAACCAATGACTATTCTCCTACATTGCAGCAATGTCCTTGGTTCTTACCAATCACTTCCCACTGTCTCTTCAGTCAATGCCCCTGGGGGGGATGGTGAGGATCATGTTCCTCCTCCCCACTACTGCCTGTCATTTAAAGCAGCCTCTGAGAACATTGGTGCACACTCATTCCCTTCTTCAGTTTATCAAGTTATTTCTGGGTCTCTGCAGACAAAATGCACCACTCCTTCAACTGGTGTTGGCATCCTGACATCAACTGCTCATTCAAGGCCCATCCCATTCTTACATAAGCATGTAGTCAATAACTAGCACAGAGGACGGAGGACCACATATGTGTCTAGTTACACAGGGGTGGGGCAAACAAGAGACAGGGCTGTTGAAGGGTCATGAGGACTTGAAACGTCAACTCTTTTCTTCTCTGCCAATGCTGCCAGACCTGCTGAGTTTTTCCAGGTAATTCTGTTTTTGTTTTAAGAGACAGGGCATGCCAGATAAGAGGATCCCCACCCACATATTGAACCATGTCCTGTCGTCCATGTACACTCTACCCGAACATCTCCTTCCCTAACAGCACTGAGTGTTCCTGCACTCCATGGGCCACAATGGTTCAAGAAGGCAGCTCACCAACTCCTTCTCAAGGAAAAATAGGAAAGGAAATAAATGCTGGCTTAGCGAAAAAAAAGATAGACTCTACCTATTCATTTAATCTCCTACCACAGCCCATACTAGCTACTCATGTGACTACTTATAACTAGCAAACAGCATAGATATTGAGTGCGGCATTAATAATAACCAATAACTGTGTGCTCTAACCCTATTGTGCACTGTTCCTGTGAGCCCAGCTCCATTTGAGCCGCACACCCAGGTGTTCCACTCCCTGGGTGTCCAGCCCCCTGGGTGTCCTGCCCCCGAATGCCCTTCCCTCCGTGCATCCCAACCTTTGGGTGCCACACTCCCCCGGGTGTCCTTTCTCCTTGGTGCCCCTCCCCCTGTGCATCCCACCCTTGGGGTACACTGCCAGCTCTGTGGCCCACTCCATGTGCCACACCCCACTGGGTGCATTGCCTCCTCTGTGGCCTGCCCCTGTGCCCCAGCTCTGCCTGTCTCATTGACTGCCTACCTCTTTTACAGCACAATCTGAATATCTAAACTCTGATATTTTCTTTGCTATACCTCTATTGTACCTCAGTCAGGTTCATAGTGAAAATTCTGCCCAGACATAAAAGTTCACTATAAATAAAATGTAGAAGAGGCAGTTACTTAAATTACATTCAGTTGAACAGGTTACTATAGGGTGATAAAGAGAGACAGTAGCCGGGTAGGGAGCCTTATTTTATACGTAGGGTGATAGGGTGCTTCATTACACTTGCTTTAGGATTCAGACAATATGATTGGTGGTAGAAATACATCTACCACACTGATGCAAAATAGGTGATGTTGAATTGATTGCTTATATTATGCAGTGATGGATGTTTAATTCCACGGACTGCAATGCCACTGAATATCACGTTCTGAATGTAGAGAGCAGCCAATCAAATATCAGTTGATTTATGTCAGTGCTGGAGATTGTATTGCTATTACCCTTATTTCTAAAAGCATGATGTCCTGGTCAATATTTATCCCTCAATCAACATCACAAAAACACAGAGAGGTTATCTGTTATCACATTGCTGTTTCCACCATTCCCTACATTACAGCAGTCAGTACACTTCACAAAGTACTCCATTGGCTCTAAAGTGCTTTGGAATGTCCTGAGGTTTTGAAGGGTGCTGTTTAAATGCAAAGTGAGGATCCTGAGGTCTATTGACTCTGTCAAGGCTGGAGAGGCCTGTAGATCTGTTGAGGTAAAGTTAGTGGTGGGTGTGGTCAAGCTTGGCTTTTAGAAGCCTGTAGTGTAGGAGACTGAAAGAGGGGGAGCATCACAGCTTAGGGGTCATGGGAAAGAATGGTTTGGAGTTGGAGATGAATCTAGACAAAGCATGGAGGAGGAAGAATGTGAGGGAAGGTTGTTTGGAGCTTAGGAGGGACAAGAAGGCAAAGTTCAGAGGAGAGCCGACTGCACTGATGTTGATAAAATAGAGAGGCAATACTAATTTCACATCAGGGAACCTGAACATGAACTAACACATGGAATGATGTTGGTATTTCAGGTTTGCCATGAACTGTGACATTGCAATGAAATTTACTGCTAGAACTTGCAGAAAGTGTGCAGCTGTGTGAGCGAGGGTCTCACCTCCCAGGGTGTCAATGTGTCAGCTTTCATTTCCAATAAATCTCTGCTGTGTTCTTATGGTCAACTGACAAACCAGATAGAGTACTAGACACATGTGTTGGAGCAGCCTTACTGTGCCAGATTCATTCAAATTGAGATGTTCTTCATAAAGTGTATCATTATGCTAAGGTCTGGTGGAACATGATTGCTCTTAATTATGGTAAGAAGTGATTAAAGCAGCGCCAAGTCCCATTAAAGAGATGCCATTAAGTTTCAGGAAATAGACAGAGATGTGATTCCAGAACTGCAGTGTGCTTTAACAGCAAAATGTTTTCATTTCCAAATTTTAATCACATTTTATTCTGCAATTTCATGAAAAAATGCAACATGAAAGAGTGGAGACAGTTTTAACAATTGGCTGAGTTTTCACTGGCTTCCTGAAGTGCTTTTCTCTGATCATTTTTAAAAATTGAGAATCAAAAGTGAGGGACTGGGATCCCGGATGAGTGGTTGGGATTTGCAAGGAGGAGCAGGGATCCCCCTTGAGGGACTGAGATCTCCAGTCAGTGGTCAGGATCTGCAGTGAGGGACTGGGAGGGAGGAGGAAAGTGGGAGGTTTAATGAAGGAGATAGTACAGAGGAATAGACAGGGAGAGAAAGTATGAAAGCGAGAGACGGGGGGGGAGGGGAGAAAGAGAGAGAGGGAGGAAGATAGACAGAGAGGAAGGAGCGAGTGAGCAAGGGGGAGAAAGAGACATGGAGAATGTGAGAGGCAGTATGATGGAGAGAGACAGTGGGAGAGAATAAGAAATGGAAAATGGAAGGAGAATGGGACAATGAAATATGAAGAAAGGTGGATGGAGATAGAGAGAGAATGGTGGAAGGAGGTGGAAAGGGGGGAAAGGAGAAGAAGAGGGAGAAGGAGAATAAGATTGAGGGCAGGAGTGAGAAAATGGGAGAGAATGATGGAAGGCCAATGTTGGAGGGAGGAAGGGAGAGGGAGTAGGAGAATAAAATAAAGAGCATGGGATTGAGAGAATGAGAGAGAGAATGAGAGAGGGAGATTTTGCTGTACACGGTTGCACAGTCTGAGCCTAAAATTGTAGCTGTTTATTTTCATGTTATCCTTTCTCATCCAAGAAAATGATGTGTCAGAAACTGCAGTATTGAGCACACAGGGGAATTCCAACCTTGTTTTGTTCTGCCAGGAATATGAGATTGTCACAGACCATTGGCTTATGCCTCTCTTACTCTTGGGAATTTAATCGGAAGTTAAATCACCAGGATCGTTCAGCTTAACACGAAACTCCTCCGCAACAATCTGCAGTTGGATTGTGAGATGTCACTTCTGGTATCCAGCTGAGTCAGTTTGTGAATTCCAGAGAATCGTATTCATTACCATACCATACCATTCATCTTTTAACACTAAGGTGATCAAATCTGTTTTGACATATTCCTGGAGATTTTAACATTGATATTTGATCACATGGCATCCTTCTGTGATGCTTCATCATGTGACATTTGATCACATGACCTTAACCCACTCTTTGATAAGGTTATTGCACTTACCTTAGTTCAGTGTTTCAGTATCACCAAGAACAAAATAACATATTAGATTTTTTTGGCTTTAAGGTTAGGTGAGTAATAACACTAATAAATCAATGAACAAAAAATAATAGAAAGACTTAGGATGAGTGATGTGTAAATAAAAACCACAGTAATATTTCTACAGTATTGATCACAATGAAATACATCAAGAAAATATGACTGATTCAACAAAAGCATCAGGAACTCCAAAATGAAGTTTTTGTACAGCTTATTAGTCTCTTACGAATTCAGCAAGTTCTAAAATAATAAACAAAAACCAAAGCCAAATCCCATTCGATTCACTGACCCTCACAAACCAACACTGAGGCCCATGCAGCTCCAGGGAGGTGAGGCTCACACCTCAGGAAGCAACACCAAATCCACCAGGTTATAGAACAGTGCTCGTCGCAGGCTCACACCAACTACCCTTCACTCTCCAGTTTGTGTATGGGCCTCTCTCTTCCTCTTCCTCGGGCCAGTATTTTCAAAAAGGTTGCTCATCTCCCTCTCCTTCTCTCTCTCTCTCTCTTTCTCCCCCTCCCCTTTTGGGTTGCTTTCTCTCTCTCTTTCCTTCACCAATGCTCTCTCAAGACACATGAAGTTTCCAGGTGATTTTTGTTGACCCTGTTGCTGTGATCCTCACAATGAAATGGTATGTTCTGAATAATGGAGAAAGAAAGGCTATGTGATTGGGCAAGAATGTGGCAGATAGACTGTCATGAGGTGAACTGTAAAGTTATCTAATTTAGTCGGAATAATAGAAAAGCAGAATATTTTTAAAATGATGTGAGATTGCAAAATGCTGTTATTCAGAGGAGTCTGAGTGTCCTCATACATGAATCACAGAAAGTTAACATGCAGGTACATTATGTTAGGAAGGCGAATGGTTTGCTAGTCTTTATTACAGTGGATTGGAGCACAAACGTGAGAGAGTCTCATTGCAATCATATGAAGCCTTGGTGAAACCACACCTGGAGTTTTGTGTAAAATTTGGTCTCTGTACCGAAAGAAATACTTGCCTTGGAGGGTGTGCAACAATTCTTGAGATTTCTGGTATGAGGTGATTGCCCTATGAGGAGAGATTGAGTGGACCAGGCCTAGGTTCCCCAGAGTTCAGAAGAATGAGAGGTGATCATTAAAATATATAACATTCTTAAGGGGCTTGAGAAGGTAGACACTAAGAGATTGTTTCCACGACTGGGGATAAGGGCCTGACCATTTAGGGCTGAAATGAGGAGAAATGTCTTCACTCAGAGGGATGTGAAGCTTTATAATTCTCTTTCTCAGAGGGATGGTAACGCTCAGTCATTGAATATATTCAAGTTTGAGTTCGACAGATTTTTAGACTCTAAGGGAATCAAAGGATATGGGGTTGCTACAATAGGTGTAGCTGAGGTAGAAAATCAGACATGAGCTTATTGAATAGCTTGAGGAGCTGAATGGCCTACTCCTGCTATTTCCTATGTCCTGAGTGAGACCAGTTGGTTCTTGCTGCAACCTAGGTATTGCACATGGCACAAAAACAAGAATCATTTCTCCTGAGTGAGCAGCAGTGGTGCTCGGGAGACTAATTGTCCATTCTGAGAGGTGAACTGCTGACTTCACAGCAAGTGACCCTGCAGAAAAGGTATCAGGGGTGGGAGTAGGGGGGTGGGGGTGCTCGTGATGGGGTAAAGTCAGCAAGGAAACACAGGCTGAGTTTATGCAACTCCTTAATCTAACCTTCTAAGCTCCAGTGTCATTCTGATGTTGTAGGGTTGAGAAGGTGGTTGTAGTTGGTATCTGTCTTTAATGTATCAATTAATTGCCATCTTCCCTTCCGTCCTGGTAGAGGAGTGGTTAAGTCCATGGTAGCTTCACAGAGGAGGACCCAGATTACCTTAATGCAATGGTCCTGAATCATAAGTATTATGGGCTGTGGAGGATAACTGGTTGGGTTGGTCCGAGGAACATGGGCACAGTATAGAACGCTCAGCCCTTGGAATCTGCACTGTTATTCTATTAGATCATGGCTTACTCATCTTAGTATCATAAATCTTGATACATTTATTCAATAACCATTCACCTTGGTGTTTAAAATTTCAACTGGCCCCTCCTGCACTCTGAAACATTACCCTTAAATATGAATAAAACTCATTTCCTCCTGACTCAGAGGCAAATATCTGATCAAAAGACAAAGTTGAAGCATTTGCAACCATCTTCAGCCAGCTGTGCCAGTGGATGTTCCACCTCAGTCTCCTCCCGAGGTCCCCTGGTCCATGATGCTGGTATTCACTAATTTCACATGATATTGAGAAATGATTGATGACACTAGATAAAGCAAAGGCTATAAGCCCTGACAACATCCCAGCTGTAGTATTTAACCTAAGCTGTGTCAGAGCAGCTACAACACTGACATCAATTCAACAAAGTAGAAAACTGCCCTGCCCAGGTATGTCCATCCACAAAAAGCAGGACAATCCAATCTGCTCAATTACTGCCCCATCACCCTCAATCATCAGTAAATGGAAGGGGTGATCAACAGTACTACCAAGCGGCACTTGCTTAGCAATAACCTGCCCACTGATGCCCAGGTTGGGTTCCACCAGGACCACTCAGCTCCTGATCTCATTACAGACTTGGTTCAAACATGGACAAAAGAACTGAACTCCCGAGGTGAGGTGGGAGTGACTACCCTTGACATCAAGACTGCATTTGATTGAGTGCGGCATCAAGGAGCCCTAGAAAAACTGGAGTCAATGTGAATGAGGGGGCAGGGGGTGGCCAGGTGGTTAGTGTCATATCTAACACAAAGGAAGATGGTTGTGGTTGTTGGAGGTCAATCATCTCAGCTCCAGGACATCACTGCAAGCGTTCCTCAGGCTAGTGTCCTAGGCCCAACCATCTTCAGCTGCTTCATCAGTGACCTTCCTTCCATCATAAGGTCAGAAGTGGAGATGTTCACTGATGATTGCACAATGCTCAGCACCATTCGTGACTCCTCAGATACTGAAGCAGCCCATGTCCAAATGCAGCAAGACCTGGACAACATTCAGTTTTGGGCTGAAAAATGGGAAATAACATGTGCCACATGAGTGCCAGGTGATGACCATGTCCAAAAAGAAAGAATCCAATCCTCTTGTCTTGCATTACCATTTCTGAATCCCCCACCATCAACATCCTGGATGGTTACCATTGATCCATAACTTAATTGGAACAGCCATGTGGTTAGGCCATACGCTGGGAATCCTGCAGAGAACAACTCACCCGCTGACTCCCCAAAGCCTGTTCACCATCTACAAGGTGCAAATCAGGAGTGTGGTGGAATATTCTCCACTTTCCAAGATGAGTGCAGCTCTCATGACAACAACACTCATGAAGCTCAACACCATCCAGGACAAAGCAGCTGCTCGATTGGCACCACTTCCACAAATATTTACTCCCTCCACCACCGATGCACAACAGCAGCAGTGTGTACCATCTACAAGATACACTACAAAAACTCACCAAGGCGCCTTCCAAACCCAAGACCTCTATCATCTAGAAGGACAAGGGCAGCAGATAGATGGGAACATCATCACCTGGAAGTTCCCCATCAAGTCACTCACCATCCTGACTTGGAAATATTCGCTGTTCCTTCAACGTCACTGGGTCAAAATTCTGGAAGTCCCTTCCTAACAGCACTATGGGTGTACCTACACCAAAGAGACTGCAGTGGTTCAAGAAGGCAGCTCACCACTACCTTATCAAGGGGCAATTAAGAATGGGAAATAAATGCTGGCCTTATACAATCAATCAAATGCCAAAGAGATCTTCGAGATGTATGGATTATGTTCTAGTCCAAGATGAAAAAGAACACTTACATTTCTATTGTGCCTTTCATGCCTCAGGACATCACAAAGTACTTTTTTTTACATCCAATGAATTTCTTATGAAGTATAGTCACTACTGTGATGTAGAAAACATAGCAAGATCCCACAAACAGAGTTGAGATAATAACCATATAACCTTTGTAAAGTGATGTTGGATGGGGGGTAAATATTGACTAGGACAACAGGTCTGCCCCTCTTCAAAATTTTATGTTCATCTGAGAGAGAAGATAGGGCCTCAATTTAACATCTCATCCAAGAGATGAGGCCTCTGACAGTGTAGCACTCCCTCTGGAATTGTCAGCCTAGAATATGGGCTCAAGTTTCCGGAGTGAAATTTGAACCTCTGATCATCTGACTCAGAAGTAAGAGTGCAACCACTGAACTGACACTCCCAACATAATAATGAGCATCGCTGAATAAAGAGACATGTCTAAGTTTTCAACTTACACTGATCAAGACACTTTGCAAGAAGATCAATATAAGGGGAAAATGACAATTTGTACTGCATGAGAAGAGAGTGCCGATTAGTTGGCAATTGGGCTCTGATTGATAGAGGCGTTGCTATGGAGAATGCTTGAGTAATGGTGGCTGACAATTAACTGCTAAGCATTGTTTGAAATTTAAACCAGGCAGCTTGACCCTGATTGGTCAAGGCATTGCCCTGAGGGATGAGTCTGCGAATGGCTGTTACTTATGCGTACAGTATAAGGACTCTTCTTATATGATATAAATTGTTGTTTTCCCCTTATATTGGTATTCTTGCAATGTCCTGATGAGTGCAAGATGAAAAGCTTCAACATGTCTCTTTTTTCAGCAATACTCAAGTTCTGTACTATCAAACGACTATTAGCATAATAATGAGGTATTGGGGTCATACAATCACCATGGGGGTGAGTGTGAGACTGCAATCAAGGTAGGTGAGGGGTGGGCAATGGTAAGGGGTGGGAGTGAGGCCATGATTTGGAATTGGAGCTGAGAGGAAAGCCACGATGGAGGGACCATTGAGGGAGACAGAGGTCAGGATTGGTAGAAATTAGGCTCCAAATTGTTCAGTGGGCAGTAAACTTAAATATGTTAACAAAGTTTCCTGTCTCTCTGCATGGGTCGTTCAGGCTATTGCATTATGCCATTGTAAAAATGGTGCTGTGCAAGTGTGCACCATGCTAAAGACACACTACCAGTTTTTATATCTTTAACCACCAACCCTTTCCACTCTTCATGACAGGGTTAATATCGAGGCTATCCTTTCTCACTACTGGGGCGGCTGGGGAGGGCTGATTGGAGAGAAAAACATTAGTATCAAAAAAGGGTCAAGATGCAGGAGAGAGTTCATGGTCTGAAGTTGTTGAACTCAAAGTTAAGTCCGGAAGGCTGTAAAGTACCTAATCGGAAGATGACGTGCTGTTCCTCCAGTTTGCGTTGAGCTTCACTGAAACATTGCAGCAGGCCAAGGACAGACATGTGGGCATGAGAGCAAGGTGGGGTGTTGAAATGACAAGTGACAGGAAGGTCTCGGTCATGTTTGCAAACTGAGTAAAGATGTTCCACAAAGCAGTCACTCAGTCTGCTTTTAATCTCCCCATTGGAGAGGCAGCACAGCACCTGAAAGGAGTGCTCCAGGCCTTGGATGGTGAGGAGGGAGGAGGTAAAGGGGTAGGTGATGCACCTTCTGCGATTTTATGGGAAGGTGCCATGGGAAGGGGATGAGGAGTTGGGGGTGATGGAGGAATGGACTAGGATGTCACAGAGGGATCGGTCCCTATGGAATGCTGATGGGGGGGTGAGGGGAAGGTGTGTTTGGTGGTGGCATCATGCTGGGGTTGGAGGACTAGAGGGACCCTATCATAGTTCTGGGAGGGAAGGGAAGAGTTTACAGTAGGGGTGCGGGAGATGGTTTGGACACAGTTGAGGGCCCTTATTAACCTTTCCTGTACCATGGTTTTTTGTTAATTCAGAAAAGTAATAATAATAATGAAAGAAGAGTTTGAAGAGAACAAGCTAATTCCAGAAGAGAGGAGTTATTTCACAAATCCTGAACTGTGAGTTTATAACTATCAGCAGAGACTGAACTAACGTTTATCTAGAAAAGAGAATTCTTCACAATTACACCTTACAGACTAGATTCGGTGACCAGATCTTTAAAATAGTGAAGGGATTTGATTGGGTAGATTTAGGAACAATGTTTGAACTTATGGGGAAGTCCAAAACTACAGACCTTAAATAAAAAAACATAAGAACGTAAGATATTGGAGCAGGAGTAGGCCATTTGGCCCCTCAAACCTGCCCCGCCATTCAATAGGATCATGGCTGATCTGCCCTAGGCCTCAACTCCTCTTTTGTGTCAGCTCGTCATAGCCCTCAACTCCCCGATATTTCAAAAATCTATGTACCTCTTTAAAAACTTTCAGTGATCTAGTCTCCACAACTCCCTGGGGTAGAGAATTCCAGGCATTCACTACCCTCCGAGAGAAGAAATTTCTTCACATCCCAGTTTTAAATGAGTGGCCCCTTATTCTGTAACTATGCCCCCTAGTTCAAGATGCCCCCACTAGTGGAAACATCTTCTCAACATCTATCCTGCCAAGCCCGCTCAGAATCTTGTACGTTTCAATAAGATCACCCCTTATTCTTCTAAACTCTAATGAATAAAGGCTTAACCTATTTAGCCGTTCTTGATAAGTGAACCTCTTCATCTCAGGAAGCTGCCGAGTGAATATCTTTTTATCTGCCTCCAATGTCAGTATATCCTTTCTTAAATAGAAGGACCAAAACCGTACACAGTACTCCAGGTGTGGCCTCACCAATACCCTATACAGTTGTAACAAGACATCCTTATTTTTAAACTAAAACCCCCTAATAGGCCAAAATTCCATTTGCCTTCTTAGTTACTTGCTGTACTTGCATGCTAACTTTTTGTGTTTTATGTACAAGAACACCCAGATCCCTCTGTGCTGTACTTTTTTGGAGTCTCTCTCCATTTAAATAATAGTCTGCCTTTTGATTCTTCCTATCAAAGTGCATGACCTCACACTTTCCTACTTTAAACTCTATCTGTCAAGTTTTTGCCCACTCATTCAACCTGTTTATATCCCCTTGCAGATTCTTTATGTCCTCATCACAGCATGCCCTCCCACCTATTTTTATATCATCAGCAAATTTGGATACATTATTATAGATAGTAAATAATTGGGGCCCTAGGACTGATCCTTGTGGCACTCCACTAGTTACCTCTTTCCATGGTACAGAGTGTCATTAAAGTTGGGGGAAAAAGGAGAAATGTATTAGTAATAGGGGAAGAGACACTGATATCTGCAGCAAACACAGAGACTCCCAAAGGCTGTGTTGTCTTTCTGGTGCCAAGGTTATGGACATCTCTTCTGGGCTGGAGAGGAGCTTGGAGTGGGAGGGGAAGGATCCAGTTGTCATGGTCCACATAGGTACCAATGACATAGGTAGGACTAGGAAAGAGGCTCTGCTGAGGGACTACGAGCAGCTCGAGGCTAAATTAAAAAGGTAATCATCTCTGGATTACTTTCAGAGCCACGTGCAAATTGGCAAAGGGTAAATAAAATTGGAGAGGTAAATGCATGGCACAAAGATTGGTGTGGGAGAAATAGGTTCCAATTCATGGGGCACTTTCACCACTACTATGGGAGGAGAGAGCTGTTCCATTAGGATGGGCTTCATATGAACCATGCTGGGACCAGTGTCACATACTACAGCTGCAACACATCACCTGCCCAGCCACCTCTATTCTATTTAATTAATTAATTTGGATGTTAAATATTTTAAAAGTGAATTTCTTAACTGTACTCTTCAGTTGTAATAACGTCTCCTGATTTAAACCACTTGGCCAATCAAAAGAGACATGGAAGAGATACCCACTAATCACATAATTGTTTTCCTGTGACGTCACATCCTGCCTCTGACACGTAGAAACAGGTTGAAGGGGCTCTCTGCCGCTGGTTTTTATCTCCCACCACCGCTGTCTTTCTCATGCAGGTCTGCTCTCCATGTGCTTAAATATAAGAGAGTCACTAATAAATTCAATAAGGAGTACTGATGAGGATGATGGTTCTTCAGAGGAGTGCAGCCAGAGCCAAGTCTGTGGCACCACGGGTGGATTAGCTGCACAGGAGGAGAGGAAAAAGAGTGGAAGGACAATAGTGATAAGGATTCGATAGTCAGGGGATCAGGCAGGTGTTTCTGTGGCTGTAGACATGACTCCAGGATGATGTGTTGCCTCCCTGGTACCAGGGTCAAGGATGTCACAGAACAGTTGCAGGACATTCTTCCAGATGTTGTGGTCCACATTGGGACCAATAACATAAGTAGGAAGAGGAATAAGATCCTGAAAGCAGATTTTAGGGAGTTAGGAAGGGAATTAACAAGCAGGACCTCAAGAGCAGTAATCTCAGGATTGCTCCCAGTGCCACATGCTAGTGAGCATAAGAATAGGAAGGCTGATTGATTGAACAGGGTGACCAAAACTGGGAATGGAATATTCAAGGATATTTCACATTTAGGAAGGACAGGCAAAAAGGAGATGGTGTTACACTGGTAATAAAGGATGGGATCAGTATATTTGTAAGGGAAGATCTCAGATTGGAAGAACAAAATGTGGAATCTGTTGGGTGGAGCTAAGAAACAGCAAAGGGCAGCAGACATTGGTAGAAGTTGTTTATAAGCCACCAAACAGTAGTGGTAGTGTGGGGCATGGTATTAATCAGGAGATTAGAGAAGCACGTAGCATGGGTAATACAGTAATCAATGGTGACTTCAATCTGCATATAGACTGGATAAACCTAACAAGCACTAATGCTGTGGAGGACGAGTTTCTGGAGTACGTTAGGGATAGTTTTATAGAGCAGTATTTTGAGGAACTGACTAGGGAACAGGTTATTTTAGATTTAGTATTATGTAACAAGAAAGGGATAATTAATAATTTTGTTGTAAAAGAAGTGTTAGGGATGAGTGACCATAACATGGTAGAATTTTACATTCTGCTTGAAAATGAGATATTTCAATCTGAAGCCAGGGTGTTAATTTTGAACAAAGGATATTATGAAGGTATGAGGGGCAAATTGGCTCTGGTGGATTAGGAGAATACGTTAAAAGGCATGCTGATACTTGGCAATGGATAACCTTTAAAGAATTATTACAGAGTTTACAGCAATTATACATTCCTTTATGGTAAGAAAACAGAAAAAGATAAGTCAGTCAACCCTAGCTAATGAAGGAAGTTAAGACTGTATAAGGTTAAAAGAAAAGTCCTATAAAGTTTCCAGAAATACTAAACCTGAGGATTGGAAGGATTTTAGAATACAGCAAAAGAGGACCAAGAAACTTATAAAGAAAGAGAGGATAGAATAATAATATGAACTAGTAAAAAAAAATTAAAATGGACTGTAAAAACTTCTATAGGTATGTAAAAAGGCAAAGAGAAATGTGGGCCCATTGAAAGCAGAGTCAGGAGAATTTGTAATGGGGAATAGAGAAATGACAGAGAAACTAAATGATTTCTTTGTGTCTGTTTTCACTGAGGAAGATACAGGAAATCTCCCAGGATTAGAGATCCAAGGGACTAGGGAGAATGAGGAATTGAAGGAAATTTGCGTTGGTAAGAAGGTTATATGCAGAAATTAATGGGACTGAAGGCTGCCAAGCCCATGAGACCTAATATTCTACATCCCAGAGTGTTGAAAGAGGTTGCTATGGAGATAATGGATGCATTGGTGATCATCTTCCAAAATTTTCCAGATTCTGGAATGGTTCCTGCAGATTCCCGGAAGATAGCACATGTCACCCCACTATTTAAGAAGGGAGGGAGAGAGAAAACAGGGAACTACAGACCTGTTAGTCTTACATCAGCAGTAGGGAAAATGCTAAAATCTATTATAAAGGATGTGATAAATGGACACTTGGATAATAATGATTTGATTGGGCATAATCAGCATGGATTTGTGAATGGGAAATCATGTTTGATGAATCTGTTGGAGTTATTTGAGGCTGTTACGAACAAAATTGATAAAGGAGAGTTGGTGGACATAGTTTACTTGGATTTTCAGAAGGCTTTTGACAAAATCCCCTGCAGGAGGTTGGTTAGAAAAATTAAAGCACATGGGATAGGAGGTAATATACTGGCATAGGTTAAGGATTGGTTAACAGGCAGAAAACAGAGAGTAGGAATAATCGGGTCTTTCTCACCTTGACAGGCTGTGACTAGTAGGGTGCCACAAGGATCAGTTCTCAGGCTCCAACTGTTCACAATATATATCAATGATTTGGATGTGGGGACCAAATGTAATATTTCTAAGTTCGTGGATGACACAAAGCTAGATGGGAATGTGTGTTGTGAGGAAGGTGCAAAGTGATTTCAAGAGGCTTTGAACAGACTTAGTGAGTGGGCAAGAACATAGAAGATGGAATATAATGTGGAAAAATGTGAGGTTATCCACTTTGGTAGGAGGAACAGATGCGGAGAGTATTTTGTCAATGGTGAGAAATTAGAAAGTGTAGATGGACAAACAGACATGGGTCTCCTGGTCAATAAGTCACTGAAAGCTAACATGCAGGCGCAGTAGGCAGTTAGGAAGGCTATTAGAATGTCAGCCTTTATCACAAGAGGATTTGAGTACAAGAGTAGTGAAATCTTGTTTCAATTGTACAGAACCTTGGTTAGGCCACACCTGGAGTACCATGTGCAATTTTGGTCCCCTTACCTAGAGAAGGATATTGTTGCCATAGAGGGAGTGCAATAAAGGTTCACCAGACTTGTTCCCAGGATGGTGGGACTGTCTTAAGAAGAGAGATTGGGGAAACTGGGCCTGTATTCTCCAGAGTTTCAAAGAGTGACAGATGATCTCAGTGAAACCTACAAAATACTTACAGGAATAGACAGGGTAGATGCAGGTAAGATGTTTCCCCTGGCTGGGGAGTCTAGAACCAGGGAACACAATTTCAAAATAAAGGGGAAGCCACCAGAACTGAGATGAGGAAAAAATGTTTTACTCAGATGGTTGGGAATCTTTGGAATTCTCCACCCCAGAGGGCTGTGGAAGCTCAGTCATTGAGTATCTTTAAAGCCAGGATTTACAGATTTCTAAATGCCAATAACATAAAGGGATATAGGGATAGTGTAGGGAAAGGGCATTCAAGTGGATGATCATCCATGATCATATTGAATGGTGGAGCAGGGTCAATGGGCTAAATAGCCTACCCCTGCTCCTATGTTCCTGTGTACCTATGAATTCAGGAGAAACTTTTCTGTGCTGAGTGATTCAAATGTGTCACTCACTATCAAAGGGTGTAGTTGAGATGAATAGCATTGATACCTTTAATGTGAAGCTAGATAAACACAAGAACGAGAAAAGGAATAGGAGGATATGTGATGAAGCAGAGTGAGATGAGGAGCGGTGGGAAGATGTTCATGTGGAGCATTAACACTTGCATAAACCACTTGGGCTGAATGGCCTGTTTCTCTGCTGTAAACTCTGCATAATTATGTGTAATCTTTGCCTTTGGGTTGAGAGATTAACATTTTAAAATTCATGTCATGAAGTGAGTTCACCAGGAAAAAAACAGTGTCTTTGGTTGCTTTGATACAGCATTGATTAAAATGATATTCATGCAAGAGTAAGAATGATTAAGTTTACTTCTGAGTGATCCGATTATCTTGATGATGCTGCTGCTAATCACTCAGATGCAATTTAACACCAGTCTGCAAAGACTGCATGTATTATCTGCTTTAATGAAAATGGGATGTTTAATGGTGGGCTTCAAAATTAATATTGAGAAAGGCCTAACAACCATTTCCACTAACACTTCAAGAGGTCTGTCGAAACGTCCTACTGGTACAGCTACAAAATGGTTTGAATTTAAGTAATAAAGATTGCTTGACAGCACGGGAACCTTTCCCAATTGAAAAACCTTCTCAAAGGGCCAAGGTCCAAACTGCAAGCCTCGCTTTTCCCTTCTTCCAACAACCTACAGGCTTTCAAAACTAAGATGCCACCTGATCACTACTTGCACATTTATTTCCTCTTCTCTTCTACTCTTTGCAGCCTTGGTGCTGCCCTGCGCTATTCAATAACCCACCACTAAGACTGGGATAGGATTGAGTTGCCACCTATCCAGGATTGCCATGGAGTCTCCAGAATTTAAACAGTAATCTCCTGGATACTGCTGTAAGCAATCTGAGGGAGGAAAAAAGCGTAGGGGCATTACAAAAACATGATGTGTTTTTTTTCATTTTCTTTAACATTTCTGTTTATTATTGGGAATGGCTGTTTGACCATGTGGGCTTTTTAGACCTGGGAGGTCATGTGATGAAACCTCCAGGGATATACCCTGCCAGAGTTGGCAACCCTTGCTAGGGGAATGGGGGTCAGTAGATGGAGTGAGGTGATGATACTTGGGCTAGGACTTGGGAAGAGAAGGCGGCAGCAACAATTCAAAACAGGGACAAAAGGCAATGATTGCACTTATTGGGAGGGTGGGAAATAGAAGTAAGGATCAATATTTGGCTATGAGTAACTTGCTTCCAGATGCTGTAGGCTTTATTCAAGGCAGTGTGAGATTTTGTGAGTTCTTTGGGTCACCCTATGTGACCAAGGGCCTTATCTCCATATTGCGCTATATGAATTTTCAATCACAATGTCAATCAACTGCTCCAGCCAATATTCGCTGCGCATAGGAACATAATCCAACATTGCCTTCAGTGGGTTCACACTGAGTCCTCTAACTCCCCCATTGATTCCCATTTCCTAGTACATAACTCCATGATTGAGACAGTTCAGTGAAGCAGTGAACAATCCTTCTCATTCCTTAACTTTTTCATTGGATCCCAACTCTCTTATACCCTGACACTCCCCTCAAAAACAATTCTTTGAGTTCCTTCACACAATGGTAACATATGTATTATTTACATGGAGGGAGTATCCTAATATGCACCAAGTCCTGTTCTCCCATCATTCCTGTGTTTGCTGATTTTGATTGGCTCTCGGTCCAGCAGTACCTTGATTTTTAAATCCTTATAATTTTCCTTCCAATCCCCCCATGGCTCCTCCCTATCTCTGCTGCATCACTACAATCAGTTATAATCCTGGGGCGGGGGAGGCAGTGGGAACCACCAACCAAAATAACCAAATTTACTAAACGATCCACAGATGAAGAAATTTCCAACAAGATTCCACTTGTTAAAAATTTTAATACGAACCAGAATCCACTGAAATTAAATGTGTTTTAACAGACAAAATACAATGGGTATGAACTATGGAATAGCAGATATAACAATGACTATCACAGATGCCAGCATTCAGCCAATTTGATTCACTCCACATGATATCAAGAAATGGCTGAAGGCACTGGATGCTGCAAAGGCTATAGGCCCTGACAATATTCCAGCAATTGTACTGAAGGCTTGTGCTCCAGAACTTGCTGCGCCCCTGGCCAAGCTGTTCCAGTACAGCTACAACACCTGCATCTACCCAGCTATGTGGAAAATTGCCCAGGTATGTCCTGTACACAAAAGGCAGGACAAACCCAACCCAGCCAATTACCGCCCCATCAGTCTACTCTCGGTCATCAGTAAAGTGATGGAAGGGATCATCAACAGTGCTATCAGCGGCACTTGCTTAGCAATAACCTGCTCACCAACGCTCAGTTTGGGTTCTGCCAGGACCACTCAGCTCCTCAGCTTCAAACATGGACAAAAGAGCTGAACTCCAGAGGTGAGGTGAAAGTGACTGCCCTTGACATCAAGGTCACATTTGACTGGGTATAGCACCAAGGAGCCCTAGCAAAACTGGAGTCAACAGGAGGAAGGCGGTTATGGTTGTTGGAGGTCAAACATCTCAGTTCCAGGCGGTTATGGTTGTTGGAGGTCAAACATCTCAGTTCCAGGACATTACTGCAGGAGTTCCTCAGGGTAATGTCCTAGGCCCTCCCATATTCAGCTGCTTCATCAATGACCTTCCCTCCATCATAAGGTCAGAAGTGGGGGTGCTCGCTGATGATTGCACAATGTTCAGCACCATTCGTGACTCCTCAGATACTGAAGCAGTCCATGGCCAAATGCAGCAAGACCTGGACAATACCCAGGCTTGGGCTGACAAGTGGCAAGTAACATTCGCACCACACAAATGCCAGGCAATGACCATCTCCAACAAGTGAGAATCTAATCATCATCCCTTGACATTCAATGGCATTACCATCGCTGAATCCCCCAATATCAGCATCCTGAGGGTTACCATTGACCAGAAACTGAGCTGGACTAGCCATATAAATAATGTGGCTACAAGAGCAGGCCAGAGGCTAGGAATCGTGCGACAAGTGACTCACCTCCTGACTCCCCAAAGCCTGTCCACCATCTACAGGGCACAAGTCAGGAGTGTGATAGAATACTCCCCACTTGCCTGAATGAGTGCAGCTCCAACAACACTCAATAAGCTTGACACCATCCAGGACGAAGCAGCCTGCTTGATTGACATGCATTCCATAAACATCCACTCCCTCCATCACCGACACACAGTAGTAGCAGTGTGTACAATCTACAACATGCACTGCAGAAACTCGCCAAGTCTCCTTACGCAGTATTTTCCAAATACATGACCACTACAGTCTAGGTGGTAACAAGGACAGCAGACACATGAGAACACCACTGCCTGGAAGTTCCCCTCCAAGCCACTTACCATCCTGATTTGGGAATATATCACTGTTCCTTCACTGTCACTGGGTCAAAATCCTGGAACTCCCTCCCTAACAGCACTGTGGGTGTACCCACACTACATGGACTGCAGCGGTTCAAGAAGGTAGCTCACCACCACCTTCTCAAGGGCAGTTAGGGATGGGCAATAAATGCTGCCCTAGCCAGTGATGCCCACATCCTGTAAATGAATAAAAAAAATCTCATGAGATTACAAAGCATTTGTATCAATCCCCACAGAAATGTGGCACACCTGCAATCTCACGCTCTTTTCAACTTGGACTCTGGAATGTAGGGTCTCTCACTTTTCTCACTCAATGGATTTGGTCCTTGAGTCAACTACAAAGATGACTCAACTCCATCTGAGTCCCCAGGAGACAGTCATCACCCAATAAGCACACTCCTGTAGAATCTCCTTAGCAAGATTCACAACAGTCTTCATGGCATAGACTCCCCAGAGCCTCCTTTAGCTGACTCCTTTAATAAACCTCATTAAATGATCTGGTTGGCTCTGGCAAAAATGAAGCACAGCACTGGAGTTGTCCAATTCATGATCTCTGCCCCAACCCTGCCTTCAGCTTTCTGCCCTTTTTAACTGTATTACACACATTGTAAATGTTGTTTCTCTGTTCTTCCACTGCTGCAGTTCTCCTATGTGTTTGCCAGCCATATGGCTTTCGTATGTTAACTTTCTTCCTGTTGGTACTGGTTCCACATCTAGGGTCACCAGCTCACATGGGCCAGTATTTCTTACCTTCAAGAAAATTACAATTGATCTCTTTATAATTGATGCAAACTCTTAAAAGCCCGTTTCAAGCATACTTTAAAACAATTATAGATTCTACCGACAGTTTCAAGAAATGTGAAATGTCCCTTACTCTATGGTCTCGATCAAAGGCCACCTGGGATAACTGTACTCATCCAAGCTTAAAAATTGAGGTCCTTCCTGAGATCCTCAGTTTCACATGCCAGAAGCTTTTATTCAGGCCTCTTTCTGAGTCAGTATGAACTTTTGTGAGCTGTTTGGATCACCCTATGTGACCCATAGGGTCCTATGGGCCTTATCTACATTTCCCACCATATGAATTTTCAATCACAATGACACTTCAGCCAACATTCAACGCGTACAGGAACATAATCCAACAACAGCCCCTTCAATGGGTTCACATTGAGTGGTGAATAACTTTCCCAAGTCCTGGAACAATTATTGGATAGTATAGCATCATTTATGTGAACTATTAACACTAGCTCCCATTCTAATCTCTCCATGTAGATAAGGCAATTGATCATCATAGTATCAAGAATTCCTCTCTCAGAAGCTGAGAAGTGTGTGCACACCACAAAAAGGAGTCTGACCATGGGCTAGATTCTGAGTTGAGACACTTGCCACTTTCTCCAGTCAGTTAATCCTGCCCCCCCAATTCAAGCCCATCCTTTTGATCACCTTCGGTGGCCATGCTTTTAGTTGTCTGAGCCCTAAGCTTTTGAATTCTCTCCCTAAACCTCTCTGTCTCTATACCTTGCTTTTCTCCTTTAGGGTCCTATTTAAAAGCTAACCTCTTTGACCAAGCTTTTAGTCACGAGTTCTAATATATGGCTTGGTATTTATGTGGCTTGGTGTCAATTTTTGTCTGGTGTCTCCTGTGAATTGTTTCAGGATGTTTTACTACCTTCAAGATGTGATATTATTTGTTTATTGTTTGGCTCAGTGAATCACTAACCTTCATCAGGAGAGTGTAGTTTCATACATCACTTCAAATACCTAGCACATATTCTACACCGACACTCCAGTTTGTATTGACGGAATGCTGCATTATTGTTGGTGTCGTCTTTCATATGAGATGGTAAGCCAAGCACCGCCTGTACTCTCATGATGTAAAAGATCCCATGGCACCAATGGAAGAGGTGAGGAGTTTACCCTCTGTTACCTAACTTTGAAACCAGGAACACCTTCATTGAATAATCAAGCCAAACATTCAGACCTTTCAATCACTGACAAGCCAGTTAGATTGCAAGGAGATACTCCTGCTTTATTTCACCCTCCTAGCTCAGGGAGACTGCAACCATGTGCTGCATTGCAAAAGATTCAGAGCTGCATGTGGCTTGTGGTACAGACCAGGGATGAAATTTGGTCTTTTTTCATCTATATGCTCAGTAACTCCAAGATTCATTTAGATATTGGGCCAGGCATCAGTCATTGACAACATTCAGAATTTACAACACAGTATGCTTTATCACAATTTAAATCTTTTTGAAGAGCTGCCTACCGATATATCTATGCTAGTTTAGAGTCATATCTGGTTAGAAATGCATACTTAACCATAATAAATGTTGGTGTCTTTTTACTAAAACTACTCTTTACAGAAACTTAATTATATTCCACATATTGATAACTTCTAATTCATCATCATAAAAAAGATCGATAAACACATTAAATGAGATGTATCACACACACAAACTATCCACAAAAGATTTAGTGTCCCAATTTTTGAAGAAATCTAGCCCAGTTGTGATTTATGTCCTATTGCTGCAATTTGAGGTGCATCTTTTTCCAACTGTAGCTTCCAACATCACTCTCACTCTGTTGTAACCACCTCTCTCTCTCTCTCTCCCTCTCCGTCTGTCTCTGACCGGAATTTTCCGCTCCCATTGGCTGCATTTCATTCGGGACTTTGTGGCTTCGGGCAGCACTCACAGTCATCAGCGCCAGGCTTCGCAGGCAGAACCGCACCACTTTTTGGAGGGCTCATGGGCAGGTCTCTGCCTACCAGACCAGCCATAAGGCGGGAGTGGCTTTTCAATGGCTGCAGGATGAGGTCTTGCTTGAGGAAGGGAGAGAAATGGCCTCAGGCAAGAGAAGAGGCTACAGGACGAGAGCTGTACTGGGGAAGGGGGATATCCTAGAGTGTCTGTGGGGGCAAATCTTGATCTGTGAAAGTGGCCTCAAGATGTTGAGGGCCGAGGAGGCAGTCTCCAGAGGAGATGAGGCCAGGTGAAGATGTGAGGGTGTGTGTGGGAGAATGAGTGGTGTAACCCCTTAAGCTGGCAATGAGTGAGATGCCAGTGAATGTAAGATGAGCTTGTGAGTGTGAGAGTTTAGAGTGATGAGATGGTTGCCTTACCCTGGCAGCACGAATGAGAATATTCATCCTTTTTCTGCACTGGATGGCCAACCTATTCTGTGCAGCATTGACACTGATCACCACTGCCAATGCCTCCCAAGCCAGAGTGGTGAGGGGCCATGTTATGACTGATGCAGCTGGTAAAGCTGAGCTCTTTAAAAATCCCAGAGGGAAACTTTAAACAACTGTCATAACCTATATTTCTAAGTAGTATGTTTGAGATGCAGCTCTAAATTCAGGAATCATACCACCAGTTCTCAAGAGGTTTTATATCAAAATACATTTAATAATTTACACAAGTTAAATATACATACATGGCTACAAATTACTATCATAACTTTTAACAAATTCCCAAATTAATCTCCATTAAGGCAACAGCAACCCATAGACTTAACCAGACACCAGGCAAAGCATTTTCACCTTACACATTCAGAATGAGGTACCTCTCACTTTAGATCCTGTGGAGATAATTGTAGGTTCACAGCTACTTTGACCTTACATTGTCTCTGTTCTGCACACACAAAACTGCTGAGGTGATACCTAGCACAGCTCATTGGGCAGAATTTTCTGCCTGCCGGGTAGGCGGGCCCAACCCAATCTCTGGCAGGTGGGGAGCCGATCCCCACTGGAGAAGCGGGCCCACCCACCATTTTAAGTGGGCGGGCCAATTAAGGCCCACCCAGCGTGACTTCCGGTGGGAAGCACTATGTGGTCCCTGTGCGGGCGGGGGAGGGGTGGGTTCCCCAAAAGCGAGAGTGCGTTGTTTTGCGCATGCGCATGGAAGAGCACACATCTCCCTGAGGCTAAGTGCTACCATAGGGAGATCACTAACAGCTGTATAAACATTAAAAATAGAGGGAAAAAAATCCTTAACATGTCTCCCTTATGTGACAATGTCACACAAGATGGGACATGTTAATAAATTTCAATAAAACTTTATTCAACTTTTTAAATCCCTACATGAGACCTCATCCCACCAGTGGATGAGGTTTCATGTTTTTTCTATTGCCCGCCGGGGCTCCTGGCCTGCCCACCAACCTTAAGGTTGGACGGGCAGGTCCTTTAATTGTTTTAATGATCCTGTCAATGGCCTCAATTGGCCATTGACAGGGCAGCGGGCCCACAGCAAAATTAGCTGCGTGCCTGCCTTCCTGAAGATTTATATGGGGTGGGATGACATCAGGAGCTCCCCCCCGACATCATCCCGTGTCATTTTGCGCGTTGGTGAGTGGGCCCCGCCCCCCTGTTCACCGACAGCAAAATTCAGCCCATTGAAAGTAAATTCTCATTGTATAACCAGCCTCTTCTAACAACAAAACCCCATTCATAGTACCAATTTTATTAGTAATATAAACATATTGCTTGGTCTCTGCTGACTAGGTGCCAGATTTCACTCGCCTTCTTGAATGCTCCTTTCAAAGAATGCAAATGCAATCTACATCTCTCACATCTCAAAATTAGTAAACATCAAAGCACCCAGACTAGCTGGCTTTAATCTATTTAAGACACACCCACAGACTAAACCTCTATTTAAAAAGAAAAATGTTTTCCAATAATATTATATACATCAATAGCTTCATGACAGGCATAGCCTTCACCGGAGCAGTCATGGGCTGCAAGCATTGAAAACTGTGCAGGTGGCTGCAGTTTAAATATGGCGCCCAGTGTGAGGGAGCAGTGAGGTAATGGCATGGGTGGCAAATCGAAGGCTGCCCACCAGCGATCCGGCATGCGTCTAGTAGCTGCAGAATTTCTGAGGTCACCCGACATTGCGACCAGTGGGCAAAAAGTCTTTTTTCACACCAGCAAAAGCAAAGCCGGGACAATTCTGCCCTCTGACTCTCATAGATCTTTCCTTTCTTGTTATTACACTTCAAACACTCCACCTTACACACAGTCCTCTTCCTCCTTTAATTTTTTCTTCAACTGTGTCCGTTGTTGCCAGCCATTCTCTCCCAGGACTTCAATCACCTTCCCTAGTCTTCCCTTCCTCCTAATCTATTGGTCTCTAGCCTCAAATTTAATGTCACATAACCTCCGTTTGCTGATTTACCTAATTTCTGCCCTATGTTTGTGATGATTTTAGTGTTCAAAGATTTGCATTCTTGATATAAATACAGAGCAAATGCACACGTGGGTGTTGCTAAGCAGAGGCAACACTGTCTCTCATTAGAAAGGATGGTTGGTGCCGATTTTGGTCACCACCCCCAACACCCCCCCACAAAGTCTTATTACGGGTTTATGTTGAAAAGTCACCATGTACTTTATCGGTTAGAAATAATGTGCATCAGTTTTGGCAAAATGAAAGGGCAGAGGTGAAAGTTGGTGTTGGTGACACACGGTGCTGAAGTTTTTGGAAGCTGATTGTTATAACGTATGCAAATTGAGGGATTGTCATAGAATAGCAGTGTGTACAGCTTGATAGATTGAAAAGCAAGGAAGCTAATAGTCCAAGTCCCAGACAAACAATGGATGGACCTCATTAGGATAGGTCTCAACAGGGTTGCCCCTCGGCTTCTTTGTGAAAAATGCCTTAAGAAACCTTAAAGAACAGAGATACATCATGGAATATAATCTGACATGAAGAAAATGAACCACAGCTTGTGAAATTCTGGTGCACAGAGGAACATGTTTTTTTCACTCACATTGGCTAGCCCCCCAACCTGACCTGAAATGACTAGCGCAACCACCCAACACCTCCCACCACCCCCAATCCCCTGACTAACGTCCAACCACCTACTCCCCACAATTGGACCTTACCCGACCACTTTCCTGACCCCCTGATTAAACTCTGCCCATCCCCCAACCTGACCTGACCCAACTAACTCCCTGGCCACCTAAATAACCCCTTGAGCCCCTACCTGCACCCCTGACCACCTGACAATATAAATTGATGATCCCGACCACCTGACTACACAACCAGCCTAGCCTGACTAGCCCAGAACTTGACTACTTCTCCATTTTATCTGGCTCACAATGTCTTTCTTGATTTCACTAAATGCCTCAACATATTTCTTACATCTCTCTCTCTCCCCCTCTGCCACACTGTTTATTGGAGAGGCTGTTTGGGGTTCGCTAGCATGTAGATGGTACTTTGGGTTCGATAAGGGGGAAAGGTTTTTAAAAATGAATACTTGGACTGCAGACCACTGGCCAGGCTGGCACAAACTGCCCAGTTTTAACCACTTCTCCTGATCATGTGTTGGTGGCACTCCTTGAAACACAATACTTCACACAATGGTTACAGCACAGAAAGAGGTCATTCAGCCCTTTGTTATTGCACTTGCTCTCTGAAGGAGCTACTCACTGAGAAAGCCATTCCCCACAGTCTCCCTGTAACACTACACATTCTTACATTTCAAAAACAGTCTAATTCCATCCTGAATGTCTCCACCACACTCTCAGGATGTGCATTCCAGATCCTAACCACTCGATTGACCCTGTCACCATCACACTCTCAGGCAGTGCATTCCAGATCCGAACAAATTAATTGACTCTTTCTCCACCACACTTTCAGACAGTGCATTCCAGATCCTAACCACTCGATGGACCCTGTCTCCACCGCACTCTCAGACAGTGTATTCCAGATCCTAACCACTTGATTGACCCTGTCTTCACCACACTCTCAGACAGTGCATTCCAGATCCTAACCACTCGATTGACCTTGTCTCCACCACACTCTCAGGCAGTGCATTCCAGATCCCAACCATTAGATTGACCCTGTCTCTACCACACTCTATGGCAGTGCATTCTAGATCTTAACCACTCGTTGACCCTGTCTCCACTACACTCTCGGGCATTGCATTCCATATCCTAACCACTCGATTGACTCTGTCTCCACCAGACTCTGAGGCAGTGCCTTCCAGATCCTAACCACTCAATTGACCCTGTCTCCACCACACTCTCAAACAGTATATTCCAGGTACTAACCGCTCGATTGACCCTGTGACCACCACACTCTCAAACAGTGCATTCCAAATTCTAACCACTCGATGGACCCTGTCTCCACCACACTCTCAGACAGTGCATTCTGGATCCTAACCACTCGATTGACCCTGTCTCCACTACACTCTCAAACAGTGTATTCCAGATCCTAACCACTCGATTGACCCTGTCTCCACCACACTCTCAGGCAGTGCCTTCCAGATCCTAACCACTCAGTTGACCCTGTCTCCACCACACTCTCTGACAGTGCATTCCGGATCCTATCCATTCTGTCCAGACCCCTCATGATCTTGAATATTTCTAAATCTCCTCTCAGCTTTCTTTTCTCCAAGGTAAACAGTCCCAAATACTTTCCAGCAGTTTGACACAAGGTCTTTGATTGCAGTTAAGAGTCAACCATATATATGTTGTGGGTCACCAGTCAGCCAAATCAGTGAGGGATGGCCTACTTCCCTCTCAAAAGGACATTCGTGAATCTGGTGGTGTTTTATAACAATTCCTCATCTTCACAGTCACCCGTACTGAGGCCAGCTTTTTATTACCATAAAAGCTCCAATCAAATTCTGAAACCCTCACATTGGGATCTGAACTCATGATCTCTGGATGATTATTCCACTAACATTGCATTTTTAATGCAGAGCTCAGATGCTGCCTTTATAGCCCAGTGAGATCCAGGGTCACGTCAAGACCACAGGTTTTAAGGATTGAGCTATAAGCCTCAGGCAGGGTGACAATAGGGACAATTATCCTCAGAGCCCTGAGCTAGTCAGAGAAAATGTCACAGGGTGGCTTCTGAACTTTGTTTCTATGTAGCTGCGCTTGCTAAGTGCTTCTGTGCTGGCTTGATTCAGCTTAGCTGTGACACTTCCACACTCCAGTGTCCACCTTTACTCAAGACTGTAGGTGCATGTGAAGCCATAACTCAGTGTGAACTCACATATATTAATATATATATGTATGATATATTGATATGTATATATAGATATATATTAATGAACTAGACTGTGGTTTTAAAGGCATGATTTCAAAATTTGCAGATGGTACGTTATCAACTGTGATGACTATAGTCTTGACCTTCAAAAGGATATAGACATGTCGGCGGATTGGGCAGACAACTGGCAGATGAAATTCCATGCCGAGAGGTATGAGGTGATTCGTTTTAGCAGGAAGAATATGGCAAATCAGTACAAAATAAAGGGAGAGCCTCTAAAGGAGATACAGGAACAGAGAGACCTCAGTGTATACGTACATAGGTCACTGGAGATGCAGGGCATGTTGAGAGAGCAGTTAATAAAGCATATAGTATTGTAGGCTTTATTAATAGGGGAACTTAGTGCAAGAGTAAGGAGGTCAAGTTGAATTTGTATAAGACACTAGTTAGGCCTCACCTGGAGTGCTGCATCCAGTTTTGGGCACTATACTTGAGGAAGGATATGAAGGCATTGGAGAGAGTACAGAAGAGATTCACAAGAATGATTCCCAGGATGAAGAACTGTAACTATGAGGATAGATTGGAGAGGTTAGGACGGTTTTCCTTGGAGAAAAAAAGGCTGAGAGGAGACTGATAGAGGCATTCAAGACCCTGAGGGGTATGGCAGGGTAAATAGTGAGAAACTGTTCTCACTTAAGAACTAGAGGGCACAGGCTCAAAATAATTGGCTAAAAGAGTAAGAGCGATGTGAGGAAAATCTTTTTCACCCAGGGGTGGCTGGAGTCCAGAACGCAGTTCCTGAGAGGGTGGTGAAGGCAGGTTCAATTGAGGTATTCAAAAGGGAATTGGATTGCTTTCTGAATTGAGAGAATGTGCAAGGTTCCGGGGATAAGGTAGGAGAGTGGGACTAGGTAGAATGCATTTTCACAGGTCAAGTGCAGACTCGATGGGCCAAATGGCTTCCTTTTGTACTATAAATAGTCTGTGATTTTGAGAGCTCATGAGAGAAAGAAAGACTCATCTACTCTCTGTCACAGACCCCCTGTCACACACCCCCTGTCACTTACCCTTACTCACTCACCTTCACTCACCCGCCCACCATCATTCACTCACCCTCCATCACCCACCCTCACACACACCTCACTCATCCACCCACAGTACTTATTGGCTGGTCCAGTTCAGTTCCTGGACAATAGTAACCCCAAAGATGTTGATAGTAGGGTAGATTATAAATAAAGGATGGATTTCAGCAACACAGGAAAGAACATTTGTGTTTCTGCAACATCTTTCACAATCTCAGGATATCCCAAAGTACTTTAGCAAGCTCCCACAGACAACAATATCACACTGACCAGATCAATTACTTTAGTGATGTTGGCTGAGGAATAAATATTGGCCCAGGTACTGGAGAGAACAACTTCAAATAATGCCATGGAACATTTATGACTAGCTGAGAGGGGCCCTGGGTTAACCTTATATAAAAGGCAGTCCATTGACAGTGCAGCATCCCCTCAGTATTGATCGTCTGACAGTGTAGCACTCCCTCAGTACTGACCCTCCAACAGTGTAACACACCCTCACTACTGACATACTGACGGTGCAGTGCTCCTTCAATACTGACCCTCCGACAGTGCGGTGCTCCCTCAGTACTGACACTGTGAAAAAGCAGCACTCCCTCAATACGCATCCGCTGAAAGTGCAGTACTTCCTCAGCACTGACCCTCAGACGTGCAGCTGACCCTATGGGAGTGCAGCTCTGCCCACAGCACTAATCCGCTGACGTGCGGTGCTCCCTCAGTACTGACCCTCTTGATATTGTAGAACTCCAACGGTACTGCATTCTGAGTGTCAGCCTAGGTTTTGTACTCAAGTTACTGGAGTAAGATTTGAACCCAAAGCATCTGACTCAGAGACAGGGCTATTATTAACGGAACCACAATTTTCATGGATATAGGTAGAGACCTGAGGTAGGAATTCCAGAAAACAGGAATCTCCTTATCTCCCAGCCACATGACCCCTATTGTCTGTCTCTCAGCTTATCCTGGACCCTGCGCACAAATCACCCCAGTGATCGAATTTCTTCCAATATTACAAACCTCTCACAAATTACTTTCCACTGTATTCACTGCCTTAGTTGAAAATTGCTATTGATTCATGAAAGTTGACGTAAATTGTTGCTGTTATATATGTTGTACTTATTACAGCAAAATTATTCCTTTTTATAGAAATATACAGCCTCATTCTTGTGCAATGAATTGTTATAGATAGGATCAGGGTGAGGCTATTCAGCCACTCGAGCTTGTTACGCTGTAACAGGAGGAGGCCATTCAGTTCTTCAACCCTGTTGCACAGGAACAGGAAGAGGTCACTCAGCCCCTTGAGCCTGTTACACAAGAACATGGGGAAGCCATTCAGACCCCGAGCCTGCCCCACTACTCGTTTTGATCACGGTTGATCTGTATCTCCAGTTATCCACCTTTGCTCCCTACCCTTAGCTAAAAAAGATATATTGATCCAGTTGATCCCAGCATCCACTGCCTTTCAGGGTAGAATATCCCAGATTTCCAATTCCCTTTATGTACAAAATATGTGTCCTGTTTTCAAACCAGGAGACACTTTCTCACACAAACAGTTGCTGTATTAGTTGTTACTGTTTTATAAAATAAATGATTCAAGCTCATTCAGTGATGATATATTTTTGTTATGTAAATCTAGGTTGTTTATTAATCAAGACAACCAACTTGATGTTGGTTCCTGCAGTCACATGGGACTGATCAGGAAACAGATTAAAAGCATTAGCCATTCGGGAGCTGGATTCACCATCCGAACCTGAAACTGTAAGATTAACTGGTTCGAAACACACAGAACATCAGATGGGAAATGTCATGTGTAAAATAACAAACCAAACAACAAGGGCAGTGTAACATTCAAACTTGAGCTCTTCCAGTTCTGTCCAGCAGACACCAGGTGGACTATTAACAAACTGAGCCACAAGGGTGACACCTGAACTCCCAGTTAAAATGTAGGATTACTGGAATAACCATCAAAATAACCTGAGTTCAAATTCCACTGCATAAATTTAAAGATTTTAATTGCGTTTAAATAAAGGTGGCTGTGAAGCTGTCAGATTGTATAAATAATTCAGTAATGTCCTTTTGGGAAGGAAACCTACTGTCTTTACTTTTTGATTCTTTACGATTCCTAACCTTAAAGTATTCCATCGGCAAACACTATTCAATAATTTCTTTGGCTACCAATTGGACCATATTCTTTGTACATTACAGTCTTTCGCTTTCATCTGTGAATTGACCTCAGACTTAGTGACGGATCAACTGTTATCAGTTGTGAAGGGATGGAAAATCAGCACAAACATCACAGAGACAGCTGAGGCCACAGGCTCCAACCTTGCTGAGTAGAGAGATGATCTGTTGAATAGCTGAGATAAGGAGAAGTGGATGGGTGAATTTGTATGGGGATTGTGCTGAAGTTAACAGAATGAAGAATGAGCCATCCCTGGCAAGTTTTCACAAGGTTCCGACTCAGCGATTTTCTTCACAGAAATAATCAGTAAATAATCTGCTGATGTCACAGTGAAAACCAGCTCCCAATAGCAATGGGAACACATGACATCGCCCTCTCAGCTCTCAACCCCCACATTGAAATCGAACCTGAATTCTGGGGGTATCCACTCCACCAGTGGGAGTGCAGCAGTGAGGGCCTGCCATCCAAACCTAGATCCTCTCTCTCCTCGCTGTCCAAGGCCCCAAACACTCCTCCCAGATGAAGCAGCAATTTACTTGTACCTCTTTCAATTTACTATATTGTATTTACTCCTCATGTGGTCTCCCCTACATTGGCAAAACTAAACACAGACTGGCTGACCACTTTGCAGAGTACCATCACTCAAGCGTGACTCAGACCTTCCTGTCGCTTGCCACGTCAATGCCCCATCCTGCTCTCATGCTCTCATGTCCATCCTTGGCCTGCTGCAATGTTCCAGTGGAGCCCAATGCAAACTGGAGGAACAGCACCTCATCTTCTGATTAGGGGATTTACAGCCTTCTGGACTTAACATTGAGTTCAACAACTTCAGACCATGAACTCGCTCCTCCATTTTGATTCCTGCCTCCCCCACCAGCGTCCCTACCAGAGTCCCCCACCAGGGCCCCACCGGTGCCCCCACCGGTGCCTCCACCAGCGCCCCCACCCAGCGCCCCCACCCAGCGCCCCCACCAGCGCCCCCATCCAGCTTCCCCACCCAATGCCCCCATCCAGTGCCCCCACCAAGCGTCCCCACCCAGCGTCCCCACCAAGCGTCCCCACCAAGCGTCCCCACCCAGTGCCCCCACCAAGCGTCCCCACCCAGCGTCCCCACCAAGCGTCCCCACCCAGTGCCCCCACCAAGCGTCCCCACCCAGCGTCCCCACCAAGCGTCCCCACCTAGCGCCCCTACCAGCGCCAGTTTGAATCTTGTTTTCATGCTTTTATTTTCAGACAGAAGCTGCCTTTTATTCTGTTATGAACACCTACACTGGACCAATGCTTACTTTCTTTACTACTATCATTACCACTCTCTTTGCCTCTTGTTCGATGGCATCTTTGGTATTTAATCTTCCCCACCCTCTCACCTCTCTCTGATATTCAATTTTGTTGCACCTGATTCTGTGAATGTGATGAAACCCATCACATTTCAACCTCTCTTCAGCTCAGAAGAAGAGCCATACAGACTCAAAAAGCTAATTGTTTCTCTCTCCACAAATGCTGCCAGACCTGCTGAGTTTCTCCAGCGCTTTCTGTTTTTATCCCTGATAGGCCCTGGCTGTGTGGGTAGCACTGCCACCTCAGAGTCAGAAAGTTGTTGGTCCCACTCCAGAAACTTGGGCACAAAATTCTGGCTGACGCTCTACTGAAGTAAATGCTGCATCATCAAAGGTGCTGTCTTTCAGATGAGATGTTAACCCGAGTCTCCCTCTTAGCTCTCAAATTACAGAAAAATCCTATGGAACTATCAGAAGAAGGGCATAGATTTCTCCTTAAGCATTAACTGATTTATATGGAATTGTCTCTGCGGCAATTGAATAAAAAGGTGTCATGCACTTTAAATACCTAATAGTATGCCACACCAGTCTGCCCTGCATCTTTAAAATCCCCAGATCCCAGCTGTCTCCGATTTGGTTGGAATTTATGCGGAGGTCTCCAAGACTCAGCAATGGTTTATTGATTGGCCTTCTAACCTCGGAATTCTATAGCTGCCAATATAAAAATGGTGTGTGTGCGCGCACATGTGTGAGAGAGTGAGGGTGGGTGTGGGTGTGGGTTTGTGTGTGTGTGTGTGTGTGTGTGTGTGTGTATGTGTGTGCGTATGTGTGAGAGTAAGAGAGGTTGAGTGTGTGCGTGTGTGCGTGTGTGGGTGTGTGTATGTATGTGCTTGTGTATGTGTGTGTGTATGTGTGTGTGTGAGAGAGTGAGAGAGGGTGAATGTGTGTGTGTGCCTGTATGTTTGTGTGTGTGTGTGTGTGTGTGTGTGTGTGTGTGTGTGTGTGTGTGTGAGAAAAGAGAGAGTGAGGGGCTTCGTATCATGAATTGGTGTTATTCCAATAGATTCAATGCGAATAGGAGACTGCTGCCTTAGTGAACTATCATCTCATCAGTCACTGTTAATGAGACAACATTCTCATGGTTCAGCCAAAGATTCCTATCTTGTGTTGATGACCCAGAATTGGCATTGTTAATGATGAGTTTAATGGTGTTCGTCATTATTATCATATCATTTGTGGTCAGGAAGAGATACCCCATGAATTACTGGACGATTTCCATCACTCTGATGTTAGCCTTGTGGAAATGGCAGGTCACCTACCACCTACCTTTTATTTTAAAGTTGATTTTCTGTGTTAAACTCAAATTAAACTTGTTACAGAAAAATAGATTTGGTACTTCACATGTAAATACTTTTTAACAATATGATAACTGCTAATGCAATGCCACTCAACCTCTCTGGCCTAGGAAGGAAACATTTGAAACTTATTCTTAATAAACAATACTCTCCTTTATTCTTTTTTTCTCCATTTGATAACCAAATCATTTTATCTCTCTATTTCTCTCTGACTCTATCACACTTCGGCTCTATGCTTCTTTCTCATTTCTTAAATCTCAACGATGAAGATGAAAATCTGTTGGTCACATTATTCACAACAGTCCTCAAAGGTACTCATGATTGCTGTTATCAGCTTTCACTTCCAGGGACATGCAGAGAAAACATTTTCTAATTGAAAGATGCATACAGAGGTCAAAAAACACACATAAGAAGTTGTCCGACTCGTGCAAGATCTGTAACATTATGCGTAGGATTTTAACCTCGTCGGGCAGGCACAGCGGGCAGGCTTGGGAGCAGCCGTGATACTGACCACCGTCCAAAATCGGGCTCAGCCGTGGTTTCAGGCTAGCTGGTAGCTCAGAGCTTCCGGATGGTGGTGGGGAGGGAGTTTGCTGAGTGGGAAGGAGGGTGAGCATGGAAGTCAGTGTACATGCAGGAGAGCGCACATTGAAAGCTCCCTGAAGAAAGAGAGCTGTCTCAGGGAGCTGAAGATTTCCAACATTCAAAATAAAGATTTTAAAATTAAGGTAAAAACGTCCCCTCATGTGACTCTGTCTCATGAGCAGCGACATATCAAAAATGAGATTGAAGCATTTTTATTTTGTTTTTAATTAACATCAGAAATCTCATCCTGTCCATGGATGAAAATTCTTCAAAAATCCAAAGGCTGCTTGGCCTTTTTGCCCGCCCTCCAACCATAAGGTTGGACAGGTAGGGAAAAATTCACTTTAGTTAAGTTATTAATGAGCTTAACAAACCCCTTAATTATCAGCGGGTAGCTGCCGACTCCCAAGTGTGCCCACCGACCGAACTATCGTGTGAGTACGCGACAATGTCAGGACGCTCGCTCAACGTTATCCCGCATCATTTCATGCTTGTTCGTGTCAGGCAGGCCAAGCTGAAAATCCAGTCCTATGAATTTGCTCCTTGACTACTGAAGCCAAGGCCGACACTGGACACTGTCTGATCCACCTGAGTACAGAGCACACAGTGCACACTCTCTGATTCACACTGAATACAGGGCAGACAGTGCACACTGCCTGATCAAACGCTGAGTACAGAGCAGGCAGTGCACACTGTTTGACCCACACTGAACACAGAGCAGACACTGGACACATTCTGATCCACACTGAAGACAAGGCAGACACTGGGCACTATCTGATTTACACTGAGCACAGGGAAGACACTGGGCACTGTCTGATTCACACTGACTATATAGCAGACACTGGACAGACTCTGATCCACATTGAGCACAGAGCAGACACTGGACACTGTCCGATCTACACTGAATACAAAGCAGACACTGAGTACTCCCTGACCCACACTGAATGCAGAGCAGACACTGGGCACTGTCTGATCCACGCTGAGTACAGAACAGATACCAGACACGGTCTGATCCACACTGAGTACAGAGCAGACACTGGACACTCCCTGATCCACGCTGAAGACAGAGCAGACACTGGGCACTCCCTGACCCACACTGAGTACAGAGCAGACACCGGACACTCTCTGATCTACACTGAGTACAGAACAGACACCGGACACTCCCTGATCCACACTGAGAACAGAGCAGACACCGGACACTCTCTGATCCACACTGAGAACAGAGCAGACACCGGACACTCTCTGATCCACACTGAATACAGAGCAGACACCAGACACTCTCTGATCCACACTGAGTACAGAGCAGACATCAGACACTCCCTGATCCATACTGAGTACAGAGCAGACACCAGACACTGTCTGTACCATACTGAGTACAGAGCAGACACTGGACAGTCTCTGATTCATACTGAGTACAGAACAGAGACTGGACACTCTCTGATTCATAGTGAGTACAAGAATGTTCCTTTGTAAACAACCTCCACGTACCTTTCTCATGTGACACTTACCATTTGAATAACAGATACTGGGCCGATGCTGTTCACATAAATGTCAACGTCAATAACAATCGGTTTTACTGAAAAATAAAAACAAATTGTTACATTTGTTAATTGCAGTACTCAATGCTACTTCAACATGTCTGCAATATACCTATTGTAGAAAATTACAAGAAAACCATTTTTAATTTAATTTCAGTAACTTATTCTAATTCCAAATGTCCCAGATTCATGGTCCACTCCAAGGACTCCAAGTATTCTGACCCCTGCCCCGGTGGGATTGCCTGGTTCCACCAAAATCAATGGACTTTTGAGCGGCTTGCCGTATTCTACAAGCCCCCTCCCCACCCCTCCCCCGCCCCCCACCACCTCCACCGCCCCCACCACCTCCACCTGCCCCCGCCCTTCCATGACAGGGCTGTAAAATTACGCTCCAAGACTTAAGCATGTAACCAGGCATTGCAGGAGGTGCTGCACTGTCGAAGGTACGAACTTTCAGACAAGATATTTAAACCGAGGATCCTCTCAGGTAGATGCAAATGATCCCATAGCACTATTGGAGGAAGATTAGGGGAGTCCTCTCTACTGTCCTTGTCAAATTTTATCCCTCAACGAACCTCGATAAAACAGAGTAACTGGTCATCACCACAGGTCCCAGTTTGCGGGATCATGCTGTGCACCATGAGGCAGCTGGATTTGCTTGCAAAGCCCATACATAAGGGATAATTAATTGGCTATAAGAGACTTTGGGCATGCTGATGTTGTGAGAGGTTCTATTAAAGTGTACATTAGCTTCTTCACTCCTCCTTGGGATTCAAGGGAAATATTTGTCTGATGGATGATTGCTCCAATCCTCACCCTCAGATTCCTTTATCTGTCTCACTTTCCAGCCCAAGCTGCCTGCTTATTATTTTATTAATAATCCGATAGTCATCTGAAATTTTGTTTTCTTTTTGCTCGAAGCTCAAAATCCCCATCCTACTGACTCTGCATCCTCCTGCATCCTCCTGCATCCTCCTGCATTCTCCTGCATCCCCCTGCATCCCCCTGCATCCTCCTGCATCCCCCTGCATCCTCCTGCATTCTCCTGCATCCTCCTGCATTCTCTTGGATTCTCCTGCGTCCCCCTGCATCCTCCTGCGTTCTCCAGCATCCTCCTGCATTCTCCTGGATTCTTCTGCATCCTCCTGCATCCCCTGCATCCTCCTGCATTCCCCTACATTCTCCTGCATCCCCCTGCATCCTCCTGCATTCTCTTGGGTCCCCCTGCATCCTCCTGCATTCTCCTGCATCCTCCTGCATTCTCCTGCATCCCCCTGCATCCTCCTGCATTCTCCTGCATTCACCTGCATCCCCCTGCATTCTCCTGCGTCCCCCTGCATCCTCCTGCATTCTCCTGCGTCTCCCTGCATCCCCCTGCATTCTCCTGCGTCCCCCTGCATCCTCCTGCATTCTCCTGCGTCTCCCTGCATCCCCCTGCATTCTCCTGCGTCCCCCTGCATCCTCCTGCATTCTCCTGCGTCCTCCTGCATTCTCCTGCGTCTCCCTGCATCCTCCTGCATTCTCCTGTGTCTCCCTGCTTCCTCCTGTGTCCCCCTGCATCCTCCTGCATTCTCCTGTGTCTCCCTGCACACTCCTGCATCCCCCCGCTTCCTCCTGTGTCCCCCTGCATTCTCCTGCATTCACCTGCATCCCCCTGCATTCTCCTGCGTCCCCCTGCATCCTCCTGCATCCTCCTGCATCTCCCTGCATCCTCCTGCATCCTCCTGCACTTTGGAAATAAAGAGGATAATTTTAACAGCTAAGGAATGGTGGGTTAGAAGTGGGTGGGAGGTAATTTTTTAAAAATTTTCAAGCCGACTGCAAGCAGCCCTCTTTCAGTTTTAGTCAAAGCAAATTGGTGTGGGAGTGGGGTGAAGTTGGGGAGTGAGGGCATGGGAGGGGGCAGTTGACTGAAATCTTTAAGAGGGATATGTGTATGAATGTTATATTTTTAACACGCAGCCTGGGAAGCCTGGCAGGTAGAAGGGGGTAAGCAGGCCTGGAACCATCAGATAAATTTCTTTATTGCACAATGTGTGGACTACAAGGAAGGTGTAGGAGGCTTTTTTGGGTCCTCTGGAATTACCTGCATGTGACAGATAGGACTTTATGATCAGCTGATCCCCCACACTGGAGATTTCCATCACCCCCACTGTCCAATCTCCCCCTAGACTGTGCAATTGACACCCTCTGCACATTGTGCAATTCACTGCCCCCCACACTGTCCAATCCCTTACCACATTGTGCGATCTCCCGACACTGTGTGATTAACCCGCACCCCCCACACACTGTAGAATTCCCCCTCCTGCAGGGTCTGATTCTCCCCACACTGTAGAATTCTCCCCACACTGTGCGATTGATCACCACAACACTGTGGAATTCCACTTCCTGTGCTGTACAATTCTCCCAACACTGTGATCCTCCTGAACACTGTGTGATTGACACCCCCCCCAATGATGTGAGATTGACCCCATCTCCCTGCACCCCAACACTGTGGAATTGCCCCTCCTACACTGTCTGATTCCCCTCCGCACTGTGCGATTGCCGCACACATTGCATGATTCACCATTCCCCCTAACACACACTGCTCATTCAATTTATTCATTCATTCATGGGATGTGGGTGTCTCTAGCTAAGCCAGCATTTATTGCCCATCCATAATTGCCCTTGAGAAGGTGATGGTGAGCTGCCTTCTTGAACCGCTGCAGTCCATTTGGTGTAGGTACACCCACAATGCTGTTAGGAAGGGAGTTCCAGAATTTTGACCCAGCGACAGTGAAGGAACGGTGATATATTCCAAAGTCAGGAAGGTGAGGAGCTTAGAAGGGAACTTCCAGGTGGTGGTGTTCCCATCTATCTGCTGCTCTTGTTGTTCTCAGTGGTAAAAGTTGCGGGTTTGGAAGGTGCTGTCTAAGGAGCCTTGGTGAATTCCTGCAGTGCATCTTGTAGATGGTACACACTGCTGCTACTGTGCATTGGTGGTGCAGAGAGTGAATGTTTGTGGGTGTGGTGCCAATCAGGTGGACTGCTTTGTCCTGGATGGTGTCAAGCTTCTTGAGTGTTGTGGCAGCTGCACTCATCCAGGCAAGTGGGGAGTATTCCATCACACTCCTGGCCTGTGCCTTGTAGATGGTGGACAGGCTTTGGGGAGTCAAGAGGTGAATTATTCACCACAGGGTTCCCAGCTTCTGACCTCCTCTTGTAGCCACAGTATTTATATAGCTAGTCCAGTTCAGTTTCTGGTCAATGGTATCTCGCAGGATGTTGATAGTGAGAGATTCAGTGATGGTTGGATTCTCTCTTGTTGGAGATGGTCATTGACTGGCACTTGTGCGGCCTGAATGTTACTTGCCACAGCCCAAGCCTGGACATTGTCCAAGTCTTGCTGCATTTGGACATGGACTGTTTCAGTATCTGAGAAGTCACAAATGGTGCTGAACATTGTACAATCACTAGTGTCCATCCCCACTTCTGACCTCATAATGTAGGCAAGGTCATTAATGAAGCAGCTGAAGATGGTTGGGCCTAGGACACTACCCTGAGGAACTCCTGCAGTGATGTCCAGGGACTGAGATGATGACCTCCAACAACCACAACCATCTTCCTTTGTCCTAGGAATGACTCCAACCAGCGGAGAGTTTTTACCCTGATTCCCATTGTCTCCAGTTTTGCCAGGGCTCCTTGATGCCACACTCAGTCAAGTGCTGCTTGGAATGTCAAGGGCAGTCACTCTCACCTTATCTCAGGAGTTCAGCTCTTTTGTCCACGTTTGAACCAAGTCTGTAATGAGGTCAGGAGCTGAGTGGCCCTGGTGGAACCCAAACTGGGCGTCATTGAGCAGGTTATTGCTGAATAAGTGTCATTAGATAGCAGTATCAATGGCAGCTTCTATTGCTTTGCTGATGATTGAGAGTAGACTGGCGGGATGGTAATTGGCCAAGTTGGATTTATACTGATTGTTGAGAATAGTACATACCAGTGTATTTTTCCCAAATGGCCGGGTGGGTGCCTGAATTGTAGCTGTACTGGAACAGGTTGACCAGGGGCACAGTTAATTCTGCAGCACAAGTCTTCAGTACTATTGCTGGATATGGTCAGGGCCCATAGCCTTTGTAGTATCCAGCATCTTCAGCCATTTCTTGATATCACGTCGAGTGAATCAAATTAATTAAAGGCCGGCATCTGTGATGTTGAGGCTTCAACAGGAGACTGAGATAGATCACCCACCTGGTAATTCTGGCTGAAGGCTTTGCAAATATTTCAACCTCATCTTTTGCACTCACATGCTGGGCTCCCCCATCATTGATGGTGAGACTATTTGTGGAGTCTCTTCTGCTGTTTAGTTGTTTAATTTTCCATCACCATTCATGACTAGAAGGGGCAGGTCTCCAGAGCTTCGATCTGATTTACACCCCCTGCCCCCATGATGTCAGCTCCTGCTCCCCAGCCTCTTTCTCATCTGACAGATAGCAAGGCTGTTAATCAGCCTCTCTATCTCGCAATCAGATTGGCTGTCAGGCCAGAAACCTGTCAAATCCTGCAGGGTGTGCAGGAAAGCCTCACTCCAATGTTTCCATGGCCAGGATTTTCACATTCTTTGGTGGGCGTGGCAGGCGGGCCTGGGACTGGTCACAAAACTGACCGCTGCCTGCGATCAGACCCCGACATCGACTTCACACAATTAATGGCCAGTCAGCGTGAAACGTGCACAGCAGTGCTCAGCGCTGTGGGGGTGGGGGTGGGGGCAGGAGGAGGGTGAGTGCAGAAGTGTGTGTGCATACGGGTGCACGCAATGAAAACTCCCTAAGGCACAGAGCTGCTTCAGTGAGCTGAAGATTTATAAACTCAAAAATTAAAAACTTAAACAATGATATAAACATGTTCCCTTGTGTGACAGAGTCACATGAGCAGGGACATGTTATGAATGGAATTTAAACATTTTTATTTCCCAAAAATCCAAAGGCTGCTTGGTCTTTTCGCCACCCACCAACTGTAAGGTTGGACGGGCAGTGAAAAATTTCATTTAATTATTACTTTAATGGCCTTAATCGGCCTGTTAATTGTCGGTGGACGCACTGCTGACTCCTGCGCCCATGTGCTCGCTGACTGAAATATCTCAATGATGTCGGGACGCTTGCCCAATGTCATCACGTGTCATTTTATGCTCAAGCGGGTCGGGCGCAGGTCCACCCACTCAGTGCAAATTTCAGCCCCATCTGAAAATCCTCTCCCTTCATCCACTCTCTTCCATATAAAGATTAAGGCCAGGCATACATTGGAATTGAGCCCATCCCCTTCCAAAATCTCTGAGCTGTGGAATTCCTCATCGTTCCCTTTCTCCTGTTCAAACTGACCACATCCTCACTCAGCTTGTCTTCACTCCTAACAGCTCAATCCTGACCTGACATCAGTAATCCGAGTAACTCTGAGAGTCAGAGCCTGCACTCCTGTCACTTCACAGCCGTTTTGTTTACCTCTGTATTCTTCATTCAGTCTTGCCTTGAGACACATCATTCTATCAGCATCAGCAAATCAGTTTCTGGCATTTTAACACACAGGGCATCTTCTGACACCTTCCTGCCTCTAAGCAATCATGCCAGACTGCTAAGTGGCAGTGGCTACCTACCTGGTAGCAGCAGGTAGCTAATAAGGGTCACTTAAGAGGCTATTTTGGGGCAAGATGCTGCCACCACCTGGATTCTCCTGGGGTCGGATAGGCCCCTCACTCAAGCTGGGACACTGCAGATAACTGCAGGCAGCTTCAGGTGGCAGGTTGTGGAGGTGCATAGCTATCTCTCCTCTAAATCCAGACCCACCCATCCCATAACCATTGGGATCAAGGAGCCATAAACACAGCTACAAGCATTCCTACAGAGTGGTTCCACGACCACCATACTGGCCTGCCAGCTGTGGTCATTCTTCATTTTCAAGTTCCATATGGTGAACAGGTGGCAGATGAAGTTTAACCAGAGAAATGTGAAGTGATTCATTTTGGTTGGAAGAACACAGAAAGACAATATAAAATGAAGGCTACAACTCTAAATTGGGTACAGGAGCACAGGGACCTGGGTATATATGTGCATAAGTCATTAAAGGTGGCAGGACAAGTTGAGAGAGTGGTTAATAAAGCATATAGTGTCCTAGGCTTTATTAATAGGAGCATAGAATACAAAAGTAAGGGAGGTATGTTGAACTTGTATCAAACACTAGTTCAGCCTCAGCTGGAGTATTACGTCCAATTCTGGGCACCACGCTTTAGGAAAGGTGTGAAGGCATTGGAGAGAATGTAGAAAAGATTCACAAGAATCTTATATCATTATTGTGGGTCTTAGATGGGGTTGTTTGTGGTCTGTATTTATATATATTGCCGGAGATAAGGCTGTTGGTAAACTCTACCTTTTATTTAACATAATCCTAATTATGTACAATACACTCATAGCATGAGGTTCTACAAAGAACTCTCTATCTCTATGCTCTGTTGTCATGTGATCTTACATCACTGATGATGTAGATGGTATACTTACATATTTAACATTAACCCTTAACACTACATCTCTCCCAAGTCTCTGACTCCCATAAATACTACTTACAATATCCTAGATCTACCCACAAAGTCTCTGCCTTCATCTCCAGCTCACAGACATAACTGTTGTGGTGGTTTCACCAATCTCCCCGACCTTGTTCTCAGCTCTATCGAAGCTTGCATAGGATTCAAGTTCCACATGTTCTCTCTTGAACTCTCAGAGATTATTGGTTCTCTGTCTCCCTGATTGTATGAATAGTTAGTCCAGTCCACTGATGGGCTTCCCCTTATCGATGTAAGTGCATTCTTCTCAGTGTCCCATTTGTTACCTCGAAAAGATAAGATCTCGGGTTATTGCTTTGGACTTCTCAATTCTTGTCTCCAATCCAGGCTGATTCACCTCATTGGAGTTCTGGTAAATTGTGCACGCTCTGACATTGATCATGGCTTCTAGTTTGATTTTCAAACTCCTTCTCCCTTACTCTTCATTCAGCCTCAGTGTTGTTCCTGGTAGGGATTTTGTAGTCAGTAAGGGATGTGACTCTATATCTTCAATGAAATTTATATTCTCCTGTTTAGACTTCTCATCAGGAATATGTGACAATGACTCTACTGTTGTTTGTTTTCCTTGGACATATTCACCTATCAGTTTCTTGCTTGATGCAAGATGCTCTCTCATCTAACGGACTGTGGTTTCTTCACCTGTCTTGTTTGCTCTCGGTTTTCACATGGCTCTATTAGATCCTGATACTGCCACTTCAGATCACTTGTCTCAATCTTCTCAGGATCTCTGAATAGTTTTGGGAATTCTGTCCTGAATTCTGTTGACTTTTCTGGGCTATCTAATTGATCAACTTTGTAGATGAGTTGAAGATCTGTGCAAGCTTTTCGACTTAACAGTGAACACTCTTGGTTGTGTATCACATCAAAGTTTCAGTGACTTATCTTCCTTTGTATTGGAGGTTAGCAGTCAACTGTCCCTTGATTTTCAGCTGAATGCCTTCCAGACCATGGAGCCTTAAGGTCAACGTCTGGAGGAATTCTGGCTTCAGCCATTGTTCTGTGTCTGAAAAAGTTGAAACTCCTACTCCAGTGTCTAAGTTGAAGTATATTTTGTATCTGTTGACCAGAATGTCTGCACTCCAATAGTTCCCATTTGATCCTGTAACTTCTCCCAAGCATGGCACTTCATTTTCTTTTTCTTCTTAACTTCTTGGATGCTACATGATTTTAATTGTTTCTCCTTTAATTTTTGTATTAAGAGCTTTTTGCCGTGACATAGTGATTTAAAATGGCCTCTCTTCTTGCAGGAATGGCACTCTGTTTATGACGGGGCATTCTTTGCACCCTTGCAGCCTTTTCCCATCTCAATGAGAACACTGAATAATAGCAGCTACCTTCACTTTTTCCTTGTTTTGTTTTAGGTGCGCTGCCAATTCTATGTGCTACAAATTGTACTGTCTCAGCCATTTTTCTCCATGTAGTTTGTTCTTCACCTCAAATAAATATTTGGTTTTGTTTTCTGACTTCTTCCTGCCTTGCTTTCTGCACAGCCTTCAAAAGGGTTAAATCTTTCCTTGTCTGCAGAAAATCTGGTAAAGTCTTCGCTAAGGCTCCTACAACAATGTGATCCTAAATTAATTCATCTTTCAGGCCTCCATGAAAATCTCATCCACTCAATAGAAATCATTAATGAAGGAGTCAATGCTCTCTCCAGTTTTTGGGTGTGCCTATTGAATTTTGCTTGATCTATAATGATGTTTCTTTGTTGACAAAAATAAATACCAAAGGCTTTGATAACTTCTTCATAAGATTCTGTGTCTTTGATTATGCTCTCTCTGACCATTATGTCATCTGCACTACTGCCTATAACACATTGTGTATCACATCAAAGTTTCAATGACTTCTCTTCCTTTGTATTGGAGGTTAGCAGTCAACTGTCCCTTGATTTTCAGCTGAATGCCTCCCAGACCATGGAGCCTTAAGGTCAATGTCTGGAGGAATTCTGGCTTCAGCCAGAATGTGCTGACCTGTTCTTTGCTAGTCTTCTCTTCTAGTCCCAAAGCTGTTCTCTACCTGGTAAACCTGCGATGCCAGTTCTGCCACTTCTTGGCTTGATCCAGGCATTCCACATGTTCTAAGATTCTGGTAAAAGTAGGATTGTCTCCATGGCTTTTTTGGTGTTCAGTTGAAGATTTTCCTATGCCATCTTTGTTCCTGCAATCATTTCTCTCACTGCTTCTTGCAGTCATTGTGCTCTTTACTGGTTGGTTCTTTCGCATGTTTTTCATTGTTACCATCTGTTATCATCATTGTGGGTTAGATGAGGTCATCCTTGGACTATTTTTACAGGTACTGCTGGAGGCAAGGTTGTTGGTAAACTCTACCTTTTATTAAACCTATATTATGTACAATATAGATTTAGCATGAGGCTTTATGCAGAACAATGTTTCTCTATGCTCTGTTATCATCATGGTGTAGACTATGTATTTAAATATTTAACATTAACCCTTCATACTACAGATAATGGATCCAGGGATGAGGAACTTCAGTTATGAAGATATATTGGAGAGGTTTGTACTCTTTCTTGAAGAAAATAAGGTTGAGAGGAGATTTGATAGAGGTATTCAAAATCATGAATGCCATCTGGAATTGATTAAGAAGGGGAAAATAGAGTACGAGAATAAGCTTGTGGGGAACATAAAAACTGACTGTAAAAGTTTCTACAGGTATGTGAAAAGAAAAAGATTGGTGAAGACAAATGTAGGTCCCTTACAGTCAGAAACAGGGGAATTTATAACGGGGAATAAAGAAATGGCTGACCAACTAAATACATACTTTGGTTCTGTCTTCACAAAGAAGGACACAAATAACACACCAGAAATGTTGGGGAACACAGGGTTTAGTGAGAGGGAGGAACTGAAAGAAATCAGTATTAGTAGGGAAATAGTGATGGAGAAATTGATGGGATTGAAGGCCGATAAATCCCCAGGACCTGATAATCTACATCCCAGAATACTTAAGGAAGTGGCCCTAGAAATAGTGGATGCATTGGTGGTCATCTTCCGAGGTTCCATAGACTCTGGACCAGTTCCTAAGATTGAAGGGTAGCTAATGTTTAAAAATGTTTAATCTTTAAAAAGGGAGGTAGATAGAAAACAGGGAATTATAGACCAGTCAGCCTGACGTTGGTAGTGGGGAAAATTATAGAGTCCATTATAAAAGATTTAATAGCTGAGCACTTGGAAAACAGTGGCAGAATCAGACCTATTCAGCATGGATTTACGAAAGGGAAATCATGCTTGACGAGTCTACTGGAATTTTTCAAGATGTAACTAGTAGAGTTGATGAGGGGGAGCCAGTGGATGAGGTTTATTTGGACTTTCAGAAGGCTTTCGACAAAGTCCCACATAAGAGATTAGCATCTAAAATTAAAGCACATGGGATTGGGGGTAGTGTATTGAGATGGATAGAAAACTGGTTGGCAGACAGGAAACAAACAGTAGGAATAAACAGGTCTTTTTCCGAATGGCAGGCAGTGACTAGTGGGGTACCGCAGGGATCGGTGTTGGGACCCCAGTTATTCACAATATATATTAATGATTTAGATGAGGGAACTAAATGTAATATTTCCAAATTTGCAGATGACACAAAGCTGGGTGGGAGGGTGAGCTGTGAGGAGGATGCAGAGATGCTTCAGTATGATTTGGACAAGCTGTGTGAGTGGGCAAATGCATGGCAGATGCAGTATAATGTGGATAAATGTGAGGTTATCCACTTTGGTAACAAAAACAGGAAGGCAGATTATTATCTGAATGGCTATAAATTGAGAGAGGGGAGTGTGCAATGAGACCTGTGTGTCCTTGTACACCAGTCGCTGAAGGTAAGAGTGCAGGTGCAGGAGGTAAAGAAGGCGAATGGTAGCGAGAGGCTTCGAGTACAGGAGCAGGGATGTCTTGCTGCAATTGTAGAGGGCCTTGTTGAGACCACACCTGGAATATTGTATGCATTTTTGGTCTCCTTAACTGAGGAAGGATGTTCTTGCTATAGAGGGAGTGCAGCGAAGGTTTACCAGACTGATTCCTGGGGTGGCGAGACTGACATATGAGGAGAGATTGAATCGGTTAAGATTATATTCGCTGGAGTTCAGAAGAATAATGGGGCATCTCATAGAAACCTATAAAATTCTAACAGGGCTAGACAGTGTTGATGCAGGAAGGATGTTCCCGATGATGGGGAGTCCAGAACCAGGGCTCACAGTCTGAGGATACGGGGTAGACCATTTAGGACTGAGATGAGGTCAATTTTCTTCACCCAGAGAGTGGTGAGCCTGTGGAATTCGTTATCACAGAAAGTAGTTGAGGCCAAAACATTGTATGCTTTCAAGAAAGAGTTAGATATAGCTCTTGGGATGAAGGGGATCAAGGGATATGGGGAGAAAGCGGGAGCAGGCTATTGAGTTGGATGATCAACCATGATCATAATGGATGGTGGAGCAAGCTTAAAGGGCCATATGGCCTACTCTTGCTCCTAGTTTCTATGTTTCTATGAGGGGTCTAGACGGAGTAGATAGGCAGAAACTGTTCCACTCGTGATAAGACTGAGAACGATAGGGCACAGATTTAAAGTAATTGGCAAAAGAAGCAAAACCAATACAAGGAAAAACTTTTTCAGGCAACAAGTATTTAGGGTCTGGAATGTACTGCCTGAAAGTGTGGTGGAGGCAAGTTCAATCGAGGCATTCAAAAGTGAATTAGACTGTTATCTGAAAAGGAAAAATGCGCTGGGTTATGGGGAGAAGGCAGGAGAATGGCATTCCGTGATTAGCTCTTTCAGAGAGCTGGTGCAGACATGATGGGCCAATGGCCTCCTTCTGTGTTGTAACAATTCTGTGATCCTGTGAATTATTCAGTCAGGCCCCTCTCCTAATCTCTGCTCCTTGGCTCAGAATCTTTCACTTAATAAGCATTGCCTTGAGACATCCTTTATCTTACAGGTCTTAATATAAAACATGTTTGTTACTTCTAATGCTAAGTCAGCTACCTCAGCAGCAATGGATTATTACACTGGCATCTACACAATGATCTGGAAGATTGAATCATCTACAAAAATCCAAGATAAATCTAGCCCAGCAAAATGAGCAATTCCTCTTCTCTCAACCGCCAATACATTGATGGAAGGGCTCAATGATATTGACTAACTAATAATCTGTTCATAGACGCTCTGTTTGATTTTCACCAGAAACATGAGGTTTTACAGCCCAGCCTGCTTTGATCCAGCAGCGGTCAAGGAACTAAATGTCATAAGGAAAGGAATGTTGGCCCTGATTTCTCATTTCATTATAAATGTTGTCTCTTTATCTCCCTGGATCCTGCTCTTCAACGTCAGGCTCTCCATCATCTGACCCTCCTCATCCTCGATCTGACATCCTCATCCTCACCCCGACCCTCCTCACCCTGACCCTCCTTACTCTCACTCTGAATCTCCTTACCCTCATTCTGACCCCCTCAATCTCACTCTGACCCCTCTCACCCTCACCCTGACCCCTCTTACCCTCACTCTGACCCCCCTCACCCTCACTCTGAACCCCTCACCCTGACCTTCCTCACTATCACTTTGACACTCTTCACTCTCACTCTAACAATGTTCACCCTCACACCAACTCTCCTCACCCTCAATCTGACGCTCTTTACCCTCACTCTGACTCTCCTCACCATCACTCTGACCCTCTTCGCTCTCACTCTGACCCTCCTCACTCTCACTCTGACACTGCTCACCTTCACACCAACTCTCCTCACCCTCAGTCTGACCCTCTTCACACTCACGCTGACCCTCCTTGCCTTCACTCTGACCCTCCTCACTCACACTCTGACCCTCCTCATTCTCACTTTGACCCTCCTCACTCACACTCTGACCCTCCTTTAGGCCATGAATTTGATTTCATCAGGCAGTGAAAATGTTCTTCCTCAATCCTACAGGATAATTGATTTTTACCCTTTGGAAGCAAGTTCCTCATCATATCTGACCTCCCTTTATGGCTCATGCATTGCTAGGTTGACAACATGGTCCAAATATCTCTGCACACCCAGAATCCACCATCTATAATGGGGACAGCTAAAGTGCACAAATACCAGAGCATTTCTCAGCATCAGCCTGGATGACAGCATTTGGATTCCTATTCATATTTTAAAAATATTGATGAGTGGAACTTGATTGGTCACATTGTGAGTGGGGCCTGATTGGTCATCTTGTGAGTGGGGACTGATTGGTCACATTGTGAGTGGGGCCTGATTGGTCATCTTGTGAGTGGGGACTGATTGGTCACATTGTGAGTGGGGCCTGATTGATCATGTTGTGAGTGGGGCCTGAACGGTCACGTTGTGAGTGGGGCCTGAACGGTCACATTGTGAGTGGGGCCTGAATGGTCACGTTGTGAGTGGGGCCTGAACGGTCACATTGTGAGTGGGGCCTGATGGGTCACGTTGTGAGTGGGGCCTGAATGGTCACATTGTGAGTGGGGCCTGATGGGTCACGTTGTGAGTGGGGCCTGATTGGTCACATTGTGAGTGGGGCCTGATGGGTCATGTTGTAAGTGGGGCCTGATGGGTCATGTTGTAAGTGGGGCCTGATGGGTCACGTTGTGAGTGGGGCCTGATGGGTCATGTTGTAAGTGGGGCCTGATGGGTCACATTGTGAGTGGGGCCTGATGGGTCACGTTGTGAGTGGGGCCTGATGGGTCATGTTGTAAGTGGGGCCTGATTGGCCACATTGATTTCAGTGAAGCTCCATCATCTTAAAAAGCCAGGTACCATAAATAATTAATCATCAGAGTGGCCTATTGTGCAGCTGCCTGAAGATGATAGTCATCTCCTCCTGGAAATCATCTTGTAATATGTGGTGGTTGGGAATTGAAATCTTTATTTCTAGTTGAACATTAAACCTATGTGGACTGAGTGACCCTCAATATCCCAGCAGTGTAGGTATAACTCTTGTATATTTTAATACAGGTACAGCCTCTGAGATCTTTACAGTAACATTAATCCTGGTGAATTGCCACTGAAAACCAACAGGGGAGTGGAGCGTTATTTTGTCCATTTGTGAGGCCATGTTCTGCTGTGAACATCAGCCATGCCTCAGTGGTAGAATTCCTTCCTCTTGAATCAGAAGGTCATGTGTTCAAGTCCAACTCCAGGCCTTAAACAAATAACCCAAGCTGACAGAGAGGGAGTGCTGCACTGTCTGAGGTGGCGTCTTTCACATAAAACACTAAAATGAGAATTCTTGGGTGGAATAATACAGAGGGGTCTTTCCTGGAAACCATGTCAGTGTGGAGTTGACGTGTTCCACGCCATCCCACCCCACAACCATAAAGCGCTGTGGGGTGGATTAATGAGATTGGAGTGGGATTTCCAACCCTTGTGGGGTAGATGTCCCACCCTCTAGAACTGCCGGTCAATCCTATTAGCAGGTAGCTCCAACAGTCCTGGCAGCACTAGGAAAGCATCAGTGGCCAGTGCTGGGGCTGCTGCTGAAGAGAGGAGTCCAAGACCTAGGACCCCTGGAGCAGGTAACTCCGGGGTCTGGGCTAGCAGGATGTGCATGCGTTAGGGAGAGGAGCAGTGGATGGGAAGGGCATGGGTTTAAGCAGGGTGTGGGTAGGAAGGAAAGAGGTTCAGTCTAAGACGAGGCTGCCTACTTTTACAAAGGACAGCCCCCAAAGAATGCCCCCCCCCCCGCCACTTCCTCCTCACCCTATAAAAATTTAATCTAAATAATGGGATTCCCACTCCTGGCCTGATGCCCATGCCAAAAATATTATGGTGTGGGCAATGTATTATCAGGGTCAATAGGCTTGATTAAAAAAAACCTAATTGACCCTTAATTGTTCATTTAAATATGATGGGCAGGCTGCCGATTTTGATACCTGCCTGCTCCCCCTCCACCCCTTTTATGGGGGTGAGCTCAGGGATGGATGGGATGGTGGTGAGATGGATGCTCACCATATTTTATGTGGCCCCCACTGCAGTCAACACGCTGCTGGGACATGCAAAATTCAACCCCTTGTCTGCCCTCAGGTGGACGTACAAGATCCCATGACACTATTCTAAGAAGGTCAATAGAGTTTTCCGTGTGCCTTGGCCAATATTTCTCCCTCAGCCAACATCACAAAGCCAGATTACCTGGGATCTTGCAGTGTGTAAACTGGCTACCATGTTTCCAACATTACAGCAGTGACTACACTTCCAAAGTACTTCATTGGCTGTAAAGGATTTTGGGATGTAAAAAATGCTAGGTAAATGCATGTCTTTTTCTCTGAATATGAGACCAGGACAAGGTTGGAACACTTAATGACTTCATTATATCAATGTTTATTAAGCAGGACAATATATCAGTAAAAGTGGAGATAGTAGAAGCAATGCATAGGATCAAAATTGAGAGGGAGGAGGTACTGGAAAGATCGGCTATGCTGAGGTTAGATAAATCACCTAGTCCAAGTGGCTTGTATCCCAGGCTGCTAAAGGAAGTGGGGGTGGAGATAGTGAAGGGTTTGCCTTCATCTTCCAATCTTCCCTAGGTACGGGAGTGGTGCCGGATGATTGGAGAGTGGCAAAAGTGACCCCCTTATTCAAGAAATGATATAAGGATGGTCCCATTGTCTACAGGATGGTCAGTTTCAAATCAGTGGTGGGTAAGGTTTTAGAAACAATAATCAGGGGAAAAGCACCAGGTACTTGCAGAGGTTTCAGTTACTTAAAGAGAATCAGCATGGATTTGTAAAAGGCAGGTTGTGCCTGACTATCTAACTGAATTTTTTGATGAAGTAACAGAGAAGGTTGATGAAGAGGCATTGTCTATAAAGCTCTGGTTAGGCCTGCACTGTAGTATTGTGTCCAATTCTGGTCACCGCACTTTAGGAAGGATGTGAGGATTCTTAAGAGAGTGCAGAGGAGATTTTCCAGAATGGTTCTGGGGATGGGGGTAGTTTTAGTCACAAGGGTAGGTTGAAGAAGCTGAGATTACCCTCATTGAAGCAAAGGAGATTGAGGGGAGATTCAATCAAGGTGTACAAATCATGTTTAGACAAGATAGACAAAGAATAGCTCTTCCCATTAGCTGATAGTATAAGGACTGGGGAGAATGCAGATTTAAGGATTTGGGCAAGAGATGCAGGGGGAATGGGAAGCTTTCTAGACAGCGAGTGGGATTGATCTGGAACTCACTGCCCACAAGGAGGTGGAAGTAAAAACAATGATTTCAAAGGAAATTGGACAGTCACAGGACATGAATTACCAATGTTGGTTGTGATACACTGGGCCTGAGGTGTCACTTGTCCTGGCACTAACTCTAACGCCTGTTACTGCTTCAGTCAATGAAGGAGAATGAGATGAAGGCTGGGCTTGTGATGCAGGGAACTTTCATAGAACTGAAAGTCCCCACGTGGCGCCTTTAGCCAATTGGTAACAGGGTCACATTCCAGAAATCTCAACTGGTTAATTGAGAAGCTTATTACATCTGACAGGTGTTTTGAACAACTGAGAAAAAGGCATTGCATATGCCAGCGTGAAAGCATTCACGCCTCAAAAGAAACTGGCTGATTGTGACCAATTCAACGTCTTTTTTAGTCTCTTTAACAGGAAACAATGTTCAAAATAAAAACAGAAAATGCTAGAAATTCTCAGTGGATCTGGCAGCATTTATGAAGAAAGAATGAAACAGATTAACAGGTCAAGGGCATTTTCCTATCCCCTCCCTACTCCAAATATTAGTACACCCACTAGAAATATTAATTCAGTCATGGGATATTTAAAGTATTGATACACCCATGGACTCCTCTAAATTGGGACTCTATGGAAATACTAATGCATTTCTGAAGAACTCATGTCCCAACTTCTGAAAACCAGTATCCGTTGTCCAAATGAAGTCAATGTTATCATTGCTAAATGACTAGCTGGAAGCAAGAATGATGGCTGTGAATTTCCTCAGACCCACTCCCACCCCATTGCTTCAAATTCACTGAAAGTGCGGCAGAAGCTCCCTTCATAGGTCCAGCCAAGGCTCAAGGAGATTGAAGCAACTCTGACAACATTTCCAGTGAATGTGTTTGTAGCAAATACAGAAAATACCAGGACTCATCAAGGATGCATTGTAGACCCTTTAATCTCAGGATATCCATACAAACATCTCATTTAGGGGAAGACTAGCTGGGCAATCTAGCCCTTTCTATATAATTATGATGCTACTGGCAGCAGCAGAATTGCACTTCACCACAATTTGTAAGATCAAGCCTTGACATATCCCCCACACTGCTATTACAGTCAAACCAGTAGGGATGCACCCCGGTTCAATGAAGAATGCAGGAGAGCATGCCAGGAGCAGCACCAGGCATACCTAAAAATGAGGTGTCAACCTGGTGAAGCTATAAAACAGGACTAAAATAAAAACAAAAAACTGCGGATGCTGGAAATCCAAAACAAAAACAGAATTACCTGGAAAAACTCAGCAGGTCTGGCAGCATCGGCGGAGAAGAAAAGAGTTGTCATTTCGAGTCCTCATGACCCTTCAACAGAACTGATTTTTCTTTACAATGAGAGGGGTGAAATATAAGCTGGTTTCACTAGCTTAGTTTTTCCAGGTAATTCTGTTTTTGTTGTGTATAAAACAGGACTACTTGTGTGCCAACCAGCATAAGCAGCAAGTGATAGACAGAGCTAAGCAATCCCACAACCAACGGATCAGATCTAAGCTCTACAGTCCTGCCACATCCAGTCGTGAATGGTGGTGGACAATTAAACAACTCACTAGAGGAGGAGGCTCCACAAATATCCCCATCCTCAATGATGGGGAGCTCAGCAGATCAGTGCAGAAAATAAGGTTGTAGCATTTGCTACAATCTTCAGCCAGAAGTGCCTTTGGATGATCCATTTTGGCCTCCTTCTGAGGTCCCCAACATCACAGATGCCAGTCTTCAGCCAATTCGATTCACTCCACGTGAAAACAAGAAACGGCTGAAGGTACTGGATTCTGCAAAGGCTATGGGCTCTGAAAACATCTTGGCTGTAGTACTGAAGACTTCCAGAACTTGCCAGGCTTTTTCAGTACAGCTACAACACTGGCATCTACCTGGCTATGTGGAAAATTGCCCAGGTATGTCCTGTACACAAAAAGCAGGACAAATCCAACCGGGCCAATTACCACCCCACCAGTCTGCTCTCAATGTACTGCAGAATCCTTCCAGAAGATGTTGGGTCATGCAGGTCCTATCTCCTCTTAACCCAAGGTCACATAAGCCTGTTTCACACTCTTCAGAGGCTGGGCCAATGTCCACTTTCAACTGCTCAGACGGCATACACAATGCTCCCACTCTGGATCTGCACACCAGCCTCCAAGGTGACAGGCTTTAGCTGACCTGGGTCCACAAAACAGCATCATAGGAGCCACATACAGCCTTCCCTGCTCCACCATTGCAGACTACCAATCCAAGAGTGTATCAGGAAAAGCATCAGGATAAGTATGGCTGGTAGGCAGACTCTTAGCGCGCAGTAAAGGGAGTGGTAATAAAAGATGATTGATCATTAACCGGCAGGTGCACTTTTTAGGAGCAGCTGTAAACTCTGCAAAGTTCATCATAATATTTTCCAAATGATCCCTGATCTTTCCTAACCTACTGAATTCAAATAATTTCTAAATGTGAAAACTGGCTCCTTCACTGCTTTGGAAAGGTTAGTCAAATTGCTTCTGAGTCAGCTCTTCTCTGAAGTATTTGTTCCAAATTTTCAAGTTATCTAGGTAGCTGAGAGTTTTTTTTAAACTAGCGATCATGTTGATGACGATCTTCTGACCCTTTCCCAAAACTTCAATGTCAACCTAGTTTGAGAAACTTTGTTCTAGTTTACAATCTATTTTTGTACCTCAAGTTTGACATTCTTTAAACAAAGATCCCAAAGAAGAGGGAGCCACAGATGAATACATTCACTCACTAATGAACAGTGCCCATGTTGACAGAAACAGATCGGCTTGACAATGTCACATAGCTCCAGCAAGCACTGAAGGATTTTGGAGCAATTGCCACCCTTGCCAAAGGGGATCTCTGTCGTCAAAATATTGTCCTACATTGATATTCCCATGCTATGGATTTTTCCAGAAAGGTTTCTATTTAATTCCAAAACTTTGTCAAGGGCCGAGTTCTATACTGCATTGGTATGAGAGATGATGAGGTTACTTGAAGTAGAAACAAAAAAGTTGCCAAATTTGCAATTTTTTAAATCTGTAGACTTTATGTGGAAGGAAGATTGAGAGAAGTTGATGGACTCCTGTTTGAAGATGTTAGAATAGTTAGAATAAGGTCTGAGGATACAGGAAGAGAGAAGACTGTGTCAGGCAAAATGTTTGGAGTTTTGAGGGGACAGGAGAGGAGATTTCTGAGGAATACTCATAATTGAGACATTAATGAAGGAAAGGGAAAAAAAAGAAGTTTCCATTATGTTTGTGAAGTCTGTCAATGTCTTGTGTCCTCACATTCAGTGCTACTTTAAGTTCTTCATTTACTTCCATTTACATATCTATTTTATGCGGTCCTTCCTGGCCAATCAGCATGTATGTTAGAGTGCAGATCTCCCAGTTCTGATGAACAATCATTGATCTGAAACATTAATACTGTTTCTCTCTCCAGAGATTCTGCTTCATTACCTGCTGAGTACTTCCAGCATTTTCTGATTTTATTTCAGACTTCCAGCATCTGCAGTGTCTAATAGTGATTGTGTCAGGTATCATTTTACAGATCAAATATTTGAAATGTTGATTGTGTGTGGTAGGCAGAGGGTAAGAGGAGTGGGTCAAACAGCTATCTCCCAACCTGAAATGTCTTTTTAAAATCTATTTTGAAAGAATAGTCTGATAGAGGAAGTAGTTAAGTCTGAGTGAATGATAGTTGCTGAAATAAAGATGTGGGGAGAGAAGTGGCAAGGTGCTTAAACTAAATTTGATTCCAATGCTTGCTGCAGGTTGGCTCACTATTATAGTCGAATGGGCATGAACGTACACAGGTCATAGCTACCTTGCCAGTTTAAACAACATAGCCAGAGAGATCTTCTACCACAGCCAGGGTGATTGTCGACTTGTCTTCGCAATTCAACCAAACTCAATCACTTGACTGGAATATTGCAGAGAACAGAAACTGTAAAGTACAAAACCAAGCATTAGATTTTATGCTTTACAGTTTTTGACTCCAAAACTGTGGTTTCCTTTCCAAATGCATTATTTGAATTGTTAGCTTAATGTAAATAATTATGTTTCTGTTTTATTGTGACCTTTCCTTTTGAAGTATTTTTGTTTGGGATGGCAAACTGATGTCCAAATATTCCCCATCAAGCTGCTATGCCACTGGGTGGCTGATATCAAGCAAAATGGAACCTGATGGCTTCTTGCTTTTAATGTGGTTTTGAGTGACAAGGTCATGCAATGATTAAATCAGCTCGGGCTGATAAATGACAAGTAATATTTGTGCCACACAAGTGCCAGGCAATGACCATCTCACCTTGACATTCAACAGCATTACCATCACTAAATCCCCCACCGTCAACATCTTGGAGGATTGACCATAAACTGAACTGGGCCAACCAAATAAGTACTGTGGCTACAAGAGTAAGTCTGGGGCTGGGAATTCTATGTTGAGTAACTCAGCTCCTGCTGTCCACCTGTCCACCAACTACAAGGCACAATTCAGGTGTGGTGGAATACTCCCCACTTTCCTGGAAGAGTGCAGTTGTTGCGGTTCAAGAAGCTCAACAACATCTTCGACAAAGCAGCCTGCTTGATAGGCACCCCATCCACCACCTTAAACATTCACTTCCTCCACCACCGACGCACAGTAGCAGCAGTGTGTACCATCTGCAAGATGCACTGCAGCAACGCATCAAGCCTCTTTTGACAACATCTTAGAAACCCCTGACCTCCACCATCTAGAAGGACAAAGGCAGCACAAACATGGGAATACCATTACTGCAAGTTTCCCTCTAAGCCACTCACCATCCTGACTTGGAACTATATCCCCATTCCTACAATTTCACTGGGTAAAGATCCTGGGTGCCCTTTCTTAAGAGTACGGCTGTACTGATTGCAGTAGTCCAAGACAGCTCATCACTACATTCTCAGAGGCAACTTAAAATGGGAAACAAATGCTCACCTTGCGCATGATACTCACATCTGAGAGAATATGTTAAAAATCCCTAATTTACTCTAAAGAAGTGCAGTTGGGAGGGAGGTGTTAAGATTGATGCTAAGAGCAACTAAATACTTCCATGTGCCACACTTCAGGAAGCAATCATTTTCTCAATCATTTGGCCAGTCAGACTCTGCAGTTCACTTGAAAGTAGCAGCAATGTTGAGTATGTAAACTGGTGCATCAGTCTGAGGAAGGAGTAGGTGCAAGGCCAGTCTGGAACAGAGATATACATACCACCAAGTTCTTACATTCCAGCACTGGCCACTGCCTTATTCATTACAGTTTTACATTACATTACAGCGTTACAGTTGGCCTTGGTGCACTGCACTCAGGAAGAGAAGAGCCAGTCAGCGTAAGTCTGTTGATTGTACCGGGGGTTGCTGGATCTCAATGTGCACACAGACCTCAACATGGATGTGATTTGAATTGGCTGTGATGCTGTGCCAATCTTATATCTCAGATATGCCAAGACACTGGTCAGCTCAGCAAAGGATTGGCCTAATACCTCAAATATATCACAACAGCAACTTGTACCTACATTACCTTTTAATGTAGTAAGATCATTCCATATGCTTCTTGGGGGCATTATCAAACCAATTCTGACACCAAGTTAAATAAGGAGATATTAGGGCCTGGGTAAAAAAATTTGGTCAAAGAGGTGGGTTTTAAGGAGCATCTTCAAGGAGGTGAAGACTTGTGATGTGGAGAAGTTCAGGGAAAGAATTCCAGAGCAAAGGGTTTAAGTTGCTAAAAGCACTGCTTTCAATGGTGGAGCAATGAAAATGGGAGTGTGTAAATGAGCATAATTGGAGGAGCACAGAGATCCTGGAGGACTGTAGAGATGGTGAGGTGTTAGAAATTTTAAAATCAGAATGTTGGAATCAAGTTCCCAGACCAGGAGCCAATTAGGTGAGTGAGCAAAGGGTTAATGGGCGAATGGGCCTGTGTTAGTTAGGGAAATTCAGCAAAGTTTTGGATGAACTAGAGTTTATGGAGGGTGCACCTTTAGTATAGTCACCTTTTGACACCTTTAGTATAGCCAAGTCTAGAGGTAACAGAAACATTAATGGGGGTTTCAGCAGCAGGATGAGCTGAAGCACTGGCAATGACAGGCAACTTTACAAGGGTAAAATGTCGTGATCTTGGTGATGGGGAGGATATGTGATCAGAAACTTAGTTCAGGGTCAAAAAGGACACAAAGTTCAGCTTCACACACTTACCAGGAATACAGATGACATTTTTTAAATTCATTCATGGGATGTGGGTTTCTCTGGCTAGGCCAGCGTTTATTGTCCATCCCTAATTGCCCTTGAGAAGGTGGTGGTGAGCTGCCATCTTGAACTTCTGCAGTTGCTGTGGTGTAGGTATACCCACAGTGCTTTTAGGAAGGGAGTTCCAGGATTTTGACCCAGTAACAGTGAAGGAACAGTGATATATTTCCAAGTCAGGATGGTGAGTGACTTGGAGGGGGATCTTCCAGGTGGTGGTGTTCCCATCTATCTGCTGTTCTTGTCTTTCTAGATAGTACTGGCCGTGGGTTTGGAAGGTGCTGTCGAAGGAGCCTTGGTGAGTTTCTGCAGTGCACCTTGTAGATGGTACACACTTGCTGTTACTGTGTGTGGTGGTTGAGGGAGTGAATGTTTGTGGATGGGTTAGGAGTTAGGGAATAGAGTTTGTGGCAAGAACTAAAGACAATTTGAGGTAAATTCTGTTCATTCCACACTAATTGTCGCAAATAGGAGACAGTAGAGGGTTTAAGAGAGGTGATGGTGAGGTAGAGCTGGGTGCTGTCAGTGATACATTTTCAGATGATAATATTAAGATGCAGCATGTAGAATTAGAAGAAGGGCAAAGATAGAACCTTCAGAGGCTCCAGAGATAGTGGTGTGGAAAAGAAAGGGGCGTCACTGCAGGTGATACTCTGGGTAAGACTGGTCAGATAAGAATTATGTTAATGAATCCATGAGTGCCAAACTTGTGTTTTTTTCAAACAGACTCTAGCTGAAAAAGGAAACTGAAACTTCTGAGCAGATTAAACTGGGTGGGACTATATAAAGGGGTACAAGCACAGTAGTACTTTTGATGAGTCTAATGGTGCAGTACAAGCAGGCTGATGAAGACAGAGGCCAGATCCAGAATCTGCAAAACAGCAAAGAGGTTGTTGCTGTGGCTGTTTCTGTATTTGAAGATAACACTGGTGGATCTATACCATCCAGAACTGGCTGAGGAGGTTCTTCAAACATGTACTATGTAAAGACACTGTCCGTGGAACTCTGATTGGTTATGCAATGCTGTCAGCTGGGAATCAGATTAAATTGTAGAAGAAAAGGAGCTGAAATTCTTCATGAGGCAGGCAGAGTTTTGAACGACTTTGTGAAATTGATGACGTATACCTGAGTGAACAGCCGAGCCAATCCATTAGACCTGTCTTCATTGCATCTGCCATTTCACATGTAATTTATAGTTCCTAATTGACCACAGTTTGCCAATTAATTCATTTTCAACTTATATTGATTCTGGATATTAGAGTATAGGAGATTATCTACAGTAGAATTTAGTATTTGCTTTGTTTGAGTCTTGGATAGTAAAAATTCTTCTGTTTTAAACCATGAAATCACAGTATCACACAGTATATCAGTATCTTTACAGTTCAGGAGGCCATTTGGCCTATCAAGTCAGCACTGGCTCTCTGAAAGAGCATTCCACCTAGTTCCACTCCCTTGCTTTATCCCTGTAACCTTGCACATTCTCTCTTTTCAGGTAGCAATCCAATTCCCTTTTGAATACCTCGATCAAACCTGCCTCCACCACCCTCTCAGGAGTTTTGTTCCAATCTCCAGCCACCCTCTGGATGAAAACATTTTTCCTCACATCACATTTACTCCTTTTGCCAGTTATTTTGAATCTGTGCCAGAGGGCATAGATCAAGAGGGTTCTTGATGTTCTCTTGCATGGGAACGCTATTCATCCTGTCCATACCACTCAGGATCTTGAATACCTCTATCAAGTCTCCTCTCAGCTTTCTTTTCTCCAAGGAAAACAGTCCCAACCTCTCCAATCTATCCTCATGGCTGCAGTTCTTCATCCCGGGAATCATTCTTGTGAATCTCCTCTGTACTCTTTCCAATGCCTTCATATCCTTTCTCAAGTATAGTGCCCAAAACTGGATGCAGTGCTCCAGGTGAGGCCTAACTAGTGTCTTATACAAGTTCAACATGACCTCTTTACTCTTGCACTAAATTCCCCTATTAATAAAGCCTAAGATACTATATGCTTTATTAACTGCTCTCTCAACATGCCCTGCCATCTCCAAGGGCATATGTACATATACACGAGGTCTGTCTGTTCCTGCACCTCCTTTAGAGGTTCTCCCTTTATTTTGTACTGTCTCTCAATATCTTTCCTGCCAAAATGAATCACCTCACACTTCTTGTAGCTTCATTCTTTTAGGAACTAACTGGGATTTTGGACTTCTACTTTTTAAAAAGAAAAGTTACTGGTCCCTACAAAGATCATAACAATGGAAACGGGCAAGTGCAGTTCCACCAGGCTGGAAAATGAACAAGAGGCTTTGCAGGAGCTTGGTATGGTAAACTGTATCAAAGGTTGCAGATAGGTCAAGAAGGATGAGGAGGGATATGTTACCACAGTCACAAGCACAATGGATGTCAAAGTGACTTTGAAAAGGGTCATTCTAGTACTGTGCCAGGAGTGGAAACCTGATTGGAGGGGTTCAAATTTGGTGTTCTGTGAAAAATGAGTGTGAATTTTGGAGAGGAGAACAGTTAAAGGATTTTGGAAACAAAAGATTGCTTGGAGATTGTGTAGGAGTTTGCAAGGATGGAGGAGTTAAGGATAGGTTGTTGAGAAGGGGCTTGATGACAGCAAGTTTGAGACAGAGTGGGACAGTACCTGAGGAGAGGGATTGGTTAACAGCATCAGTTGTCACGGGGTCCAGGAAGGGCATTTAGGTGAACAATAGTTTAGTTGGAATAGTATCGAGGGAGCAGGAGCTGCATCTCACAGACCCATGGGCTACAAAAATGGGCCTGCAAGTGTCTTTCACATTCACTTCCCCCGCCCCACCTCCAACCCATTCCACCATCTCCTCAGTCCCCAGCCCCCAATCTGGAATAGGAATCAGCAATGAACCAGGAAAAAATTTCTTGGAAAAGGTGATACCTGCGTGAAAGATTTTTTAAGGAGCATCCAAAAATATTGTCAAAGGGTTTGATGGGCAATAAGTCAAGATAGAATTAAAACAGATTTGGTGGTGTCCTTCACACATGGCCATGCATTATAATGTTCACTAAATGCTGATAAAATAATTTCTAGACTCCAGATTCTATCAGCATCATGTAATTATTTAATGATACAGTGTCATTGATCAGGTTTCAAAATGTGAACTGATGATGTACCTGGATTGTGCATTGATTCCCCATCACTCCTCTATCCTCCTATTCTTACACATATCTTCAGATATCCCCATGTTCCTATTTTCTACCATTTAATTTGTATGAAATAAGAATGTTTTGAGCCTGAACATCTATGTGAAAATGTATTTTGGTTAAAGTTGATGCACGGACTATATTGTACACTCTTTGATCACCATAGTTTTTCTTCCTGGGTTGCTTTTATGTTCAATTTGACCTCTCTCCTTTTCTATGCGGGGGCACTGATAGCAGAAGCTTCAAAAAGCTAGTGAGATCCAGCGGTTTATTAATTGTCAGTATGGCAGGGAAGCCTTATTCTTGTACATGACATGACATGACATGACCTGAGGACACATTGGGGGGCCTAATTGGAAACCAGATGTTCACATCTGTGACGCATAGGCGAGACTATGCTCCAAGCTTATGAGGGATAGCTACAGGGAGATTTCTTGTTGGACATTTATTCATCAATATAGCTTTGGAAATCTGTCAACCATAACATTCAACACCCCGGGACTTTACAGAGCAAAGATTGGAAAGAATCCTAAAGGGGTGATGATGTTTCCAAGGAAGTGTCCATCATTTCTAAAGGCAGGAGTAAATGAAAAGGATTTGAGGCTGGGAGCCATTCAGGCATCAGATGTTCAGAACCAGCTAGCCTTCCAGACATTAGCATCTACTTCAAGAGACAATTCGTTTCCTAGCACATCAAATCTAATTAGGTTTGAAAGTCCAAAGTTAGAATTAGGTTATTGCAAGTTGGTCCCCAAAGCACAAGGTTTATTCAAATCCATTTTCTACCAAAGTTCCTCATATTTTTAGTAATTTCAGTCATTCTAACAATTATCCAGAATGCCTTGTGTTGGATCCTCAGGACAACAGCTCTCACTGCCCAAGTTTAATTCTCTTCTGCTGTCCGTTCCAGCTCGGCACTTTGACATACTTTTTTATTCTTTCATGGGATATGGAGGTTGCTGGCAAGGCCAGCATTTATTGCCCATCTCTAATTGCACTCAAACTGAGCGACTGGCAACCACACTGCTGCCAGTCAGCTGACGGCCAGACTGGGGAAGGATAACATGATTTCCTTTCCTAAAGGACATTAGTGAACCAGATGTTACAAATGTTGATAGTTGTTATGGTCACCATTACTGAGATTGTTAATTAATGGGATTTTAATTTCCACCGGCTGCTTTGGTGGGATTTGAACTTATGCCCCCCCAGGTCGTTAGGTTAACAGTCCAGTGACATAACCACAATGCCATTACAATTTTCGCAATTCATTGGGAAAATGACCAATTCCTGATGCCTAACTTGGATCTGACCTAATACGATCTAACATTGTGACCCCAGGTCAACACTTAATGGTGCCAATACCTGGGATTGGATAGCAAGAACAGATCAACCTCGCTCGCTCTTTCTAAGTAGCAGCAAGAGATACCTGTCTAATTTGCCTGTTGGGACTTCTGATGGTATCACTGATGGAAGTATTTTGATCTGAAACATCTGTTTCTCTCTCCACAGATGCCTAATCTGCTGAGCTTTTTTTTTAGCATTTTCCCTTTTAATCATTGAGATAATTACTTCATCTTTGACAATACTTTGCCATACATGCCATCTGGAGAGGCAACCCTATTGTCCAATTCTTGAGCTATTCCTTAAGTGCAAGCTGGCATTATTTAGCATCACATTGGCAATGATGCAGATGGAGGCAATTTTTTATATCTGATGGAGAGTGTTACAATTCCTTTAGTATTCAAATGGCGTGTGGCCAAATATGGAGAATGAATGCGCGTGTTTCAAGAGGAGGACTGAATACACTAGCTCCTGTGAGACAGGGTTCATCTATTTCAAACCTGCACAAAGCCAGACCAGGAGTGAAGAAGAAATATAAGAAATACCTGAGCTCTGAAAAAATAAACCCAGTTAAATATCACTCTGCAGGTTGGCCTTCCACTGAAGTGGGGCAAGTATGTGAATCTCCACACCCATCGCCCCCACCCCAAATGCCCCCCACCCCCACAAGCGCACATGTGCACATATGCACACATTTCAGCAATATGTCTGTTGATTTTTGGTGATAAACACAATTCAACACTTTTTCAGTCTATGAGACATATGTAAATGCTCTTAGTTAATTTGGTTCAATTTGATGTGGAATATACCTTTAAGAAGAAAGCTTGTTAAGGAAGATCTCATGATTTTTAGGAGAGTAGTGCGGGCTACCTCTGTAGTTTGGAGTTAGGAGTGTAGAGATAGAGTTTGAAGTGAAAGCACACGTGCACTGCTGTTGAGTACCTTTGTAAATAAACTAGATGTTTCCACCTAAGAAGTGTCTGCTGATCAACTCTATCAATAGTACCAACTCGGCCGCCTCTCTCAGCAAACTGGCAATGAGGATTCATAGGATTCAACACTAAGTTAATGAGTCATCTCATTGCAGTGACCTTGAAAACTATAGTGGATTAACAATCATATATTTGAAGCAGAAATTGGTGAAATGCAGTCTGCATTTAGACCTAGAGTAGGAACAAGCAAAGGAATATTTAACCTAAGAGCAATCATCAATAAAGATCTAGAAGTAACCAAGAACATTTACATATGTCTCAGATAATGAAAAAGTGTTCAATTGTGTTTATCACCAAAAATTAACAGACAGGTTGACTGTAATGAGATGACTCATTAACTTAGCAGCAGTACACATGTGCTTTCACTTCAAACTCTATCTCTACATTCCTAACTACTAACTATTTAGGTAGCCCGCGCTACTCTCCTAAAGATCATGTGATCTTCCTTAACAAGCATTCTTCTCAGAGGTATACTACACATCAAATTAAATCATTTTTTAAAATATTCATTGATTGGGTGTGGGCATTGCTGGCTAGGTCAGCATTTATTGCCCAGCCCTAATTGCCCTTGCTCAGAGGGCATTTATGAGTTAGCCACATTGCTGTGGGTCTGGAGTCACATGTAGACCAGACCGGGTAAGGACAGCAGATTTCCTTCCCTAAAGGACATGAGTGAATCAATTGGGTTTTACAACAATCGGCAATGGTTTCGTGGTCATCATCCAGCTTTTAATTCTAGGTTTTTATTGAATTCAAATTTCATCATCTGCCATGGTGGGATTTGAACCCAGGTCCCCAGAGCAATACCACATCCCTCCCCCTTTGCTCAGGTTTACATTTTATTGATACAATCACAATTTTCTGAAGACAGCAAAATATTTACACCATAAGTAATTTACAAATTCAGTGTTTCTGGGGGTTTCCTTATGTGTTTAGACAGTCTCAGCTCCGCAGCTTCAGATGCTTTGTCAGGAACTTCCTTTTCCGGAGTTGCGTGAGCATCAGTTGCTTCAATGGGCATTTGCAGTTTTGCATCCTCAACTCTTACAGGAGTATCAGACATTTTGTACTGAGCTGAGTTCTCAACAGGAAATGCCAACCCGGCCGTGAACACTGGTGGAATCAATTCTTGGTGATTTGTTTCTGTCTTCCTTTGGTGATCCACATGTCACCGTATGATTTGGCCTTCCACCTCCACGTGGTAAGATAGAGGTCCAGTCACCACTTATTTCACCTGGTAACCACTTTGGTCCTTCTCCAAAGTTCTTCACATATACCATCTCTCCCATGGTAAATTCCCTCTTGCGACTATGCCAGTCATGTCTAGTTTTCTGACTTCCCTGACTCATTTCCACTTTCCTCTCTAAACTTGGCGTTATTAAACTCAACCTCGTCCTGAGACGATGCTTCATCAATAACTCCGCAGGAGTGACACCTGTTGTTGTGCGAGGGGTGGTCTTATAATGGAAAAGAAAGCGTGTTAGCTTGGTTGCTAAGGAATCTCCAGTTAATTTCTTCATGGCTGCCTTGAACGTTTGAACCGCCCTTTTGGCCAGTCCATTGAAGGAAGGGTGGTACGGTGCAGTTTTTGCATGAGTGATACCGTTGAGGCTGATAAACCGTTGAAACTCAGCACTCGTAAATGCTGTGCCGTTATCAGAAATGACCACTTCTGGTAGTCCGTGAATGGCAAAACTTTGACGTAGTTTCTCAATTGTAGCAGTCGACGTCGGTGATTTCACCTCATATGTGTTTATCCATTTTGAATGGGTATCAACAATGAGTAGAAACGTCGTTCCCATGAAAGGTCCACATAGTCAATGTGTAATCCTACCTATGGCCTTCCTGGCCATACCCAAGGGTGTAACGAAGCTGTCACTGACAACTTTTGCAGTTGTTGATATTGCACACAGTGCTTTACTAAACTCTCTATTTCCCCATCCATCCCAGGCCACCATAGATAGCTGCATGCTATGGTCTTCATTCTGGATATTCCTGGATGTGCACTGTGTAGTTCAATTAACAATGGCTCTGTTCCCTTTGGAGGAACCATCACTCACGCTCCCCACAATAAGATGCCATCCTGGCTGGTTATTTCATATCTTTTGTTGAAGTGCGGTTTCATTTTGTCAGATACAGGCTTTTGTGACCAACCATGAAGCATTTGTTTTTGTAGTTGTGATAGGACCGGGTCTCAACTTGTCCAATCTCTGAGCTGTCGAGCATATACCAGTGAGGAATCTAAGAAATTTAACAGTAAAACAAGTTCCTGTGGAACTGGGATGTCCTCATCATTTTCTTGTAAAGGCAAACGACTAAGAGCATCAGCATTTGCGATTTGATTTTCAGGCCTATGTACAAAAGTATACTTGTACGCTACCAGGATTGAAGTCTTATTTGTGTTTCTGTGTCTTCTTTCTACTTGCCTTCTTCTTTATACACTGACTGTAATCTCGGCCTTCTTTTTAGCTTCAATATTGGCCAGATTTCTCTCGGACGTAAGTTCAACTTGAGTGAGCTCAGTCGCTGAGTCTCCCAAAATTTCACTATCTGCCTGCTTCTTAGAAAATATTGTGACTTTTGCCTCCAAAGCCGCTTTGGCTTCATTTAGCTGATTCTTCAGCTCTTCCCTCTCTTTTTTGTATTTGTTTGTTGCCTCCTGGAAAATTGAACATTGTTGTGTCTTCTCTGCCAACTCATTCTTCAGTTTGTTCAGAGAGGTACTGAATTCTTTCTGTTTCTCTTCATTCTTTTCCAGAGGTACAAACTTTGATCTTAGGAAACCTTGTAGTGTGTGAAGGTCTTTCAGCAGGTTTTCTTTTTCCTTTCAAAGGTTCCTCACCTCATCTTGAACTCTGTCATCAAGCAGCGTTCCTTCTGCTGTTCTACAATGTTTTGGCTTAAGACAGCTTGCATTTCTTCAGCTTGTTGAGTCCTTACACAGTAATTTTTCAGAACAGGAATGCTTCCAGTTTCTTTTTGGAATCCCAGTGGCCACTCAAAGTTGATTTCCCTTAGCCAGTTTCACTCTAGGAGGCTGGGTCCTCTACGTCTCATCACCAATTCTGGTAGCTTTGCTGATTGACTTCTGTAATTGTAGAGTAATTGGCAATTACTCTACTTATGCCTCTAACTTGGATGTTTTCACCCATGTATGTTTTTAATTGGGCAGTTGTTTCTTCTAAATTGAATTGATGTTCCCCATTGTTCAGGTATCTGAAGATATGTTCCCCAATTATTGTAATGGATGCTCCTGTGCCCACTTCCATTCTAACACATATACCATTTACTTACACTGATACATATATTGGTTCTGTCTTTCTAACCTGAAATTAAACAATGAATACCTGTCTGAATTTGTTGTTTCAGGCTCTTCTACTTTGTAGATATCACTGGATTTTTTCTTTTGCATAAAAGCCTGCTTGACTTTTTCCTTACATTGTCTCATTATGTATCCATTTCTATGCTTAAACTGCTAATTATTATAAGACTGCTTGTTTCCACCTCTATTGAAATTATGCCTTGTTTTCACCACTGAGTCATATTTCTTATTTTCCGGCTCGCCGGGGCTGTTTCCCACTTCTCAGCAGGATCTTGCAGTTTTGCACCCTTTTTGGCTGGGGTTTCCTGCCTGATGGGGAGGACAGAGCCATTTTGCACACCCTGTATTGCTTGTGAATCCCTTACTGCACTTTCCATGGCCAGCACTACCTCTAGCACCTTCTTAAAATCCAAATTCATTTTAGACAACAATCCCTTCTGACTCGTGTCCTTATTCACACCACACACTAAACGATCTTTGAGCATATCATTTAGAGATGTACCAAACTTGCAATATTCCGTTAACTGTTTCAAATTTGCCACATAACAAGCATTTGTCTGTCTCAGGGCTCTATTTCACAAGTTAAGCTTGAACCTTTGCATCATTACTGAGGGCTTTGATTGATAATGACCCTTCATGAGATCCATCAAGTCATCAAAGATTTTTGAAAACAGGGTACTGGGTGCCATCAGACTTCGAATCCAGTCATAGATTTTATTACCACATGTACTTAAGAGGATCGCTCACCTCTTCTCTTCCCCTGTAATCTTGTCTGCTTGGAAAAAGAACGTGAGATGTTCAATGTAATGAGACCAATCGTCCATGACTGGATTGAAAAGATAAATTCTTCCAAATTGTGGAATTCTGAGAGGGAATTACTTCATCGATTTGAATGTAACTTCTACTTACATTTACTGTGTGAGGTACAGCCTGATTTCATTTCATTTCATTTCTTCCATTAACTTGTTTTATCCTTGTTGCCAGTTTGTTGGGTGAGGTGGCCGAGTTGACACAATTGATAGAGTTGATCAGTAGATGCTTCTGAGGTGGAAAACTTTTAGTTTATTTACAAAGGTTCTTAGCAGTAACTACATGTGTGCTTTCACTTCAAACTCTATTGCTACACCACTAACTATTGAGGTAGCCTGCATTACTCTCCTTTTGGGCAATAAAGATCATGAGATTTTTTTTTTGATCATTCATGGGATATGGGCTTTGCTGGCTGGGCCAGCATTTATTGCCCATCCCTAATTGCCCTTGAGAAGGTGGTGATGAGATGCCTTCCTAAACAGCTGCAATCCATGTGGTGTAGGTACACCCACAGTGCAGTTAGGGAGGGAGTTCCAGGGTTTTGACCCAGCCACATGAAGGAATGGAGATATAGTCAGAATGGTGAGTGACTTGGAGGGGAAGTTCCAGGTGGTGGCATTCCTACCTATCTGCTGCCCTTGTCCTTCTAGATGATAGTGGTCATGGGTTTGGAAAGTGCTGCCTAAGGACCCTTGGTGAACACCTGCAGTGCATCTTGCAGGTGGTATACACTGCTGCTACTGTGCGTCGGTGGTGGAGGGAGTGAATGTTTGTGGATGTGGTGCCAATCAAGCGGGTTACTTTGTCCTGGACGATGTCGAACTTTTTGAGTGTTGTAGGAGCTGCACTTGTCCAGGCAAGCGGGGAGTATTCCATCACGCTCCTGACTTGCTCCTTATAGATGGTGGACAGGCTTTGGGGAGTCAGGAGTTACTCGCTGCCGGCTTCCCAGCCTCTGACCTGCTGTTGTAGCCACAGTATTTATATGGCTAGTCCAGTTCAATTTCAGGTCAATGATAACACCCAGGATGTTGATGGTGGGGGATTCAGTGATGGTAATGCCATTGAACATCAAGGGGTGATGGTTAGATTGTCTCTTGTTGGAGATGATCATTGCCTGTCACTTGTGTGGCGCGAATGTTACTTTCTGCTTGTCGGCCTAAGCCTGGATATTGCCAGGTCTTTCTGCATTTGGACATGGACTGCTTCAGTATCTGAGGAGTCGTGAATGGTGCTGAACATTGTGCAATCATAAGCGAACATTCCCTCTCCTGACTTTATAATGGAAGGAAGATTGATGAAGCAGCTGAAGATAGTTGAGCCGAGGAAACTACCCCGAGGAACTTCTGCAGTGATGTCCTAGAATTGAGATTACTGACCTCCAACAACCACATCCATCTTCCTTTGTGCTAGGTATAACTCCAACCAGTGAAGAGTTTCGCCCTGATTCCCATTGACTCCAGTTTTGCTAGGGCTCCTTGATGCCACACTCAGTCAAATGTGGCATTGATGTCAAGGGCAGTCATTCTCACCTCATCTCTGGGTTCAGCTCTTTTGTCCATATTAAGTGGCCCTGCTGGAACCCAAACTGAGTGTCAGGGAGCAGTAATTGCTGAGTAAAAACAAAAAAAAACTGCGGATGCTGGAAATCCAAAACAAAAACAGAATTACCTGGAAAAACTCAGCAGGTCTGGCAGCATCGGCGGAGAAGAAAAGAGTTGACGTTTCGAGTCCTCATGACCCTTCGACAGAACTTGAGTTCGAGTCCAAGAAAGAGTTGAAATATAAGCTGGTTTAAGGTGTGTGGGGCGGGGGGGGTGCCGGTGAGAGAGAGAGAGAGAGAGAAGTGGAGGGGGTTGGTGTGGTTGTAGGGACAAACAAGCAGTGATAGAAGGAGATCATCAAAAGATGTCACAAACAATAGAACAAAAGAACACATAGGTGTTAAAGTTGGTGATATTATCTAAACGAATGTGCTAATTAAGAATGGATGGTAGGGCACTCAAGGTATAGCTCCAGTGGGGGTGGGGGGAGCATAAAAGATTTAAAAATATTTAAAAATAATGGAAATAGGTGGGAAAAGAAAAATCTTATAATTTATTGGAAAAAACAAAAGGGGGAAGAAACAGAAAGGGGGTGGGGATGGAGGAGGGAGTTCAGGACCTAAAGTTGTTGAATTCAATATTCAGTCCAGAAGGCTGTAAAGTACCTAGTCGGAAGATGAGGTGTTGTTCCTCCAGTTTGCATTGGGCTTCACTGGAACAATGCAGCAAACCAAGGACAGACATGTGGGCAAGAGAGCAGGGTGGAGTGTTAAAATGGCAAACGACAGGGAGGTTTGGGTCATTCTTGCGGACAGACCGCAGGTGTTCTGCAAAATGGTCATCCAGTTTACGTTTGGTCTCTCCAGTGTAGAGAAGACCACATTGGGAGCAACGAATGCAGTAGACTAAGATGGGGGAAATGCAAGTGAAATGCTGCTTCACTTGAAAGGAGTGTTTGGGCCCTTGGACGGTGAGGAGAGAGGAAGTGAAGGGGCAGGTGTTGCATCTTTTGCGTGGGCATGGGGTGGTGCCATAGGAAGGGGTTGAGGAGTAGGGGGTGATGGAGGAGTGGACCAGGGCGTCACGGAGGGAGCGATCCCTACGGAATGCCGATAGGGGGGGTGAATGGAAGATGTGTTTGGTGGTGGCATCATGCTGGAGTTGGCGGAAATGGCGGAGGATGATCCTTTGAATGCGGAGGCTGGTGGGGTGATAAGTGAGGACAAGGGGGACCCTATCATGTTTCTGGGAGGGAGGAGAAGGCGTGAGGGCGGATGTGCGGGAGATGGGCCGGACACGGTTGAGGGCCCTGTCAACGACTGTGGGTGGAAAACCTTGATTAAGGAAGAAGGAGGACATGTCAGAGGAACTGTTTTTGAAGGTAGCATCATCGGAACAGATGCGACAGAGGTGAAGGAACTGAGAGAATGGGATGGAGTCTTTACAGGAAGCAGGGTGTGAGGAGCTGTAGTCGAGGTAGCTGTGGGAGTCGGTGGGTTTATAATGGATATTGGTGGACAGTCTATCACCAGAGATTGAGACAGAGAGGTCAAGGAAGGGAAGGGAAGTGTCAGAGATGGACCATGTGAAAATGATGCAGAGGTGGAGATTGGAAGCAAAATTAATAAATTTTTCCAAGTCCCGACGAGAGCATGAAGCAGCACCGAAGTAATCATCGATGTACCGGAGAAAGAGTTGTGGAAGGGGGCCGGAGTAGGACTGGAACATGGAATGTTCCACATACCCCATAAAGAGACAGGCATAGCTGGGGCTCATGCGGGTACCCATAGCCACATCTTTTATTTGGAGGAAGTGAGAGGGGTTGAAGGAGAAATTGTTCAGTGTGAGAACAAGTTCAGCCAGACGGAGGAAAGTAGTGGTGGATGGGGATTGTTCGGGCCTCTGTTCGAGGAAGAAGCTAAGGGCCCTCAGACCATCCTGGTGGGGGATGGGGGTGTAGAGGGATTGGACGTCCATGGTGAAGAGGAAGCGGTTTGGGCCAGGGAACTGGAAATTGTTGATGTGACGTAAGGTGTCAGAGGAATCACGGATGTAGGTGGGAAGGGACTGGACAAGGGGAGAGAGAAGGGAATCAAGATAATGAGAAATGAGTTCTGTAGGGCACGAGCAAGCTGAGACAATCGGTCTACCGGGGCAGTTCTGTTTGTGGATTTTGGGTAGGAGATAGAAGCGGGCCGTCCGAGGTTGGGCGACTATCAGGTTGGAAGCTGTGGGAGGAAGATCCCCAGAGGAGATGAGGTCAGTGACAGTCCTGGAAACAATGGCTTGATGTTCAGTGGTGGGGTCATGGTCCAGGGAGAGGTAGGAGGAAGTGTCTGCGAGTTGACACTCAGCCTCCGCGAGGTAGAGGTCAGTGCGCCAGATAACAACAGCACCACCCTTGTCAGCGGGTTTGATGACAATGTCAGGGTTGGACCTGAGAGAATGGAGGCAGTAAGTTCAGAGAGAGACAGGTTAGAATGGGTGAGAGGAGCAGAGAAATTGAGACGACTTGGTGAGTAAATGTTGCTTGATAGCACAGTCAACGACATTCCATCGCTTTTCTGGCAATTAACAGTAGACTGATAGGGCAGTAATTGCCTGGGTTGGATTTGTCCTGCTTTTTGTGTACGGGACATACCTGGGCAATTTTCTACAATGTCCGGTAGATGCCAGTGTTGTGGCTGTACTGGAACAACTTGGCTAGGAGTGCAGCAAGTTCTGGGGTATAAGTCTTGAGTACTATTGCTGGGGTGTTGCTGTGGAATAGGAACCATTGCTTTTGGGTATGTAACTTTTGGAATGTTTTTGTCTATTTTTTGCAGATAGCATTTTAAGTTGGAGATTTTGGAGGTAACACACCTGAGGCTGCAGCCAGTTGTTAGGCACTCCAGTTTGGGATTAGCAAGAGAAAGGCCTGCAGATTGTGCAATGCACTGATCTCTCAAAAATAACTATCCAAACAGAAACAAATAAATGCATCTCAGATCATAACAGTGGCTTTTCTGTGAAGGGAACACCATCCCAGATCCTTGATCACGCATTGTTGCTGCACTGCTGATTAAGATGGCATTGTCTGTGCATGATCGACCGCATATTGATGTGTATTCTGAGCCATGACCTGTATTCCCACATTAGCAAAACCGGCTGTGACATTTCAATGGTGCAACGGCAGGTTTTGCTATTTTGTAGATGACAAAAGGAAAAGGGCTTTTAAGGAAGATATTTTTGATGTTTACAACTGAGCAATCTGACGATGACTCAGCAAAAAATGCACTGATGGCCTATTTCATACCCAAGGAAACACACAATATATGAAACAATTGTCTTCCGATGCACTCATCAGGAAGCAAACAAGACAACTGATCAATATCGCACGCGACTGAGGCAGCTCACAACCAAATGAGACTTTGATTTTTTTGTGTTTTGATTTCCCACTTGCCATGTTCAATATCAGAAGCTGTCTCTCTAGTCAACTACACTGCAAAACACTTGAGAAAGACAGAAAGCTATCGGAACTGCTGGAGTTAGCAAGATCACTATTGCATTCAGAGTCCAGAGCTACTCAAGTTGAGGCTGCCAACTGTAACTACCACATTTCAAGTTCAATTCCTGTGAATGCTATCCATTGCTCACATGCTAGGAGGCAACCTGCAAAGCAACAACAGTCCTACAATCAGAGTTATGACTTGTCCAAACAATGTTTCCACCATGGTGGTGCTTATCCACACCAGACAGTGTCCTGTGCCTGGAAAGCAGTGCAAACCATGTGGAAAACCCAACCACTTTGCTTGTGTTTCTCGCTCATCAGCAAAATCAACTACTAAGACCAATACCAACAGAAGGGTGCCACATAAGCTCACCATATCAACAGAGCAAGTGAATGTAGCCAATGTAGATGTGGATGACCCTGAATATATTTTAATGTTCCCTTTTGGATGCAGCGACCAGCCGTGTGTGACAGTGACCATTGGCTATTCAGAAATAAATAAAGGAGCATCTGCTATAGGAGACAAGACGCTCAACAAACTGTGAAACTGCCCCATTCTCTGCAAACCAGGGAATTAAAAAATTACCCTTACATTAGTGACAAAGCACTGAGGGTTCTTGGGACTTTTGAAATGTGTGTCTGCGTATGCGTGTGTGTGCGTGTATGTGTGTGCATGTGTGTGTGTGCATGCGTAGTGGAGTGGGAAGTTGTGACTGTCCTCCCCTGGGTTTTGAATGTGAAATAGGCTAACCTTCTGAGTTAATCGTAGCGCGGGTTTGCTGTGCGTTATTTGTAAATTAAATCGCGCAAACTGAGAGTTTGGGAAAGCAGTCCACCGCACACTTTAAAAATACTTCAAAACACCCTTGCTCACAGACAGATGGGGAGGAAGAAGTGCTGTTTTCCTGTCTCTCTGTCCTGCCCATAACAGTGACACACTTATGCAGATCTGTTGCTGCATGGAAACAGATATGATTTCAGTCACATGCGTAATTCCTACCATTCTTGAATTGCATGCTGACCACTTCACTGGTATTGGCAAACTGAAAGGTGTTACATGTAAGTTGCATGTAGATCCTAATGTGCCCTTAGTTACTTATCAAAGCGATGAATGTCGCTTCATGTCAGAAAGCGGAGAAGGGGCTTCATTGCCAAGTTCACCTTGATATTATTGAATAAGTTCTGAGACTATCTATGGGTTTCACCCATACAAGTCATCAAGAAACCCAAGGGTGAGAACCAGCTTAAAATCTGTGTTGATATGTGATCACCAAACCAAATCATACAATGAGAAAATCTCATGTCACTGACAACAATGAGAGAGTACATGGTGCTAAACACTTTGCTAAACTTGACCTCAATGCAAGCTACAGTAAAATAGAGCTTGCAGAAGGACCAAGATATCTTGCAGTATTCTCCACTCACATCGGACATTTTCGATACAAGACACTCAACTTCAGAGTCAATTCAGCAACTCAGGTATTTTAGCATGATTAAGTCTGCATTTCAAAGACTTGAAAATCTGATGTGCAGTATAAGGGTCTTGTATATGCAGAGTTAACGTGGGACTGAGTACAGTACTGCCTACACAGTGATATAAGAAGGCACATGACCCAGACTTAGGGTCAGTGTGGCCTTGAGCAGAGATGTGTTATGACTTAGACATGGAGATATCGCCTTGCCTGTAACCTTTATTAACTACTTGTAACTATATACATATATATAGTAAAGACTTTCTGTTAACGTTCAGGAGATGACGAAGACTTCTTTAACAGACACATTCTTTAACCAACACCATTACAACATGGTGGCAGCTCCAGATCAAAAACCCCCATCCTCACAAGAATGCTGAAGAACTAAGAAAAATAAACTCTCCAATGAATTCTAAACTGAAAGAAGTTCCCAACTGAAGCTAAAAATGCAGAAAAAAATTGTCAGGAATAGCTCCAGACAGAAGAGTCTAGAAGCTAAAGCTGCAGAAGACTCCATAGAATCTCCTCTGGAAGTCCAGCATAGAGTTCATAAATTGTTAGGGTGAGCTAAGTCCTTTTAACTTCCAGGCTGCAGCTAGACCTGAGAAGTCCCTCACACTAATTCAATCAGAAGCGCCATTTGAATGAAACCCATTGCTGATCCTGATCCCTGACTCTGAGCCTCAAATGTGACCTCCGAGTTGAAAAGAAAATAATAGTAATTAGCTTACTCAAATCTCAGGATCTTCAGGACCATCCAAATCCTTAAACAGCAAGCCAGCGGTTAATTTAAATATCTCACTACTCACAACGCTACATCACTGAATTAACCAAATCGGCAGACACTTGATCCATGCAGCCATTGTTAAACATTCTTCTTCTGGGTAAAGTGCTGCTGCCATTTTGTAAAGCCTGCTAAAACCGGTAAGCGCAGGAAATCCATTGTTTTGCAGTGAAGGGCGATGCCACCTTGGAAGCCTGTAAACTCTTAATTCTGTAGCCACTTTAAAAATCTTCAACATGTGTTACAGTCGCAGCTGATGTTATTACTGGACAAGTCAGATCCCAGAAGGGAACTTAGCCTGATGGATCCTAATGCTTTTTTGAAACCGTGGAGGAAAGTTCCTGAACAAATTCACTGGAGTCTGCAGATGAACTTTAAACACAAAGGATAAAACATTTATTATACAAGAAAAATGAATTATAATACACCAGACAAAAAAGTCGGAAAGATACCAATACAAACATAGGAAAATGACTCAAATATTCACAATTCTTTCACCCCAGCTAGATCTTTACAGACACATACAAATTCAGAAAGATAAAACAATTTACCATTCCTATCTTATACTCTAATATTCGGGGTAGGTATGAGTTACATGTGAATTAACAGGCGAACTCTGGTCAGACACACCACACTCCATGGTAAATGACAGATGTGACCAAAACTGATGCTATGGATTTCTCAACAACCCAGCCAGGTGTGTATCACACCGTAAGCCAACCGGTCTCACTGAAACTCTGTCTTTCTCACACTGGTTTCCAATCTCCACATTTGAAAATCTCATCTTTGAATTCTCTCCAAACATTGCTCCCCCTCAGTCAGCTTCAACAAGGATTCAGCTCCAGGGTTTCAATCTCGCTTCCTGAGATTCCTTTCCTCTGGATCACCACATAGACTCAAACTCCACCTTCCAAGCACAATTTCAGTTCTTCGACCAGGCCAAGCAAAACTGCACTGCTCCAAAAGGGTTCCTTTGCCCTTAGGGCCCACAGCACAGAGTCACCACTCTTTGGCTGCCCACTCAGATATTCTGGGCTTCTCTCAAGCCCACTTCTCTTCCAGTCTGCTCCTCACAGCCCTTTCTTTACCTTGCAGCCTTTTCCCCTGCTCGTGTCGTTTATCTTGACTTAACGGGATCTATCTCTGTTCATCTTTGTCCCTGCCTGGGGCTTTCTTATGGGGCCTCTTTCTGTCCCACTCTCTGGTTTGGGACCTTATTCTTCTTTTGGCACCTTCTGCTTGCCAAGTGCTCTGCTTCCTGGAAGCATTCTCACGAATAGCGCTCCAGTTCAGATCAGCTGACCTCGCGTTTCACACCGTTTCACTTTGTTCCTTCTTTTCTCCCCCTTCTGCGCATGTGCACAGAGCTGGATCCCCGCCTGAAGATGTGAAAAGACTAACTGCAGATGTGCAGACCTTTCCTGGTGGGCACATGACTGAAAAGCCTGAGTTTCAGACCCAAAGCTGGTAAAAGAATCCAACTGCACATGGATGGCCATTGTCCGACTGGAACATGCACAGAAAATCCAAAAAAGGCAAAAGGACACGAACTGCACACATGCGATCATTTCCCAGCCAGCACTTGCACAGAAGCCGCGAGGCCCATTGGAAACTATAGCTCCCAAACTGCAACTCACAAACTCAACTTAAGGTCAGTGTCAGAGTTCATTACACAGGAATCAAATTCCACATTTCCAACTACGCAGGGACTTACCCAAGGCCCAGGTCAGTCACAAAATTGGTGTCTTTGAAGGAAAAGATTTTTAGGATACAGCATTGCTTCAGGTTTAAATAAAAAATCAGAAGATGAACAATTTTTGGATCTAAAATTGGCTCAGCAACAGGAAACAAAGGGTAATGGTTGATAAAAGCAAAATACTGTGAATGCTGGAAATCTGAAACAAAAACAGAAAATGCTGGAGAAAGTCAGCAGGCGTAACAGCATCTGTGAAGAGAAAGAAAAACAGAGTTAATGTTTCGATCCATATGGCTCTGAAGAAGAGTCATACGGACTTGAAATGTTAATGCTGTGTTCCTGCTGTTAGACCTACTGAGTTTTTTCAGCATTTTCTGTTTTTGTAATGGTTGATGGATGATTTTGCGAATGAAAAGTGGTTTCCAGAGGTGTTCCACAGGGCTCAGCGTTGGGGCCCTTGCTGCTTGTTGTATATATTAATACTATAGACTTAAACATGGGAGACAGGATTGGGAAATTTGCAGATGACACAAAAATTGGCCATGTAGTTGATAGTAAAGATGGTAGTTGTTGTCTCCATGATGATATCAATGGTTTGGCTGAGTGGGCAGAGAAGTGGAAAATGGAATTCAATTGAGAGAAGTGTGAAGCAATGCATTTGGGGAAATCAAACAAAGCTGGGGAATACACAAAAAATGGGACAATATTGAGAGGGGTAGAAGAAATGAGAAACCTTGGAACGCATGTCCACAGGTCCTTGAAGGTGGCAGGACAGGTGGATAAGGTGGTAAAGAAAGCATATGGAATGCTTTTCTTTATTAGATGGGGTATTGAATACAAACACAGGGATGTAATGATGAAACTGTATAAAATGCTGGTTAGGCCACAGCTGGAATTTTGTGTACGGTTCTGGTCACCATATTACAGGGAGGACATAATTGTTCTGGAGAAAGTACAGAAGAGAATTACAGGAATGTTGCCAGGGTGTGAAAATTGCAGCTATGAGGAAAGATTGAATAGGCTGGGGTTGTTTTCCTTGGAACTGAGGAGACTGAGGGGTGATCTGATTGAGGTGTACAAGATTATGTGGGGCCTAGATAGAGTAGACAGGGATGTCCCATTTCCCCTAGTGGAGAGTAATTACCAGCTTTAAGATTTAAGGTGATTGGTAGAAGGATTTGAGGGGACATTGGGTAAAGAAGTTTTTCATCGAGGGTGGTGGGTGTCTGGATTTCACTGCCTGGATTGGTGGTGGAGGCAGAAACCCTCAACTCATTTAAAAGGCACCTAGTTCTGCATATAAAGTGCTGTAACCTGCAAGGCTACGGACCGGGTGCTGGAAGGTGGGATTAGAATGGGCAGCTAGAATTTTTTTTTGGCTGGCACAGACACGATGGGCTGAATGACTTCTTTCTGTGCTATAACCTTTCTATGGTTCTAATAAGTAAATACACATCTTTATTCATTGGGCCAATTGTAGATTGCATAATTGCACAACAGGAAATTTATGAATCATCCACTGAATTTGAGGAGGTTTTAAAATCCTTTGACTTTATTTCAACTTGAGATCCAATAAAATATTGGAAAGACAGTCCAATTGCCCAGGGAACCTGTCGATTCCTTCATCAATGATCTCTACAGGATGGCAGAGATGTGTGAATATGGAGAGTTAAAGCTTGAGCTCAATCATGGTGGATGATTTATTCTCTGGTCTCCCACGATGATCTTACCCTAGACAAGATAATCCAGCTACTACAACTGTCTGAGCTACATGAGCAAAACAGGACAATCCTAAAGCATGAGATTAAACCATGGGGCAGAAGCCAACCCTCAGTCCAGCTTATCAAGTCACAATGACACACCCAAGTCTGAACTGCCCAGCAGAGCATCCTTGCCAGTGCTGCGGTGTGAAGCACCCTCACAGGAGAGATTAGTGTCTTGTGAGCACAGCCCAACACTTTCACTGTAATAGACAGCGACACTTTGGTAAACTGTGCAAATCAAAACCCCAGCACCAAACAGATAGCCCAAAGGTCTATTCACGAGGTCAAGACCGAAAGCCCAGAAGATACATATTAGTGCTGAGGTCAGAGATGGTTTTTCATTGTGGAATGTTGACATTCTGGTAAATAATCTATAACAAGATTTAAATGAGATTTAGGAGCCAGCAGGACAGTCCTGTCAGACAAGGAACCCTGGCTCAAAGATGTCTGGCTTCGAACGACAGATGCTCCACTTTATGGGGGAGGAGGAATCCAATTTCCAGTCATTGGCATGATCCTGGAACCTGGAATATGATGGAAAGTCGATCATTGAGCAGATGTACATCATCCATAAGCAGCCTTTCTCTCTCCTGAGCAGGGATGTCTGCGTAGTCCTGGATCTCCTCCAGCCAATCACTGTTGTTAGCCAAGCAGGACTGCATGGTTCTGAATGCTCAAACACTAAAGAGTATTCAGACTCGGACTTCACCTTCAAACTCTCTTCTCCCATTATGGAGCAGATTTGCCCATTATCATTCCAGATCCCGGAATGACCCCAATGCTCAGACCAGCCTACGGCCTATGAAATTACCATGGAACCTCCAGAAGCCCCAAGGCCTACTGGGAACTATAGATCCCAAACTGCTACTCACAAGCTTGACTTAAGGTCAGTATTTGAGTTTGTTACACTGGAATCAAATTTCTTATTTCCAACTCCACTGGGACTCACCCAAGGCCCAGATCAGTTACAAAATTGGTGTCTTTGAAGGAAAAGATTTTTAAGATGCAGCATTGCTTCAGGCTTAAATAAAATCAGAAGAGGAATAATTTTTGGATTCAAAATTGGCTCAGCGACAGGAAACAAAGGCTGATGGATGTTTTTGCAAATAGGAAGTGGTTTCCAGTGGCATTCACAGGGCTTAAGTGGTACCAGAGAATGATCAGCGGTCTGAGAACTTTTTACCTCCAGCTATGATGATGGTACAGCTGCTCAGCACAGTAACCATCATTCACACATTACAACTTCCAGCTATCAGGCTGCAACCACCAGGGATGCTGGGGGGAGCAATCTTTCACCTTCGACAACAAAAAGCAGAGGTGAGCATATCACTAAATCTTCCTCTCACAACAGGAACACTCTTCCTCAGCCACAGAGGGCATTGTGAATGGCCCACAGGTAGAAAGAAGAAGGAAAAGCAGCGCCAAGGAGATGAACACCACCCCACAAGAAATGATTGTGGGTAGCAGCAACCATGGATCATTGCAACAACTGGACCAACCAGATTTGGTCAATGGAAGAAAAGAATGAAGACATACCCAAATGTCAATCCAACGTCCAAGCCAACAGTAAGAACCAGAACCAGAACCAGCAGAGCCTGCCACTGTCCCAACAAAATGGTGAACAAGACCACCTGAACCTCTAACTTCAAGGATTTGAAGGGGGGAGATGGGGTAGTGAGAATACTGTGAATATTAATGCTGTAATGGCAAAAATGTGGAATAGCATTAATGTTGTAACAATAAAGTAAATGCATAAGACTTATAACAATGTAAGACTTGAAGTGAACTCATATAGCTCTATATTCATGGGATAAAGACTTGGGGGGAGGTATAGTTTAAGGGTCTGGCACATATAGGGTTACTATGGAACTGAGTACAATACTGCTCACGCAGTGATGTAGGAAGGCACATGACCCAGAGCTAGGGTCATGAGCAATGATATGTTAAGACTTAGACATTGAGATAACTCCATGCCTGTATCCTTTACTGTATATATATATATATATATATATGTATATAGTTGCAAGTAATTAACAAAGACTTGCTGTTAACATTCGGAAAACTATGAAGACTTCTTTAACGAACATGTTCTGTAACCAATCACCATTACAACACACTGAACATCAGTGACATGGTATTCTCATCGTACTGGAAGTGACCTTGAAACATGCCTACATACATGCCATCAATGTCTTAGAGAATGTAACCTAACCTTGAACAAAGACAAGTGCTTGCTCAATGAAAGTAGAATCAAATCCTTTGGCCATGTGTTCATTGGTGAAGGAGTATCCCCTGATCCACAGAAAGTTGAAGCCATCTCAAATGCTGTGGATCCTACAAGTGTGTAGGAAGTCCGGAGTCTGCTAGGATTCATTATGTACTGTTGTTGCTTCATCCCTGACTTCAGTACGCTATCTCCCACCATGCTCCCCACCACATAATCTGACAAGCGGGAGTGGACTGCATCACACAGCCAAGATGTATGCCAGATCAAACAGTGGGTGGCAAGAAGTTGTACAAATGCTTATTTTGACTCTAAGAAAACCATGCAGTTGGTCATGATGCAAGCCTGTTTGGCTTAGGTGCAGTTCTCATGCAAAAGAAAAGGCAGGGAAGCCATCAACTGATGTGATGGCAAGCCGATCACTAACACCCATAGAGCAACATTCTTCATAGAGAGAGAAGCATCCTGAATCACATGGGATATCTTACACTTTCATCTCTACTTGAATGGAAGTGAATTTGGTTATTATTTCAATTATAGACCACTGGTAAGCTTGTTCAACAATCTGCATAGCAAACCACCTACTCAAATGAGTGTTGGATACTCAAGCTACAAGAGTAGAGTTCCATGTTGATCATCAGCCAGATAAGCTCAACCGAGTGGATTATATTTCATGGCATCCGATGCTGACAGTCAGTCCGACTCATCTTAAAGAAAAGATTGCCAATCAACACCCTAACTACATAAGCCTAAATGTTGTGCCAAAGTTGCTAAAACTAGCTGACATCAACATAGCAACAAAACAGTCATGAGGCATTGTAACTATGTATGGTGGCTATGGAATCATGAAACTGGAAAGACGTGATTGAGAGAGCATCTACAAACAAAATAGCTTACACACTGCAAGGTCCTCATAATGTTCAACATGAGCTCACTGTTACAACCACTACTGATCTGGTGTTACACAACAACTGCAGTATGATTCCACAATCATTGAGGGAATGTGTTGTCAATATAGCACATGGAATTATCAAAACCAAACAACTCCTTCGGGAAAAGGTAAGGTTCCGAGAAATTAATCACATTGTAGAACACAGACAATCAGTGCCATGTCAAACAACCACAATGAGAAATCTTTGCGACCATTCCAAGATGTCTGAACTGCCTCCTGGACCATGGATTGAAGTTGGTGTTGGTTTTGCAGGCTTGCCCACTGGTGGAATGTTTACTTGTTATCACTGATGACTGCAGTAGATTCCCAGTTAAAGGAATAGTTACATCTGCTTCAACAAAAGTAATCATCCCAAAGCTTAATCAGATTTTTGCTTTGTTCATCATTTCTCACCATTTGAGAAATTCCAATGAATTCAATAAATTCTTGAACTATCTGGGCTTCTCTGTTTGGAAAATCACACCCTGCTAGCCAAGTGCTAATGAGGCAGTCAAGAGATGTGTGCATACCTTGGAAAAGGCGATATGTGCAGCTGTAGCTGACAGCAAGTGGAAGTAAGAACTGTATCACTTTCTTCGCAATTACACAGTGACTCCTCACTTTACTACTAGACAGCCTCCAGGAACTTTCATCTTTGCACATCCTATGTGTACATAGCTCTGCGGAGTAGCTCAGGAAGTTAGTGATCAACACATATGCAGACACGATTGAGAACAGAAGGATCAAGTGAGAGAAAATGCAAAGCAAAACTCTGAAATTCAGAGCTACTCCGCTAAAGCCAAGGAAGTGCTTCTGAAAAGTGGTGTTATGTTGGAAAGCAAACAACTCCCTATGACAACAGCTATTTGTTGTGGCCCACACAAAAGGATCAATGATCGCTGCTAAGCGCGGTTCTCAAAGCATCACATGAAACATATCATTCTTCAAAGCACTGAAAACACCATCCATAAGCACTGAATCCAAGTTAGTTATCAACATTTCAGATGAAAAACATGAGGGAAATGAGACCACACCTGTTTTAACATTTTTTATTATTCATTCATAGGACATGGGCTTTGTTGTCCAGGCCAGCATTTATTGCCCGTCCCTAACTGCTCTTGAGAAACTTAGTGGGCTTAGACAATATTCTACTCAAAAGAGAAGGCTAGAATTACGTGATTATGTTATGAAGTGAACTTATGACACTGGGCTGAATTTTATATGCCCCCACTGTTTCCCTATGGGGGCATGTAAAATAGGGTGGGTGCCCAACCCACCACCTTCCTGTCCATCCCTGAGCTCTCCCCCATAATTCAGGCAGTAGGCAGCCCATCCACCATATTTAAATGAATAATTAAGGGTCAGTTAGGTTTTTCATCAAGCCAGTTGACCCAGATAATACGCTGTTCATGCCATTGTATGTTAAGCATGGGCAGCAGGGCGGGAGTGGGAAACCTGACTTTTTTTTAAAGGGAGGGGGGGTTGCTCTTGGGGAGCTGCTGATTGCCAATCACAGGACGGCCTCCCTTTGGTTGAAAAACCCTCCTTCCACCCATGCTCTCCCTTAAACGCAGGCACTCCCAACTGGCTCCTCTCTCTAACCTACCCAAGTCCTCCTAGCCCAAGACTCTGGACTTACCAGCTCCATGGGCCTTGATCTTCATTTCCTTCTGCAGTCCCAGGCACAGTCAGCCAATCAGATTTGCCAGCAGCTCCAGAGGGTGGGCTTCCACCCCCAATGAGTGGCGGTCATCCTACTTAGCCTTGATTAGCCTGCCCTGCATTGCTTTATGGCTGCAGGGCAGGTTGGTGTGGAGCATGTTGACATCATACTGACGATGTCTCTGGGGGTGGGGGGGTGTGAGGAGGAGCGTGCCACCTGCCCTCCCCCCTCCCCACCCTCACCACCACCCCACTCCATATTGTTCAGCCCAATACATCTGAGAAGTTACTTAAAAATGAAGATAAAAGCAAAATACTATGGATGCTGGAAATCTGAAATAAAAACAAAGACAGCTGGAAAAGCTCAGCAGATCTGAAAACATCTGTGGAGAGAAACACAGTTAACATTTCGAGTCCGTATGACTCTTCATCAGAACTCCTGTCAGACCTGCTGAGTTTTTCTAGCTATTTTTGTTTTTGTTAATTAAAAATGAAAATAGGTTTCACAGGTGCATAATGTGCTAAGTGCTGCCGCACAGTTTCATGCTGGGTGGGCCTTAATTGGCCCACCAGCATGAAATCACTGTCTGGCCCCGATCGTGGGTGGTGGTCAGCCTCCTGAACCCTCTGCCCAATCCCACTGAGCCCACCTGATGAGGGTAAAGTCCTCCCCTATATTTCTTCACTACAGGAGCCTGGCCACAAATTTGTCTGAAAAAACCAGAAACTTCCAACCTCCATTTGTCTCCAAGGAACTAAGAGAGAATCCTTCAGGAGTCCTGCAATACTTTTCAACCTCCATCTTAACGGGCTGGTTAAAAATAAGTGACTTGTTTCCCATTACTCTGTTCATAATCTAACTGCACGTTAAATCTCTAGGAAGGGTCTATTCTTCTGTGTGTACACATCCGTGTGTTTGGGGATTGGTTTCTGTTGCGTTTAAATTTGGGTTTTGTGGAAGTAAGTGTTTATCCTTTCTTTTGATTTAAACTTACAAGAAAGCCGGTTCATGTCTGTTCTTTAAAGTCACAGCACTCAAAAAGGTTTAAAAAAAATTCCTTCTCAAAGAACCTTGTTGTGGTCAACCAAGAGGTGGGCCAAGAGGGAAAATAACCCACCACTTCTCCCCATCCGAAACACTGTTTTCATTGTATATAACTGAGGGCATTGTTAATTTAATAGAAAAGTTAGAATATACAAGAACATTGGTGGTGAAGTATAATGTTTATATTATGCTTAAATTTATTGTTTATGCTTTTGGAAACAAATCATTGAAACATGCTGTGCCTCTCATTTACCAAGAAGGTGAGGGATGTAGTGTATTCAAAATTGATCGGATGCCACATCAAAGATTACTACGCACATTAAGAGCTCATGGTGTAGTGGGTAAAATATCGGCATGGAGAAAAGATTGGTTAGCTAAGAGGAAGCTGAGAGCAGGGATAAATGGGTCTTTTCCGGGCTGGCAAGCTATAACCAGCGGAGCCACAGGAATCAATGCTAGTGTCTCAACAATTTACAATCTGCATCAATGACTTGGATGAAGCAATTACATTTATGGTAGCTAAGTTTGCAGGTGACACCAAGATAGGTAGGAAAGTAAGTTGTCAAAAGGAGGAAAAGAGCCTACAAAGAGATATAGATAGGTTAAGAGGGTGGCCAAATATCTGACAAATAGAGTAAATGTGGATAAATATGAGCTAGTCCCCTTTGGCAGGAAGAATAGAAAAGCAGTATCTTATTTAAATGGAAAGAGGCTGCAGAACTCTGAGGTACAGAGGGATCTGGGTGTCCTGGTACATGAATCACGACAAGTTAGTTTGCAATATAAAAGTTGGGAAGTTTTACTGCAGCTGTACAGGGCCTTGGTGAGACCACATCTGGAGTACTATCTACAGTTTTGTTCTCCTTATTTAACAGAAGACAAAATTGAGTGAGAAGCAGTTAAGGGAAGGTTCACTCGATTCATCCCTGGGATAAAGGATTATCTTATGAAGAAAGGTTGAACCGTTTGGGCCTACGCCCACTGGAGTTTGGAAGAATGAGAGGTGATCTTATTGAAAAATATAAGATCCTGAGGGAACTTGATAGGATGGATACCGGGAGGATGTTTCCTCTTGTGGGGAGACTAGAACCAGTCTCGTTTAAAACACCATTTAAAAATAAGGTGGAGATGAGGAAAAATTTTTTATCTCAGAGGGTCATTATTCTATGGAATTCTCTTTCCCAGAAAGCAGTGAAGACTGGGTCAGTGAATATTTTCAGGGTAGAATTATATGGATTTTTGATATAGAAGCGAGTCAAGGGAAACAGGAAATTTGAGACCACACTCAGATCAGCCATGATCTTATTGAATGCCAAATTCATCAAATGGTCTACTCCTGCTCCTAAATCCTATGTTCCTATGTACCCTTTAACATCCCATCTAATCTAATCCACACTCCTGCTCACTTCCTCGCCCTTTAAGATGTCACCCAGTCTAATCGCACTCTCCTCACCCCTCACGTCATTCAATATTCCTCTTTTTCACTTGACTACCTAATTGTTTTAAGAAATAATTAATAGACTCGCCTTAAACAGCTGTTTGTCAAAAACAATGCCACATCCTAATCACCCTAAGTGTGAAGTAAATTTATTTTAATTTCCTTTTTAATTATTTGTTGTGATAATGTGTAACTTGTTTCCAATTATTAATGTCTTACCGGCCAATGATAATATGTTCTCACCTGATCATAATCCTCCATATTTTGGATGATCTCTCTCAGTTTGGCCCTTAACTAGTTTCAGTAAAAAAAAGCCTAACTTTTTATTCCTTTCTTCACAGCTTGAAGTCGCCCCAGCTTTGTCAATGCACTCTATCTCTTGTCCATTGCATTCTTTCTTTGCTTGGACTAGAAGTGGACACAACCTAAATGCAGTCAAAGAAAGGGTTAGATAATCCCAGGACTACCAGTCTCGCAGTATGAATGCTGCTCCTTAGCTCTCTGCACTACACATATGATGAGAACTGGGTGAGTCTGCCTGATAATCAGCTCTAACAAATCTCTCACTTACTTCCAACATCTGGCCGCAGTTTGTTGTCATACCCACTCAGCAGTGAGTTCAGAATGTGTGTTGCATCTGGGTCTTGAGATTTTGGAGCCAGAACCCATGTCTTGTTCACCCCAACCTCATCATCATCTTCATCTTCAATTCTGCTGCTGTGAACAGAGATAGAAAAGGAATATTTTAGAAATTGAAGAGCTTGCTCAGTGTAAACTCTTGCTAACAGCAGTCACAGGTCCAGCTCAAGAGCAGTGTGTGTTGCTTCAATGAAATTTCTATGCATTTTCCTGATTGGCGAGTAACAATTTGGACCCAGGCCAGGATTTTATGGCCCGGCCATGGCGTGTCTCCCCCTGGTGGAGGCAGCGAGCCATTTAAAGCTCCATTCAGTTCAGTGGGACTGTAATACCCTGTCGCGTGGGAGGGGCTGTAAAATCCTGGCCCCAAGCCCTAGGTATCAATGCCTCAGGGCTCAGGATCATAGAATGGTTACAGCACAGAAGGAGCCCATTCAGCCCATCATGTCTGCATTGGCTCTCTGCAAGAGCAACTCACCAAGTCTTGCTCCCCTCCCTTTTCCTCGTAGCCCTTCAATATTTTTCTCTTCTGATAATTGTCCAATATTCTTTAAAAGTCCATGATTGAATCTCACTGCACCACACCCTAAGGCAGTGCATTACAGATCCTAACCACTTGCTCTGTAAGAAAACTTTTCCTCTTGTTCCTGTTGGTTCTCTTGCCCACCAACTTAAATCTGTGTTTTTTAAACATATACTTACTGGGATGTTGCCTACCCCTCATTTCCCTTGAACTGAGTAACTTGTTAGGCCATTTCAGAGGGCAGTGAAAAGTCAACCACGTTGCTGTAGGTACATATAGACCAGACCAAGTAAGGATGGCAGATTTCCTTCCCTAAAGGATATGGGTGAATGAGATGGGCTTTTACAGCAATCAATAATAGTCACCATTACTAAGACTAGCTTTATATTTCAGATTTATTGATTGAATTTAAATTCCATCAGCTGCTTTGGTGGGATTTGAACCTACAACTCTGGGCTTCTGGATGAGTAGGTCAGTGACATTACCACTCTGCCACCATATTTCCCTGTGTCTGCTAATTCTTGATCCTTCCACTAATGGGGAAAGTTTCTTCATACCTACTCTGTCCAGGGCCCTCATGATTTTGAACACCTTTATCAAATCTCCTCTCAACTTTTTCTTATCTAAGGAGAAGAGTTACAGCTTCTCCAATCTATCCATGTAAATCATGCTCCTTAGCATTCGAAACATTCCCATGATTTTTTCTGCACCACCTCTAAAACCTTCACATTCCTCCTCAGAATGTGAGCTGATCTGTGAGACAACACTTCCCACACCCACCTCCCCATCCCCCACTATGCCCCATAAAAGGAGTAATCAATTCTTTAAGAAACTGAATTGACATCTGGTCTCAGAGTGAGGCATAGAGGCAGACTGAGCAGGTGGGGATGGGGGTTTGGCTGAGGGACTGAATGGGTCAGGAAGGTGAGGGGGAATATAGAAGATGGAAGGGATGTGGGTCTTGAGAGTGGAGGTTTGAGGGGTTGAGTGTGTGATTGGGTGAGGGGAATGGAGAAGCTGAGAGAATGGAGGGGGTGAGGGAGGGAGTGAGTGTGAGGAGTTGGAGGCCGTGAAGGGTAAGGGGTTGTCTGCAGGGAACAGGTTAATAACTTAATAGTGATAGGCGAGTTTGTGGACTGCATTGATCAAAGATTACCAAAGAGTTGGGCCAATTCTGAATGAAAGTGATCCTCTTGTGGAAGGGCATGCCTGTGATACAAATGAGTACTTTGGATCTGTCTTCACTAGGGAAGATGTCGCTGCCAGTGTTACAGTAAAGGAGGAGGAAGTAATAATATTGTATAGGATAAAAGTAAAGATGAGATACCCAAAAGGGCTCAAATTGGAAAAAGTCAACTGGCCTGGATGGAATGCATCCCTGGTTGGGAAGAAAGAATGGAAGTTTCAAGGCTCTGGCCACAATCTTCCAGAGAGCTGAGATGTACCTACTCGTGTTGATGAAGGTGGTGGAAGAGCTGAAAAGTCTGCTTTTTGGAAAAGGAGGTTTGGATTATTAGCATTATTTATAGATGCAGTGAATATAAAAGCAAGGAAGTCATGCTAAGCCTTTAGAAATCCTGGCTAGGTCGCAGTTGGAATATTGTATTCAAGTCTGGGAATCATACTTTAAGGAGGATGTCAAGGCCTTAGAAGTTGCACAAGGATAATTACTAGAGAGTTATAAGAAGCTCTAGTTACTTGAAGAGGCTACAGAAACTGTGGCTATTCTCTTTAAAGCGGAGAAGGTTAAGGGTCAACTTAATAGCTTTGCTCAAAATGTTTGGTTTGGATGAGTAATAAGGAGTCCCTAAGGGTAAGTTGCTCCATGTTGGATATAGGTGTCCCATCCAGAAGGTAAATAAATATATATGTCTATATCATCCTGGCTACTTTATAAAATTATTATTCTGTTTTTTCGTTAAAACTGACAAATGGTTGGACTGATAAAATGGTCGGTGCTGACCAGAATGGTAGTTCTTGAAATTTCTGAGCAGTTTGAACATGGACAAAGGCTGACACATTAACCCCCTGGAATTTAACACTCCTGGCATTGTAGAAATATTCCAGCCAAGCCAACACAATGGACAGTAGACAAGACAACTGCACCAGCTGGCTATGGACAAAGGCTAAGCTATTTGTGACTCGTCGTCAATGTTGTGCTAATGGTTCTACACTTACTTCCTCCAAACACAATGGGTTAGCTGAATAGCTCAACCTGAAACCACCCATAACATGACCAAGACTTGAGCTGTTTTAATTGCTTCAGTTATACATCTTTCGGAGTCTACTGTTTAACATCTGATGGGCAGGCCATGCAGAAGCAAGCTCTGGCCAGGTTGGACAAATGCCCCCCATCTATCCTGGCTCTGTTGGGAAGATTTTGTACTATTGCCTACAGAACTGACTCAATCTCTGCGTGCCTACTTCATCTTGGGACATCAACACTACCGGAAAAGTGAATCTTACACCAGTGGTCTTCAGCCAGCTGAACTCTGCGAAAGAATTCCTCATTGGTCTTTTATTCTGGACTCACGTGAAACCATTATTCTTATTTTTATTTAGGTCTCTGCCCTGAACCACTTTCTCTCCCTTATCCCCCTTTTATCATTTGAATGCAAAAAGTGGCAGACATTGTAAAACCCCCTTCTCAAGTTTTGTGTGTGTGTGTGTGTGTGTGTAAAATAAATCAAACTTTTTATTTTACCTCATCTCGAGTTTGCTGTGGGGTTATTAATCGAGGATTGGATCACTTGATAACTGAAGGGTTGAGCCACTGTACTGGTATTCCAGAGACCCAGGGTAATCTTCTGGGAACCTGGGTTTGAATCTCACCACAAAAGATGGTGAAATTTAAATTTAATTTTTAAAAAATCTGGAATTAAATGTCTGATGATGACCATGAAACAATTGTTGATTGTTGAAAAAAACCATCTGGTTCACTGATGCCCTTTGGGGAAGGAAATCTGCTGTTATTACCTGGTCTGGCCTACATGTGACTCCAGAGTCACAGCAATGTGGTTGACTCTTAACTGCCGTCTGAACAAGGGCAGTTAGGGATGGGCAATAATTGCTGGCCTAGCCAGCGACGTCCACATCCCATGAATGAATTTTAAAAAACATACACCACCATTTGGAAAAGCGTTTTTCATTTTTTACTTCCCTCTTTACGTTTATGGACTTTTACACACATACACAAAACTTGAGAAAGGGGTTTTGCAACGTCTGCCACTTTTTGCAGTCATACAATAAAAGAGAGATAAGGGAGAGAAAGTGGTTCAGGGCAGAGAACTCAATAAAAATAAGAAATGAGTGGAGAAATCAGGGCTGTTCTAAACTAACCCCCCTCCTGACCATTACAGAAATAGGGAGCTCATATCTGAGACTCATTCAATTTGAATTTGACCAGAGTCCAGGTTAAGAGACGAGCCAAATTAGAGGTAAAAGAGCCAATTGGAAACCAAAAGACGGAAACTCAGTGGCTGGAATTAATTTTAAGATAAGTAAGTTACCACAGCAAATCCCTTGTCCTAACATGAAGAAAATGGCAATGTTTGATGCCCCAAATGTTTGTTCAGCAAAAGAATTTAAACAGGGAAAGTTTGGAGACCCTTAGCGCAGATCAATTAAAAGCTGCAGCTCAGGAGATACAGTTCAAATTGCCCAGCAATTCCAAAAGAAAGAAACTAATCCTGATGTTGGTGGAAGGTCTGGATCTGACGTTACCAGTAGAGCAGTCAGATGAAGAGCTCAATCATGACTCCAAATCCCATCCACTAGCCGATTTCAAGCTGGCAAAGATTAAATTGGAGCTAGAATTTCAGAAGAGGGAAAGAGAGAGAGAAAGGGAAAGAGGGAAAGAGAGCAAAGGAACAGGAAAGGGAGAGAGAATTCCAGCTCCAAAGATTGGAAAAGGAGCTAGCAGCTCGAAGGGAGAGAGAGGCCTGACAATTGGAAGCTGCAGGGGAAAATCTCTCTTTATCCGGCAGCATCCCCTATCCCGCTAACCCAGAGCTGCTTTTTGAAGCCCTCAAGCATCCGAGATTTCTTCCCAGTTTGAAGAGAGTGATGTGGAGTCATTTTTTATCATCTTTGAGAAAATAGCAGGACAGGTAAAATGGCTCTCAGAGATCTGGACATTTTTAATTCTAGGGCAGCTGTCAGGGAGAGCCCAATAGGTCTACTCCATGTTGCTTTCTGAGGTGCCCCTGAATTATGAGCAGACGAAGGCTGCCATCCTAACTGCCTACGAGTTAGTCCCAGAGTCATACCGCTAACAATTCCAGAACACTCATAAGAAGCCCACACAAACTGCATCGAGTTGAACGGCTGAAACAAATCACATTTGTCCAATGGATAAGATTCCTAAAAATCCCATGACTAGTTCTGTTGGAGAAATTCAAAAACTGCCTCCCCTCCAACCTGCGAATGCACCTCGAGGAGCAGAGAATCCTACAGCCCAAGGTGCAACTGTCACATCAGACAGCTATAACTTCACCCATAGGCCTGGAAACCCAGGCGGATCCTTTCCAAGCTATACCCCTGAGCATTGGAAAGGTAAGCACCCAGAAAATAAAACACAAAAGAAAGTGGGAGAAACCCCCAGGCAGCACGAAAGGAGAATTCCCGGAGGCCGGTGTAGTCTTCCTGCAACAAAATAGGCCATTCCAGACCCGCATGCTGGAGATTGAGAGCCAAGCCATTTGGTCTAGTAGGGCTTCACATGAGTAATCCCCCAATGGGAAGTGCAGCAGAGCAGGCAGAGCCTTTCGCTATAGAAACTTACCCTGTGGAGGGCATGGCACGCTGTTTGTCTGAGTCAAACTCCCAGAGAATTTCCGGAGTTTTGTCCATTCAGGAACAGTGCCCCGCTACACGTCCCAAAACATGAGCAAGTCCCTGGTACTGCTTTGAGACACAGGGACCACTCAGTCCTTAATGTTGGAGGGAAATTTAAACCTACCCCCTGAGTTGTCCCTGAAGGCCAAGCACTGTTCAGTGGAGTGGGAGGAGGATCCCTCCATAAGGTCCACATGGCGTGTGACCTTGTTTCAGGCCTCATTACAGTAGGAATTGGCCCAGAACCACTGTTAGCAGGAAACAATTTCTTCCTTGGGGATGATTTGACTGGCAGCCAGGTGTTAGCCAGCAAACGAAAAGAGGCCAACATCAGCCAGTCGAAATCTGCAGAAGGGCAGAAAGCTGGAGAAGTCCTGAGGCCCAAAAGGGTAAGATAGCACGCATAGACCTTGAGCGAGTGCTGCTCGAAGGTAGCAAGGTCAAAGCCAGGCCAGAAGAATTAGAAGAGGTCTAGAGAAGGCCCCAAGAATCTGAAATCCACTCCCCAAATATCCCAGGATTAAATTGGGACAAGGGAAGCATGAGAGTAGGGAGAGGAATAGTGAGGGAGATGCCCCATGTTGCCGAAAAACCTGAAGGAAGGTCGGTTATTCAGCCTGGAAAGGAAAATGGTAAGAACTTGACTGAAGCATGACTGGCAGGAACCTTCTTTCCAACATTAATTAGGGAAAAAAGGAGTTCCCAAACCAATGAGCAGATGGAGTGAGATGCCTCCCCCTGTTGAAAAGACAGAAGGCAGTGTAGCTGGAACTGCGCCTCCACATGAGGGCAGAAGGATTTCAAGGGACATGGAACAAGCTACGAGAGCACCCACACCAAGCCAAAGGTCCCAGCCAGGAGGCCATTGATTGGTTTGGCCTGAGGCTGTATGGCAAATTTAAATATGGACCAGAAAGGTTCCCAAACTGGCACAGAAAGAGAGAGGATGATGCCTCACTTATTTGAAAAGCCACCAGCAGGTACAGCAAGAGCTGACCACCCATCAGAGGGCAGTAATGTCCAAAAAGATATGAAGTCTACCACGCCCCCCCCCCAAACTACTCAGCAGAGGGACCCCGACCAGATTGGCCCCCATGCTCACCCACGATCATGCAGAAGCACAAGATGACCAGACAGAATTCACTACCTCCTTTAAAATGATCCAGAAACCCCAAACAGGCTTCAGCACTGTAGCCCTCTCCGGTATGGATGCAGGAGAGGCCCTTGCCAGAAGGCCATCTTCCTATCGTCCTGGTCCAGAAAGACTGGCCCAAGTTCTGGAGCCATCTGCCCACCTGTTGCCATGCCAACCCAAAGCACCTAGCAACAAATGCTGGAACTCTTCAGTTGTGCTAGCGCCTCAACCGGACCCTGTCCCAGAATCCCCGAAAGTGCACAGCTCCCTTTAAAACACCCCATTCTCCTGACCCTCACTTTACCCACAGTCCCTGGGTCTGAACATATGAACCCCCAGGTTACTAAAGTGGACACCAGCAGCTAGGCTGGACAAGAGCAGCTCAGCCCTATGACTCCAGGGCCCATCACCCAAAGAGTGAGATGTCCAGCATTGCCCTGTGGATTAACACCCCCTGAGGGCTAACCACCCTGTAAAACCCCTAGACCCTTTGAAAATAATTAATCAGGAGATAGGAATGTCTGACCCCCATCACAGGTAAGTCAGAGCTCTAGCACTGAATAGACTTCCCCAGCCGGAGGGAGGCAGTGGCATAGTGCTACTGTCATTGGACTGGCATTCCAGAGACCCAGGGTAATGTTCTAGGGGTTTGAATCCCACCAGGGTGAAATTTGAATTCAATAAAAATCTGTCTGATAAAGACCACAAATCAATTGCCAGATTGTTGTAAAAAGCCACTGGTTCATTAATGCCCTTTAGGGAAGGAAATCTGCTGTCCTTACCTGGTCTGGCCTACATATGATTCCAGACCCACAGCAATGTGGTTGGCTCTTAAAATGCCCTCTGAACAAGGGCAATTAGGAATGAACAAAAAAATGCTGGCCATGCCCACAGGCCACAAATGAAAAAAAGGCAGGTGAGTTTCAAACCCTCCCAAGTTACCTAAACCTTCCCAAATCCCAGGGCTGGACAATGCCATGTCCACGGTTTAAATCACAAAAAGAAAATGCAGCAGGGAACATTTCCCTGCTAACTGTGTCTGGTGTGCATTGTGAATGAGAGAACGCATGTATACTTCTTCACTTTCTATTCTCCTCTCTCCAAGACCATGTAAAGAAATATGAAATGTGATATGAACGTCTATATCAGCCTGGCTACTTTATAAAATTATAGCTTTTTTTAAATGGACAAATGGCTGGACTGCTAAGATGGCTGCCACTGACCACATGATGGTCGGTCTGGAAGTTTTTGAACCCCTGGATATTCAATGACCATCGCTGAATCTCCCACTATCAACATCCTGGGGGTTACCATTGACCAGAAACTGAATTGGACTAGCCATATAAATACTGTGACTACAAGAGCAGGACAGGGGTTGGGAATCCCGCAATGAGTAACTCATCTCCTGACTCCCCCAAAGCCCATCTAGAAGGCACAAGTCAGGAGTGTAATGGAATACTCTCCACTTGCCTGGATGAGTGTAGCTTCCACAACACTCAAGAAGCTTGACACTGTCCAGGACAAAGTAGCCCGCTTGATTGTCAACACACCCACAAACATTCACTCCCAACACCGCCAATGCACAGTGGCAACAGTGTGTACTATCTACAAGATGCACTGCAGGAACTCACCAAGGCTCCTTAGACAGAATCTTCCAAACCCACAGCATCTACTATCTAGAAGGACAAGGGCAACAAACACATGGGAACACCACCACATGCAAATTCCCCTCTGAGCCACTTACCATCCTGACTTGGAAATATATCGCCATTCCTTCACCGTCGCTGGGTCAAAGTCCTAGAACTTACTCCCTAACAGCACTGTGGGTGTACCTGCATCTGTAGGAGTTTAAGAAGGTAGCTTATCACCACCTTCTCAAGGGCAATTAGGGATGGGCAATAAATGCTGGCCAGCCAGCGACACCCAAATCCCATGAATGAATTTTTAAAAAGCTAACACCTTGGATTGTATGAACATTCCAGCTAAGCCAACACAAAGGATAGTAGATGAGACGCCTGCACTAGCTAGCTATGGGCAAAGAAAGAGCTATTTGTGACTCCTCATCTCCAACATTGTGCTAATGGTTCTACACTTACCTGCTCAAAACAGAATGGGTTTTAACAAGAGGCCTCGTTAGCTGAGAAGCTCAACCCAAAACCACCTGTTACATGACCTAGGCTGGAGCTGTTTGAATTGTTCTAGTTATGCAACTTTTGAATTCTCTCTTCAGTCTACTGTTTAACATTTGTTGAGCAGGCCATACTGGCAATACTGGCAACAGGCAATACCAGATTTGACAATTGGCCCCCATCTAACCTGACTCCACTGAGAAGATTTTGTACTATTGCCTACAGAACTGATTCAATCTCTTCGTGCCTACTTCATCTTGGGACATCAACACCACCGGAAAAGTAAATCTTACACCATCAGTCTTCAGCCAGCTGAACTCTGCGAAAGAATTCCTCATTGTATTTTGATTCTGGATTCCAGACTCATGTGAATCTTCTTATTTTTATCGTGGTCTCTGCCCTGAGCTCCTTTCTCTCCCTTTTCCCTCTTTTATTGTATGAGTGCAAAAAGGGGTGGACATTGCAAAACCCCTTTCCCATGTTTTATATGTGTGTATAAAATAAACCAACTCTCTTATTTTACCTCATCTCGAGTTTGCTGTGGGGTTATTAATAGAGGATTGGAATATACACCACCACATATAATGAGGGAAATCAAAAATCAAAAACAACTTTCTGTTTATGGATCAGTAGTGAGTGGAGAAATCAGAGCTATTTAAATTAAACCTTCTCCTGTCTGTAACATAGGCTAGAATTGGATATTTAGAATCACAGGATTAACATCACAGAATTATACCTTCTGTACTTTTTACATTCCTTCTGTTTTTTCTCTGCATTACTCTCTTTCCCATTATATATCATGCTCCTGTTATTAATTGCATTTTGTTATAATCTCTCTATTTATAGCTGGATGTATTTAATCATTACACTGTCTGTCTCTGGGAAGTATTTCCCAGTGGTGCTTAATCTGGAATTCCTTTAATCAATCTGGGCTGGTCCATCTTTGACTCAGTTGAGAAATTCAATATGCATCCTACCCATGTTAGACAATGATGTGTACTCACTATTGCAATGTAAGAAATGAGGCAGCGAATTTGTGCACAGCAAGCCCCCACTAACAGCAATGAGATAAATCACCACACAATCTGTTTAATGATACTGGTTGAGTAATAAATATTGGCCAGGATACTGAGGAGATTTTCCTGTTCCTCTTCAAATAGTGGTGTGGGATCTTATACATCCACTTGAGAGGGCAAACAGGGTCTTGGTTTAAAGTTTCAACTGAAGGACATCACCAGTGACAGAGCAGCACTCCCCCAGTATTGCACTGAAAGTCAGCCCAGATTTTGCATTCAAGTTTCTGGGGTGGGGCATGAATGCACAACTGGCTAACTCATGGCCATGATACCCATTTATGTTACAGGTCACTGTTCACCTCTCAGTTAGTTATAGGTGAGCAGTTAGGTGAATGGCCAAAATGAGCAGCCGGGTTCCACTGTAACATTCATGGGTCAATAAAATGGATCCCACACTGAGTGGGTGCTGCTAACACGGCATCAGCAATCCCCATCTGAGTGAATACAACGCCTGCAAACACAGAAACTCAGTATACATACACAGATTAGAGAATCTTCCAGCACAGGAGACCATTCAGCTCGCCAAGCCCATGCAGGCCCTCGACTGAGCTATCCAATAAGTTTAACTCATCTGCTCTTTCCCCATAGCCTTGTAAACTTTTCCCTTCAACTATACTCCATTCCCTTTAGAAAGTTATGATTGTGCCTACTTCCGCTGCCCTTTCAATCAATGCATTACTGATGTACTTTTTCATTCAACTAACGGCATTTTGATGCTGTCAAGTTATAGAATATTCATGAAGCCACACTTTGTTCAGCTGACAGTCTCACATTCAGAACTCCCCACTGAGGCAGCAGCTGGTGCACCAGGATTTTAAAAACGTATATACAAGATGAATAGTTTGTTCCTGGTTCACACTAGTGCCTAAATTAGCCTGTCACACTTTCAACTGCTAAAACACCCACTGCAAATTGGAAGTAAACTATATTATCAAGTTTGACACTGAAAACTCTTGGGTTAAAAAACAAAAGTTCAATCAGATGGATGCTTTCCAGCCCAGGGTGTCTGGACTAAATTGTTGTTAGGATCTCAAACTAATTCCACAGACCCACTCATTCTCCATATCCCTGTATTCCATGGGAGGCTAAACATAGATTGGCTGAGCACATCACCCTGAGCTTCCACTTGGCTCTCAGTTTATTTTTCCACTTTGCTGTCAATGTGACCCCTCTGCCCTCAGATAGAGTGAAGGAAATGGGACTGACTGGATTGCTGCATGGTGGGCCAGCATAGACTCGATGGGCCAAATAGCCTCCTTCTGTGCCGTAAATGACTCTATAGATATTTCCCGGAAAAACTGGAGTCAAAGGGAATCAACCAGGGGAAAACTCTACCCACAGTGTAGCACTCCCCCAGTACTGCACTGAAATTCAGCCTAGATTTTGTGTTCAAGTCTCTGGAGAGAGGCATGAATGCACAACTGTCTAACTAGCACAAAGGGAGATCATTGTAGCTGTTGGAGGTCAAACATCTCAGTTCCAGGACATCACTGCAGGAGTTCCTCAGGGTAGTGCCCCAGCCCAACCACCTTCAGCTGCTTCATTAGTGACCTTCCCTCCATCATAAGGACAGAAGTGGGGATGTTCGCTGATGATTGCACAATGTTCAGCACCACTCATAACTCCTCAGATACTGAAACAGCCCATGTCCAAATGCAGCATGACCTGGAAATATCCAGGCTTGAGCTTATAAGTGGCAAGTAATATTCGCACAACATAAGTGCCAGACAATTACCATCTCCCATAAGATAGAACCATCGCCCCTTGACATTCAATGGCATTACCACCACTGAATCCCCCCACTATCAACATCCTGGGGGGTAACCCCTTGACCGGAAACTGAACCAACCATATAAATACTGTGGCTGCAAAAGCAGTTCTGAGGCTGGGAATTCTATGGACAGTAACTCACCTCCTGACTCCCCAAAGCCTGTCTGCCATCTACAAGGCACAAGTCAGGAGTGTGATGGAATAATCTCCACTTGCCTGGATGAGTGCAACTCCTAAAACACTCAAGAAGCTCAACACCATCCAGGACAAAGCAGCTTGTTTGATTGTAACTCATCCACCACCTTCAACATTCATTCTTTCACCTGGCTATGCCCCTTTAGTTGTGAAAATATGATTTTTCAACTTTCACCTGACTGGACGTTTTGCAATTTGAACTGAGACAGAGCAAACTGTTTAAAAATGCAAGGCCACATTCCAAGTGAAGGTGAAAAACAAACAAATCACCCTCAGGGGAGTGTGGAGGGACAGACATTTCTTATAATCTAGACATCCATTGAAACTTGGAACTGCCTAAGAGACATTAAAAATGCAAAGTACTGGATATTGAAAAAAAATGGCTGCTACAGGCAGACACACCCAAAACCTCTAAGTCCTGAGCGAAGTCCACCTCACCATGTGCACGTTGTTTAAGTTGCGAAACACATCGGAGAGCAATCACGACTACATGCTTGGATCATCCAATGTTGGGGAATGATTCTGACAAGCAGAGCTTGTCAAGGTGCACTGGTGGAAAAGGCGGACCACTATTGATGGGTGGAGTGGACAATTGCAAACTGGTTTCACAGTGCCACATTGCTGGCTCATATCTGCCATGATGCCCAGCGCACATGAGGATGGAAAATTCCGGCCTTTGTTATGACTAATCAAGGAGGTTGAATAGAGGGGAGCCAGTACACCCCTTTTCACCTATTCATGACAACTCTCTCCACCACTGAAGCACAGTGGCAGCAGTGTGTGTACAATCTATAAGATGCATTGCAGCAAATTGCCAAGGCTCCTTTGACAGCACCTTCCAAACCCACAACCCCTACCACCACCTGGAAGTTCCCCTCCAAGTCACCTACCATCCTGACTTGGAAATATATCACTGTCCCTTCACTATCACTGGATCCAAATCCTGGAACTCCCTCCCTAACAGCACTGTCGGTGTACCCACACCACAGGGACTTCAGTGGTTCAAGAAGGCAGCTCATCACTACCTTCTCAAGGGCAATTAGGGATGGGCAATAAATGCTGGCCCAGTCTGTGATGCCCACATCCCATAAATAAATAAATTTAAAATAAATGACTCTATGACTCATGCTGTGTTCCAGTGAAGCTCATTGAAAGCTGGAGGAACAGCACCTCGCCTTCCGATTGGGCACTTGACAGCCTTCTGGATTCAACATTGAGTTCAACAGCTTCAGAGTATAACCTCGACCTACCTTATTTTCCTTTGCTTTGCCAATTTTGGTTTTATTCTTGTTTCTCTCTTGTTTTTACATTGTTACCATTGATGGCCCCCAAAGATCCATCTTTGGACTCCACCTATTTCTTATCTACATGCTGCCCCTCAACAAAATCATCTGAACACAAAGCATTAGTTTTCACATTTATGCTGATGACAGCCTGCTCTACCTCAGCACTGCCCCTCTTGACTTCTCCACTGTTGCTAAATTATCAGACTGATCAACTGACTTCCAGTACTGGAAGAGAAGAAATTTCCATTCCCTCGCTCTGGACTCCATCCCTGTCCCTGTAACAATCTGAGATTAAAGCCAGTCTGTTTGTGACCTTGGTGTTATAATTGGTCCCGAGATGAGCTTTCATCCTCATGTACACGCCATCACCAAGACCACCTATTTCATCCCTGTAACCTTGCCCAACTTCACCCCTGATCTGCAGTTTAAACTGTCATGTTTGCCTTTGTTACTTCTAGACTTGATTATTCCAATGTCCTCCTGACTGCTCCTCCACATTCTACCCTCCATAAATTCCAGCACATTCAAAACTCCACCACATGTAACAATTCGCATCGAGTCAACATGCCCAACACCCCTATGCTCAATGTTCGACCTTGGCTCTCGGTCAAGCAAGGTCTTAATTTAAAATTTTTATGTTCATTTTAATGACCTTTCCCCTCGCTTTCTCTGCAATCCTCGCTAGCACCACGGCCCTTCACAATATCTGTCTTCCTCAAATTCTGGCCTCTTGAGTTTCCCCGATTTCAATCATTCCACCATTCAGCTGCCAGGGTCCCCAAGCTCTGGGATTCCCTTCCAAAACCTCTCCACCTCTCTCACCTCACTTCCCTCCTTTAAGACACTGCTTAAAACCAACCTATTTGTCCAAGCTTTTGGTCATCTGACCTAAAATCTTCTTATGTGACTTAGTGTCATACTTTGTTTGAGAATGGTCCTCAGAAGAACCTTGGGACATTTTATTATCTTAAAGGCGCTATATCAATATAAGTTGTTGTCGTTTCAGATGGCAACTGTTCCTCATTCTGCCATTCACATCTCTCATGGACATGTCTGTTGCTTCTCATCCATTCCCTTTGGTCCTGAATGACCAATGCTTTTGTCATTTAATCTGTCCTGTTTTCCATCCTCTCTCAGGTCTTTCTCTTATGTTCTTTTTCTGCCCTCCCCCATTTGACCTACTTAAAACCTATTACATTTCTAACTTTTCCCAGTTCTGATGAAAGCTCATTGACCTGACATCTTTGAGTATTTCCAGCATTTTTAGTTTGCATTTCAAATTTCCAGCATCCGCAGAGTTTCATTTTGTACTCGTGTTTAAATTCACTGCCATTTCTCTACCAGAAATGTTCAGCTTGGGGAAGTTCTGCTCTCCTATTAAATGGGATTTCCATTGTCTCTTTTACCCTGTACGTCTTCATTGCTTTCTATTTCTACTCTCATATTTGATCAGGTATCTCCCAAAACCTGCTTTCACAGCCACATCTCCGTCCTCAGAAACAGTCCCCAGCTCTGACTTATCCCAAATGGACCCCAGCTGAAACTCCACCCTTTGTGTTTTGGGTCCATTCATGGTTATAGGTAACTCCTAAACATATTGCAAGACTCAAATTGTGGTTGTTGTCCCATGCTGAAATTCAAATTCAATGCTGTGCACTGGCACATACACACTCCTGACCTCTCCCTTAAGCACCACTGAATCACATCATCTCCACGTCGTGCCTTGGTCTCATTTCATCCCTCACCTCATTCAGAACATTTACAAAAACTTTTTTATCTTCCTTTCAGGAGTGATGGATTTCAAGCTCCAATGCCACATGGGTATGAACACTCCTCCAGATCTTTCTTCCCGTTCTCTTCCCTCTAACCCCATTGCTCTTTCCAATCTCACTCTTTGCCATGTATTCACAATACTGTTTGACCTTCCCCTCTCTAGGTGCTGAACAATCTGTCCAGGGTTTATGCCCTGACCTCAATGAATTTTGAGCTCAGTGTGATGCTGAACTCTCTTCTGCCACCTTCAACTCCATGCCGGCTTCTTTATGCAGGAGTCCTCTCCCCATTTCCAGTATTCTCCCTCTATCTGGGCCCTTCCCTCTGGCCTCTGGCTCTTGATCTTTTCACTGAGAACTGTCAGCGTGACACCAGTCGTCTCATTTTTCTGTGCTCTGTTCACTCACTCCAACCTATCCCTCTCTCAGCTTGCTGCATCTGTTCCCTCAGGTCCAACACTAACATTATCATAAAACCAAACAAGGTGGTGTCATTGATGTCCGGCGACCTGACCTCTACTTTGCAGAAGTCGAACGCCAACTCTCTGAAACTTCCTCCCATCTCCCATGGACCATGATCCCTGTACTGAACATCAAGCAATTGTTTGCAGAACCGTTGCTGACCTCATTTCCTCTGGAGATCTTTCATCCACAGCTTCCGACATTATGGTCACAAACCCCAAACAGCCCACTTCGACCTCCTTCCCAACACCCATAAAGGAGACTGCCCTGGGGAAATACATCATTTCAGCCTATTCTTGCCCGACTGAACTGAGCTCTTCCTACCTTTACTCTATTTAATCTCTCCTTGTGCGGTCTCTTCCCATCTATTCCTGTGTCTTTTTCAATACCATCCATCATTTCAACATTTTCCAGTTTCCTGGGCCTAAGCATCTGCTTTTCACTGTGGGCGTCAAATTGCTCTAGGCTTCGAGCCATCATCAGGGAAGTCTAAGAACTCTCTGCTTCTTCCTTGAACAGTGGCCCAACAAACATTCAACCACTGCCTGTTTGACTAAGCTTCTTCTCATATTGAACTATTTCTACTTCAACTCCACTCATGTCTTCCAAATAAAAAGGGGTGCTATGGGCACTAGCATGGCTTTAAGACATATCTGCTTTTTTGTGGGATATGTGGAACATTTCTTGTTCCAGTCATACTCAGAGCCCCTCCCTCTGCTCTTTTTCTAGTAAACTGATGATTGTATCACTGTTATTTACTCCCTGGCTCTGAACAGGAAAACTTCATCAATGTTGCTTCCAACTCTTATTCTCCTCTTACTTTCATAGGGCCAGATTCTTGCTCTTCCCATTTTTTGTTCTTTTTCTTGTTGAACTTACAAACCTGTAAGAGTCCGAAAGTAATTCCAAAGCAACAGAGGCCATCCGGAAACCACCATCCATTCTGTATTCAAAAACCACAAAATCGTCTCCACCCAGAAACCAACAAACCATCTCCACCCAGAAAACGCAACTCCTCTCAGCCAGGAAACACCAACTCCACTCCACCTGGAAATGACCAAACCATAGCCACCCAGAATTCAGCAAACCCTGTCCAACTAGAAATCATCAACTTCTCTCCAACAGGAAGCACAAAATCCGCTCCACCCGGAAATCACAAACTCCTCTCCACCCAAAATTCACCAACTGCTCTCCACCCGGAAATCACCAACTCCTCTCCACCCAAAATTCACCAACTGCTCTCCACCCGGAAATCACCAACTCCTCTCCACCAGGAAACCACAGCTCCTCTCCAACCGGAAATCACCAACTCCCCTCCAAGAGGTAACGCCAACTCATCACACCCCAAAATCACCAACTCCACTCCACCAGGAACTCACCAACTCCTCTTCACCCGGAAATCACAAACTCCTCTCCACCAGGAATCCGCAACTCGTCTGCACCATAAATCAGCAACTAATCTCCACCCGGAAATCACCAACTCATCTCAACGTGGAAATCACCAACTCCTCTTCACCAGGAAATACAAACTCATCTCAACCAGGAACTCATCGACTAATCTCCACTCAGAAATCAACAAATCTTCTACACACAGAAACCTCAACTCCTCTCCACCCGGAAATAACCAATTCCTCTCCACCAAGAAATCACCAACACCTCTCCAGCAGGAAACACCAACTCCTCTCCGCCCGGAAATCACTAACTCCTCTCAACGTGGAAATCAACAACTCCTCTCCCCAAGGAAACACAAACACCTCTCCACCAGGAACTCATCGACTCCTCTCCACTTGGAAATTACCAACTCTTCTACACACAGAAACCTCAACACTTCTCCACCCGGAAATCACCAATTCCTCTCCACCAAGAAATCACCATCTCCTCTCCAGCAGGAAAGACCAACTCCTCTCCACCCGGCAATCACTAACTCATCTCCACCCACAAATCACCAACTCCTCTAGACCAGGAAACACCAACTCCTCTCCACCCGGAAATCACCAAATCCTCTCCACCAGGAAATCATCAACTTCTCTACACCCGGAAACACAAACTCCGCTCCACCTGGAAATCACAAACTCCTCACCACCCGGAAATCACCAACTCCTCTCTACCCAGAAATCACCAACTCATCTCCACCAGGAAATCACAAAATGCTCTCCATCAGAAAACCCCAACTCCTCTCCACCCGAAATTCACCAACTGCTCTCCACCAGAAACTCACCAACTCCTCTCCACCAGGAAACCACAACTCCTCACACACCAAAATTACCAACTCCTCTCCACCAGGAACTCACCAACTCCTCTCCACCCAGAAATCACCAACTCCTCTACACCAGGAAACACCAACTCTTCTCCACCATAAATCACCAAGTACTTTACGCCCGGAAATCACCAACTCCTCTCAACGTGGAAATCAGCAAGTCCTCTCCCCAAGGAAACACAAACTCCTCTCTACCAGGAACTCATCGACTGCTCTCCACTTGGAAATCACCAACTCTTCTACACACAGAAACCTCAACTCATCTCCACCCGGAAATCACCAATTCCCCTCCACGAAGGAATCACCAACTCCTCTTCAACAGGAAACACCAACTCACTCCACAAGGCAATTACTAACTCCTCTCCACCCTGAAATCACCAACTGCCCTACACCAGGAAACACCAACTCCTCTTCACCAGGAATCCACAACAGCTCACACCCCAAAATCACCAACTCCTCTCCACCAGGAACTCACCAACTGCTCTCCACCCGGAAATCACAAACGCCTCTCCACCAGGAAACCCAAACTCCTCTCCACTGGTAAATCACCAACTAATCTCCACCCAAAAAGCACCAACTCATCTCAATGTGGAAATTGCCAACTTCTCTCCCTAAGGACACACAAACTAGTCTCCACCAGGAAACACAAACTCCTCTCCACCATGAACTCATTAACTCCTCTCCAATCGGAAATCACCAACTCTTCTACACACAGAAACCTCAACTCCTCTCCAACCGGAAATCACCAATTCCTCTCCACCAAGAAATCACCAACTCCTCTTCGGCAGGAAACACCAACTCCTCTCCAAGAGGCAATCACTAACTCCTCCCAACCCAGAAATCACCAAAACCTCTCCACCTGGAAATCACCAACTCCTCTCCACCAGGAAATAAACAACTCCTCTCCACCCGGAAATCACCAACACATCACCACCAGGAAACGCCAAAACCTCTCCACCCAAAAATCACCAACTCCTCTCCACCAGGAAATCACAAAATGCTCTCCATCAGAAAACCCCAACTCCTCTCCACCCGAAATTCACCAACTGCTCTCCACCAGAAACTCACCAACTCCTCTCCACCAGGAAACCACAACTCCTCACACACCAAAATTACCAACTCCTCTCCACCAGGAACTCACCAACTCCTCTCCACCCAGAAATCACCAACTCCTCTACACCAGGAAACACCAACTCTTCTCCACCATAAATCACCAAGTACTTTACGCCCGGAAATCACCAACTCCTCTCAACGTGGAAATCAGCAAGTCCTCTCCCCAAGGAAACACAAACTCCTCTCTACCAGGAACTCATCGACTGCTCTCCACTTGGAAATCACCAACTCTTCTACACACAGAAACCTCAACTCATCTCCACCCGGAAATCACCAATTCCCCTCCACGAAGGAATCACCAACTCCTCTTCAACAGGAAACACCAACTCACTCCACAAGGCAATTACTAACTCCTCTCCACCCTGAAATCACCAACTGCCCTACACCAGGAAACACCAACTCCTCTTCACCAGGAATCCACAACAGCTCACACCCCAAAATCACCAACTCCTCTCCACCAGGAACTCACCAACTGCTCTCCACCCGGAAATCACAAACGCCTCTCCACCAGGAAACCCAAACTCCTCTCCGCTGGTAAATCACCAACTAATCTCCACCCAAAAAGCACCAACTCATCTCAACGTGGAAATTGCCAACTTCTCTCCCTAAGGACACACAAACTAGTCTCCACCAGGAAACACAAACTCCTCTCCACCATGAACTCATTAACTCCTCTCCAATCGGAAATCACCAACTCTTCTACACACAGAAACCTCAACTCCTCTCCAACCGGAAATCACCAATTCCTCTCCACCAAGAAATCACCAACTCCTCTTCGGCAGGAAACACCAACTCCTCTCCAAGAGGCAATCACTAACTCCTCCCAACCCAGAAATCACCAAAACCTCTCCACCTGGAAATCACCAACTCCTCTCCACCAGGAAATAAACAACTCCTCTCCACCCGGAAATCACCAACACATCACCACCAGGAAACGCCAAAACCTCTCCACCCAAAAATCACCAACTCCTCTCCACCAGGAAACCTCAACTCCTCTAAACTCAGAAATCGCCAACTCCTCCCCACCCAAAAACCCCAACTCCTCTCCACCTGGATGTCACCAACTACTTTCCACCATGGAATCACCAGCTCCTCTCCACTTGGAAATCACCAAACCATCTACACCTGGAAATCACCAACACCCCTGCAACCGGAAATCACCAACTCCTGTCCACCCGGAAATCACCAACTCTTCACCAGAAAACCCCAACTCCTCTCCACCCGAAAATCACCAACTCATCTCAACGTGGAAATCACCAACTCCTCTCCCTAAGGAAACACAAACTCGTCTCTACCAGGAAACACAAACTCCTCTCCACCAGGAACTCATCAACTTCTCTCCACTCAGAAATCACCAACTCTTCTACACACAGAAACCTCAACTCCTCTCCAACCGGAAATCACCAATTCCTCTCCACCAAGAAATCACCAACACCCCTTCAGCAGGAAACACCAACTCCTCTCCAACAGGCAATCACTAACTCCTCTCCACCCAGAAATCACCAAACCCTCTCCACCTGGAAATCACCAACTCCTCTCTACCAGGAAATAAACAACTCCTCTCCACCCGGAAATCACCAACACATCTCCATGAGGAAATGCCAAAACCTCTCCACCCAAAAATCACCAACTCCTCTCCACCAGGAAAACCCAACTCCTCTAAACTCAGAAATCACCAACTCCTCCCCACCCAAAAACCCCAACTCCTCTTCACCTGGATGTCACCAACCACTTTCCACCAGGAAATCACCAGCTCCTCTCCACCTGGAAATCACCAAACCATCTACACCTGGAAATCACCAACACCCCTGCAACCGGAAATCACCAACTCCTGTCCACCCGGAAATCACCAACTCCTCTTCACGAGAAAACCCCAACCCCTCTCCAACCGAAAATCACCAACTCATCTCAACGTGGAAATCACCAACTCCTCTCCCTAAGGAAAAATAAACTCGTCTCCACCAGGAAACACAAACTCCTCTCCACCAGGAACTCATCAACTCCTCTCCACTCGGAAATCACCAACTCTTCTACACACAGAAACCTCAACTCCTTTCCACCAAGAAATCACCAACTCCTCTCCACCAGGAATCACCAACTCCTCTCCACTTGGATATAACCAACTCCGCTCCACCTGGAAATCACCAAACCCTCTCCAACCAGAAATCAACAACTCCTCTACACCAGGAAATGCCAACTCATTTACACCAGGTCACCCCAACTCCTCCCCACCAGGAAATCACAAGGTCCTCACCAGTAGGAAACAGGAACTCCACTCCACCAGGAAACCACAACTCCTCTCCAACCAGAAATCAACAACTCCTCTCCACGCGGAAATCATTAACTCCTATCCCACTTGAAATGCCAACTGCTCAACTCCCCAAAATCACCAACTCCTCTCCACCCAGAAATCACAAACCCCTCTCCACCCGGAAATCACCAACACATCTCCACCAGGAAACGCCAAAACCTCTCCACCCAAAAATCACCAACTCCTCTCCACCAGGAAACCCCAACACCTCTAAACTCAGAAATCACCAACTCCTCCCCACCCAAAAACCCCAACTCCTCTCCACCTGGATGTCACCAACTACTCTCCACCAGGAAATCACCAGCTCCTCTCCACCTGGAAATCACCAAACCATCTACACCTGGAAATCACCAACACCCCTGCAACTGGAAATCACCAACGCCTGTCCACCCAGAAATTAACTCCTCTTCACCAGAAAACCCCAACTCCTCTCCACCCAAAAATCACCAACTCATCTCAACGTGGAAATCACCAACTCCTCTCCCTAAGGAAACATAAACTCGTCTCCACCAGGAAACACAAACTCCTCTCCACCAGGAACTCGTCAACTCCTCTCCACTAGGAAATCACCAATTCCTCTCCACCAAGAAATCACCAACTCCTCTCCACCAGGAAACACCGACTCCTCTCCACTTGGATATAACCAACTCCGCTCCACCTGGAAATCACCAAACCCTCTCCAACCAGAAATCAACAACTCCTCTACACCAGGAAACGCCAACTGCTTTACACCAGGTCACCCCAACTCCTCCCCACCAGGAAATCACAACGTCCTCTCCATTAGGAAACAGGAACTCCACTCCACCAGGAAACTACAACTCCTCTCCAACCAGAAATCAACAACTCCTCTCCACACGGAAATCATTAACTCCTATCCCACTTGAAACGCCAACTGCTCAACACCCCAAAATCAACAACTCCTCTCCACCAGGAAATAGGCGACTCATCTCCACCAGAAATCACCAACACGTCTCTACCAGGAAACCACAACTCCTCTCCACTCGGAAATCATCAACTCCTCTTCACACAGGAACCTCAAATCCTCTCCACCCGGAATTCACCGACTCCTCTCCACTCGGAAATCACAAATTCCTCACCACCCGGAAATCAACAACTCCTCTCGACCCGGAAATCGCCAACGCCTCTCCACCAGGAAATCACCAAATGCTCTCCATCCGAAAACCCAAATTCATCTCCACCTCAAATTCACCAACTGCTCTCTACCCGGAAATCACTGACTCCTCTCCACACGGAAATCACAAACACCTCTCCACACAGAAATCTCAACTTCTCTCCACCCGGACATCACCAACTCCTCTCCAGCTGGAAACACCAACTCCTCTCCACCCGGCAATCACCAACTCCACTCCACCGGGAAATCCCCAAACCCTCTCCACCTGGAATTCACCAAACCCTCTCCACCCAGAAATCATCAACTTCTCTCCAACAGGAAACAAAAACTCTGCTCCACGTGGAAATCACGAACTCCTCACCCGGAAATCACCAACTCCTCTCCACCTGAAAGTCACCAACTGCTCTCCACCTGGAAATCACCAACTTCTCTCCACCAGGAGACCACAGCTCCTCTCCACCAGGAAAGCACAGCTCCTCTCCACCCGGAAATGAACAATTCCTCTCCACCTGGAAATCACCAACTCCTCTCCACCAGGAAAGCCCAACTCCTCTCCAGCGTAAATCAGCAACTACTCTCCGCCCGGAAATCACCAACTCCTCTCAATGTGGAAATCACCAACTCCTCTCCCCAAGGAAATACAAACTCCTCTCCAACAGGAACTCATTGAGTCTTCTCGACTCAGAAATCACCAAAACTTCTACACACAGAAACCTCAACTCCTTGCCCCAAGGAAATCACCAATTCCTCTCTACCAAGAAATCACCTAACCCTCTACACCAGGAAACACCAACTCCCCTCCACCCGGAAATCACCAACTCCTATCCACCAGGAAAGCATCAACTTCTCTCCAAAAGGAACCACCATGTCCTCTCTAAGTAGAAATCACCAACTCCTCTCAACCAGAAAACACCAACTCTTTTAAACCACGAAAGCCCACCACCTCCCCACCAGGAAATCACAAACTTCTCTACACACGGAAATCACAAACACCTCTCCCTCATGATACGCCAACTCCTCTCCACCCCGAAACCACCAACTCCTCTCCACCTGGAAATCACCAACACATCTCCACCAGGAAACCGCAAATCCTCTCCACCCAAAAATCACCAACTCCACTCCACCAGGAAACCCCAAATTTTCTAAATGCAGAAATCACCAACTCCTCTCCACCCAAAATCCCCAACTCCTCTCCACCCGGATGTCACCAACTACTCTCCACCAGGAAATCACGAGCTCCTGTCCACCTGGAAATCACCAAACCATCTACACCTGGAAATCACCAACTCCACTAAACCAGAAATCACCAAACCCTCTCCACCAGGAATCACCAACTCCTATCCACCCGGAAATCACCAACTCCTCTCCACCAGAAAACCCAAACTCCTCTCCAACCAAAAATCACCAACTCCTCTCCAAGCGGAAATCACCAACTCCTCTCCACCAGGAAATGACAAATCCTTTACAACAGATCACCCCAACTCCTCCCCACCAGGAAATCTCAAACTCCTCTCCAGTAGGAAACCGCAACTCCTCTCGACCAGGAAACCGCAACTCCTCTCCACCCAGAAATCAACAACTCCTCTCCACACAGAAATCATTAACTCCTATCCCGCTTGAAACACCAACTCCTCTACATGCCAAAATCAACAGGTCCTCTTAACCAGGAAATACATGACTCCTCTCCACCCGGAAATCACCAATACGTCTCTACCAGGAACCACAACTCCTCTCCACTCGGAATTCATCAACTCCTCTCCACCAGGAAATAAACAACTCCTCTCCACCCGGAAATCACCAACACATATCCACCAGGAAACGCCTAAACCTCTCCACCCAAAAATCATCCAACTCCTCTCCACCAGGAAACCCCAACTCCTCTAAACACAGATATCACCAACTCCTCCCCACCCAAAAACCCCAAAATCTCTCCACCTGGATGTCAACAACTACATTCCACCTGGAAATCACCAGCTCCTCTCCACCTGGAAATCACCAAACCATCTACACCTGGAAATCACCAACACCCCTGCAACTGGAAATCACCAACTCTTGTCCACCCGGAAATCACCAACTCCTCTTCACCAGAAAACTCCAACTCCTCTCCACCCGAAAATCACCAACTCATCTCAACGTGGAAATCACCAACTCCTCTCCCTAAGGAAACACAAACTTGTCTCCACCAGGAAACACAAACTCCTCTCCACCAGGAACTCAGCAACTCCTCTCCACTCGGAAATCACCAACTCTTCTACACACAGAAACCTCAACTCCTCTCCAACCGGAAATCACCAATTCCTCTCCACCAAGAAATCACCAACTCCTCTTCAGCAGGAAACTCCAACTCCTCTCCACCAGGCAATCACTAATTCCTCTCCATCCAGAAATCACCAAACCCTCTCCACCTGGAAATCACCAACACCTCTCTACCAGGAAATAAACAACTCCTCTCCACCCGGAAATCACCAACACATCTCCACCAGGAAATGCCAAAACCTCTCCACCCAAAAATCACCAACTCTTCTCCACCAGGAAACACCAACTCCTCTAAAATCAAAAATCACCAATTCCTCCCGACCCAAAAACCCCAACTCCTCTCCACCTGGATGTCAACAACTACTTTCCACCAGGAAATCACCAGCTCCTCTCCACCTGGAAATCACCAAACCATCTACACCTGGAAATCACCAACTCCTGTCCACTCGGAAATCACCAACTCCTCTTCACCAGAAAACCCCAACTCCTCTCCACCCGAAAATCACCAACTCGTCTCAACGTGGAAATCACCAACAACTCTCCCTAAGGAAACATAAACTCGTCTCCACCAGGAAACACAAACTCCTCTCCACCAGGAACTCGTCAACTCCTGTCCACTCGAAATCACCAACTCTTCTACACACAGAAACCTCAACTCCTCTCCAACTGGAAATCACCAATTCCTCTCCACCAAGAAATCACCAACTCTTCTACACACAGAAACCTCAACTCCTTTCCACCAAGAAATCACCAACTCCTCTCCACCAGGAATCACCAACTCCTCTCCACTTGGATATAACCAACTCCGCTCCACCTGGAAATCACCAAACCCTCTCCAACCAGAAATCAACAACTCCTCTCCACACGGAAATCATTAACTCCTATCCCACTTGAAATGCCAACTGCTCAACTCCCCAAAATCACCAACTCCTCTCCACCCGGAAATCACAAACTCCTCTCCACCAGGAAACCCAATCTCCTCTCCACTGGGAAATCACCAACTAATCTCCACCTGAAAAGCACCAACTCATCTCAATGTGGAAATCACCAACTCCTCTCCCTAAGAAAACACAAACTCATCTCCACCAGGAAACACAAACTCCTCTCCACCAGGAACTCATCAACTCCTCTCCACTCGGCAATCACTTCTACACACAGAAACCTCACCTCCTCTCCAACCGGAAATCACCAATTCCTCTCCACCAAGAAATCACCAACTCCTCTTCAGCAGGAAACACCAACTCCTCTCCACCAGGCAATCACTAACTCCTCTCCTCCCAGAAATCACCAAACCCTCTCCACCCGGAAATCACCAACACATCTCCACCAGGAAACCCAAACTCCTCTCCACTGGGAAATCACCAACTAATCTCCACCTGAAAAGCACCAACTCATCTCAATGTGGAAATCACCAACTCCTCTCCCTAAGAAAACACAAACTCCTCTCCACTGGGAAATCACCAACTAATCTCCACCTGAAAAGCACCAACTCATCTCAACGTGGAAATCACCAACTCCTCTCCCTAAGGAAACACAAACTCGTCTCCACCAGGAAACAAAAACTCCTCTCCACCAGGAACTCATCAACTCCTCTCCACTCGGAAATCACCAACTCTTCTACACACAGAAACCTCAACTCCTTTCCACCAAGAAATCACCAACTCCTCTCCACCAGGAATCACCAACTCCTCTCCACTTGGATATAACCAACTCCGCTCCACCTGGAAATCACCAAACCCTCTCCAACCAGAAATCAACAACTCCTCTACACCAGGAAATGCCAACTCATTTACACCAGGTCACCCCAACTCCTCCCCACCAGGAAATCACAACGTCCTCACCAGTAGGAAACAGGAACTCCACTCCACCAGGAAATCACAACTCCTCTCCAACCAGAAATCAACAACTCCTCTCCACACGGAAATCATTAACTCCTATCCCACTTGAAATGCCAACTGCTCAACTCCCCGAAATCACCAACTCCTCTCCACACGGAAATCACAAACTCCTCTCCACCAGGAAACCCAAACTCCTCTCCACTGGGAAATCACCAACTAATCTCCACCCGAAAAGCACCAACTAATCACCAACTCTTCTACACACAGAAACCTCACCTCCTCTCCATCCGGAAATCACCAATTCCTCTCCACCAAGAAATCACCAACTCCTCTTCAGCAGGAAACACCAACTCCTCTCCACCAGGCATTCACTAACTCCTCTCCACCCAGAAATCACCAAACCCTCTCCACGCGGAAATCACCAACACATCTCCACCAGGAAACCCCAACTCCTCTAAATTCAGAAATCACCAACTCCTCCCCACCCAAAAACCCCAACTCCTCTCCACCTGGATGTCACCAACTACTCTCCACCAGGAAATCACCAGCTCCTCTCCACCTGGAAATCACCAAACCATCTACACCTGGAAATCACCAACACCCCTGCAACTGGAAATCACCAACTCCTGTCCACCCGGAAATCACCAACTCCTCTTCACCAGAAAACCCCAACTCCTCTCCACCCGAAAATAACCAACTCATCTCAACGTGGAAATCACCAACTCCTCTCCCTAAGGAAACATAAACTCATCTCCACCACGAAACACAAACTCTTCTCCACCAGGAACTCATCAACTCCTCTCCACTCGGAAATCACCATCTCTTCTACACACAGAAACCTCAACTCCTCTCCAACCGGAAATCACCAATTCCTCTCCACCAAGAAACACCAACTCCTCTCCACTTGGATATAACCAACTCCGCTCCACCTGGAAATCACCAAACCCTCTCCAACCAGAAATCAACAACTCCTCTTCAAAAGGAAATGCCAACTCATTTACACCAGGTCACCCCAACTCCTCCCCACCAGGAAATCACAATGTCCTCTCCAGTAGGAAACAGGAACTCCACTCCACCAGGAAACCACAACTCCTCTCCAACCAGAAATCAACAACTCTTCTCCACACGGAAATCATTAACTCCTATCCCACTTGAAACGCCAACTGCTCGACTCCCCAAAATCAACAACTCCTCTCCACCAGGAAATACGCCACTCATCTCCACCAAAGCCACCACTCTTCTCCACCTGGATGTCAACAACTACTCTCCACCAGGAAATCACCAGCTCCTTTCCACTTGAATTCACCAACCACTTTCTAACAGGAAACACCAACTCTGCTCCACCAAAGCCACAACTCTTCTCCACCTGGATGTCACCAACTCCTCTCCACCAGGAAACATCAACTCCTATCCACCCAAAAATCAACAACTCTTCTTCAACAGGACAAACCAACCCCTCTTCAACAGGAAACACCAACTCATCTCCACCAGGAAACCACAAATCCTCTCCACCCAAAAATCACCAACACCTCACCACCAGGAAACCCCAACTCAGATAAATTCAGAAATCACCAACTCCTCTCCACCCAAAAACCCCAACTCCTCTCCACCCGGATGTCACCAACTACTCTCCACCAGGAAATCACGAGCTCCTGTCCACCTGGAAATCACCAAACCATCTACACCTGGAAATCACCAACTCCCCTACAACCAGAAATCACCAAACCCTCTCCACCAGGAATCAAAAACTGCTATCCACCCGGAAATCACCAACTCCTCTCCACCAGAAAACCCAAACTCCTCTCCAACCAAAAATCACCAACTCCTCTCCAAGCGGAAATCACCAACTCCTCTCCACCAGGAAATGACAAATCCTTTACAACAGATCACCCCAACTCCTGCCCACCAGGAAATCTCAAACTCCTCTCCAACAGGAAACACCAACTCCTATCCACCAGGAAACGTCAACTTCTTTACATCAGGTCACCTCAACTCCTCCCCGCCAGGAACTCACAACCTCCTCTCAAGTAGGAAACAGGAACAACTCTTCACCAGGAAACCGCAACTCCTTTGGAAATCAACACCTCCTCTCCACACGCAAATCATGAACTCCTATCCGGTTTGAAACGCCAACTCCTCTACACGCCAAAATCAACAACTCCTCTCCACCAGGAAATCAGCGACTCCTCCCCACCTGGAAATCACCAACACATCTCTACCAGGAAACCACAACTCCTCTCCACTCGGAAATCAGCAACTCCTCTACACACAGGAACCTCAAATCCTTTCCACCTGGAATTCACCAACTCCACTCCACCCAGCATTCACCAATTCCTCTCCACCCAGAAATCACCAACCACTCTCTACCAGGAAACACCAACTCCTCTCCAGCTGGATGTCACCAACTCCTCTCCACCAGGAAATCACCAGCTTCTTTCCACCTGGAAATCACCAAACCCTCTAACCATGGAAAGCATCAGCTCCCCTACACCCAGAAATCACCAACTTCTCGCCACCCGGTAATCACCAACTCCACTCCACCAGGAAACATCAACTCCTATCTACCCAAAAATCACCAACTGCTCTCCAACAGAAAACACCAACTCCTCTCCACCCGGAAATCACCATCTCCTCTACACCAGGAAACACCAAATCCTCTCCACCAGGAATCACCAACTACTCTCTACACGAAAATCAACAACTCCTCTCCACCAGGAAACACCAACTCCTCTCCACCAGGAAACACCAACTCCTCTCTACACGAAAATCAACAACTCCTCTCCAACAGAAAACACCAACTCCTCTCCACCCGGAAATCAACAACTCCTATCCACCAGGAAAGCATCAACTTCTCTCCAAAAGGAAACACCAAGTCCTCTCTAAGTAGAAATCACCAACTCCTCTCAACCAGAAAATACCAACTCTTTTAAACCAGGAAAGCCCACCACCTCCCCACCAGGAAATCACAAACTTCTCTACACACGGAAATCACTAACACCGCTCCCTCATGATACGCCAACTCCTCTCCATCCCGAAACCACCAACTCCTCTCCACTTGGAAATCACCAACACATCTCCACCAGGAAACCGCAAATCCTCTCCACCCAAAGATCACCAACTCCTCTCCACCAGGAAACCCCAAATCTTCTAAATTCAGAAATCACCAACTCCTCTCCACCCAAAATCCCCAACTCCTCTCCACCCGGATGTCACCAACTACTCTCCACCAGGAAATCACGAGCTTCTGTCCACCTGGAAATCACCAAAACATCTACACCTGGAAATCACCAACTCACCTGCAACCAGAAATCACCAAACCCTCTCCAACAGGAATCACCAACTCCTATCCACGTGGAAATCACCAACTCCTCTCCACCAGAAAACCCAAACTGCTATCCAACCGAAAATCACCAACTCCTCTCCAAGCGGAAATCACCAACTCCTCTCCACCAGGAAATGACAAATCCTTTAGAACAGATCACCCCAACTCCTCCCCACCAGGAAATCACAACCTCCTCTCCAGTAGGAAACCGCAACTCCTCTCGACCAGGAAACCGCAACTCCTCTCCACCCGGAAATAAACAACTCCTCTCCACCCGGAAATCAACAACTCCTCTCCACACAGAAATCATGAACTCCTATCCCGCTTGAAACGCCAACTCCTCTACATGCCAAAATCAACAAGTCCTCTTGACCAGGAAATACGTGACTCCTCTCCACTCAGAATTCACCAACTCCTCTCCACCAGAATTCACCAACCACTTTCTACCAGGAAACACCAACTCCTCTCCACCAAATCCACAACTCCTCTCCACCTGGATGTCACCAACTCCTCTCTACCAGGAAATCACCAGCTCCTTTCCACTTGGAAATCACCAACCCTCTACACCTGGAAATCACCAACCCCCTACACCTGGAAATCACCAACTTCTCGCCACCCGGAAATCACCAACTCCTCTCCACCGGAAACATCAACTCCTATCCACCTAAAAATCACCAACTCTTCTTCAACAGGAAACACCAACCCCTCTCCAACAGGAAACACCAACTCCTCTCCACCAGGAAACTGCAAATCCTCTCCACCCAAAAATCACCAACTCCTCTCCACCAGGAAACCCCAACTCATCTAAATTCAGAAATCACCAACTCCTCTCCACCCAAAAACCCCAACTCCCCTCCACCCGGATGTCACCAACTACTGTCCACCAGGAAATCACAAGCTCCTGTCCACCTGGAAATCACCAAACCATCTACACCTGGAAATCACCAACTCCCCTACAACCAGAAATCACCAAACCCTCTCCACCAGGAATCACCAACTCCTATCCACCCGGAAATCACCAACTCCTATCCACCCGGAAATCACCAACTCCTCTCCACCAGAAAACCCAAACTCCTCTCCAACCGAAAATCACCAACTCTTCTCCAAGCGGAAATCACCAACTCCTCTCCACCAGGAAATGACAAATCCTTTACAACAGATCACCCGAACTCCTCCCCACCAGGAAATCACAACCTCCTCTCTCCAGTAGGAAACCGCAACTCCTCTCGACCAGGAAACCGCAACTCCTCTCCACCCAGAAATCAACAACTCCTCTTCACCAGGAAGCACCAAGTCCTCTCCACCTGGACATCACCAAATGCCCTCCACCCAGAAATCACCAAACCCTCTCCACCAGGAAAGCACCTACTCCTCTCCAAGCAAAAATAACAAACTACACTCCACCCAGATGTCATCAACTCCTCTCCAGCAGGAAACACGAAATGCACTCCACATGGAAATCACCAACCCCTCTCCACCCAACAACACTAAATCCTCTCCACCAACGAATCACCAAATCATCTCCAACTAGAAATCACCAAACAACCTCCACCTAGAAATCTACAAATCCACTCTACCTGGAAATCACCAACTCCTCTACACCAGTAAACCACAAAGCCTATTCACACAGAAAAGACCACTCCTCTCCACCCGGAATTCACAAACATGTCTCCACCAGGAAACCCCAACTCCGCTAAACTCGCAAATCACCAACTCCTCTCCAACCGAAATCCCCAACTCCACTCCATCCGGATGTCACCAACTACTCTCCACCAGGAAATCATGAGCACCTCTCCACCTGGAAATCACCAAACCATCTACACCTGGAAATCACCAATTCCCCTACACCCAGAAATCACAAACTCCTCTCCATCAGGATTTACCAACTCCTATCCACCAGGAAACATCAACTTCTTTACATCAGGTCACCTCATCTCCTCCCCGCCAGAAACTCACAACTTCCTCCCCAGTAGGAAACAGGAACACCTCTTCACCAGGAAACCGCAACTCATCTGCACCCGGAAATCAACAACTCCTCTCCACACGCAAATCATGAACTCCTATCCGGTTTGAAACGCCAACTCCTCTACACGCCAAAATCAACAACTCCTCTCCACCAGGAAACCCGAAATCTTCTAAATTCAGAAATCACCAACTCCTCTCCACCCAAAATCCCCAATTCCTCTCCACCCGGATGTCACCAACTACTCTCCACCAGGAAATCACGAGCTCCTGTCCACCTGGAAATCACCAAACCATCTACACCTGGAAATCACCAACACCCCTACAACCAGAAATCATCAAACCCTCTCCACCAGGAATCACCAACTCCTATCCACCCGGAAATCACCAACTCCTCTCCACCAGAAAACCCAAACTCCTCTCCAACTGAAAATCACCAACTCCTCTCCAAGCGGAAATCACCAACTCCTCTCCACCAGGAAACATCAACTCCTATCCACCCAAAAATCAACAACTCTTCTTCAACAGGAAACACCAATCCCTCTCCACCAGGAAACACCAACTCCTCTCCACACAGAAATCAACAACTCCTCTCCACACGGAAATCAACAACTCCTCTTCACCAGGAAGCACCAACTCCTCTCCACCTGGACATCACCAAATGCCCTCCACCCAGAAATCACTAAACCCTCTCCACCAGGAAAACACCTACTCCTCTCCAAGCAAAAATAACAAACTACACTCCACCCAGATGTCATCAACTCCTCTCCAGCAGGAAACACGAAATGCACTCCACATGGAAATCACCAACCCCTCTCCACCCAACAACACTAAATCCTCTCCACCAACGAATCACCAAATCATCTCCAACTAGAAATCACCAAACAACCTCCACCTAGAAATCTACAAATCCACTCTACCTGGAAATCACCAACTCCTCTACACCAGTAAACCCCAAAGCCTATTCACACAGAAAAGACCACTCCTCTCCACCCGGAATTCACAAACATGTCTCCACCAGGAAACCCCAACTCCGCTAAACTCGCAAATCACCCACTCCTCTCCACCCGAAATCCCCAACTCCACTCCATCCGGATGTCACCAACTACTCTCCACCAGGAAATCATGAGCACCTCTCCACCTGGAAATCACCAATTCCCCTACACCCAGAAATCACAAACTCCTCTCCATCAGGATTTACCAACTCCTATCCACCAGGAAACATCAACTTCTTTACATCAGGTCACCTCATCTCCTCCCCGCCAGAAACTCACAACTTCCTCTCCAGTAGGAAACAGGAACACCTCTTCACCAGGAAACCGCAACTCATCTGCACCCGGAAATCACCAACTCCTCTCCACACGCAAATCATGAACTCCTATCCGGTTTGAAACGCCAACTCCTCTACACGCCAAAATCAACAACTCCTCTCCACCAGGAAACCCGAAATCTTCTAAATTCAGAAATCACCAACTCCTCTCCACCCAAAATCCCCAATTCCTCTCCACCCGGATGTCACCAACTACTCTCCACCAGGAAATCACGAGCTCCTGTCCACCTGGAAATCACCAAACCATCTACACCTGGAAATCACCAACACCCCTACAACCAGAAATCATCAAACCCTCTCCACCAGGAATCACCAACTCCTATCCACCCGGAAATCACCAACTCCTCTCCACCAGAAAACCCAAACTCCTCTCCAACCGAAAATCACCAACTCCTCTCCAAGCGGAAATCACCAACTCCTCTCCACAAGTAAATGACAAAACCTTTACAACAGATCACCCCAACTCCTCCCTACCAGGATATCACAACCTCCTCTCCAGTAGGAAACCGCAACTCCTCTCGACCAGGAAACCGCAACTCCTCTCCACCTGGAAATCAACAACTCCTCTCCACACTGAAATCCTGAACTCCTATCCCGCTTGAAACGCCAACTCCTCTACATGCCAAAATCAACAAGTCCTCTTGACCAGGAAATAAGTGACTCCTCTCCACCCGGAAATCACCAATACGTCTCTACCAGGAACCACAACTCCTCTCCACTCGGAATTCACCAACTCCTCTCCACCAGAATTCACCAACCACTTTCTAACAGGAAACACCAACTCCTCTCCACCAAAGCCACAACTCCTCTGCACCTGGATGTCACCAACTCCTCTCCACCAGGAAATCACCAGCTCCTTTCCACTTGGAAATCACCAAACCTCTACACCTGGAAATCACCAACCACCTACACCTGGAAATCACCAACTTCTCGCCACCCGGAAATCACCAACTCCTCTTCACCAGGAAACATGAACTCCTATCTAACCAAAAATCACCAACTCTTCTTCAACAGGAAACACCAACCCCTCTCCAACAGGAAACACCAACTCCTCTCCACCAGCAAACCGCAAATCCTCTCCACCCAAAAATCACCAACTCCTCTCCACCCAAAAACCCCAACTCCTCTCCACCCGGATGTCAACAACTACTCTCCACCAGGAAATCACGAGCTCCTGTCCACCTGGAAATCACCAAACCATCTACACCTGGAAATCAACAACTCCCCTACAACCAGAAATCACCAAACCCTCTCCACCAGGAATCACCAACTCCTATCCACCCGGAAATCACCAACTCCTCTCCACCAGAAAACCCAAACTCCTCTCCAACCAAAAATCACCAACTCCTCTCCAACCGGAAATCACCAACTCCTCTCCACCAGGAAATGACAAATCTTTACAACAGATCACCCCAACTCCTCCCTACCAGGAAATCACAACCTTCTCTCCAGTAGGAAACCGCAACTCCTCTCCACCCGGAAATCAGCAACTCCTCTCCACCCAGAAATCAACAACTCCTCTCCACACAGAAATCCTGAACTCCTATCATGCTTGAAACGCCAACTCCTCTACACGCCAAAATCAACAATCCTCTTGACCCGGAAATACGTGACTCCTCTCCACCCAGATATCACCAATACGTCTCTACCAGGAACCACAACTCCTCTCCACTCGGAATTCACCAACTCCTCTCCACCAGAATTCACCAACCACTTTCTATTAGGAAACACCAACTCCTCTCCACCAAAGCCACAACTCCTCTCCACCTGGATGTCAACAACTCCTCTGCATCAGGAAATCACCAGCTCCTTTCCACTTGGAAATCACCAAACCTCTACACCTGGAAATCACCAACCCCCTACACCTGGAAATCACCAACTTCTCGCCTCCCCGAAAACACCAACTCCTCTCCACCAGGAAACATCAACTCCTAACTACCCAAAAATCACCAACTCTTCTTCAACAGGAAACACCAACCCCTCTCCAACAGGAAACACCAACTCCTATCCACCAGGAAACCGCAAATCCTCTCCACCCAAAAATCCCCAACTCCTCTCCACCAGGAAACCCCAACTCATCTAAATTCAGAAATCATCAACTCCTCTCCACCCAAAAACCCCAACTCCTCTCCACCCGGATGTCACCAACTACTCTCCACCAGGAAATCACGAGCTCCTGTCCACCTGGAAATCACCAAACCATCCACACCTGGAAATCACCAACTCCCCTACAACCAGAAATCACCACACCCTCTCCACCAGGAATCACCAACTCCTATCCACCCGGAAATCACCAACTCCTCTCCACCAGAAAACCCAAACTCCTCTCCAACCGAAAATCACCAACTCTTCTTCAACCGGAAATCACCCACTCCTCTTCACCAGGAAATGACAAATCCTTTACAACAGATCACCCCAACTCCTCCCCACCAGGAAATCACAACCTCCTCTCCAGTAGGAAACCGCAACTCCTCTCGACCAGGAAACCGCAACTCCTCTCCACCCGGAAATCAACAACTCCACTTCACCAGGAAGCACCAAGTCCTCTCCACCTGGACATCACCAAATGCCCTCCACCCAGAAATCACCAAACCCTCTCCACCGGGAAAGCATCTACTCCTCTCCAAGCAAAAACAACAAACTACGCTCCACCCAGATGTCATCAACTCCTCTCCACCAGGAAACAGCAACTGCACTCCAGAAGGAAATCACCAACCCCTCTCCACCCAACAACACTAAATCCTCTCCACCAGTGAATCACCAAATCGTCTCCAACTAGAAATCACCAAACAAACTCCACCTGGAAATCTACAAATCCTCTCTACCTGGAAATCACCAACTCCTCTCCACCCGAAATCCCCAACTCCACTCCATCCGGATGTTACCAACTACTCTTCACCAGGAAATCATGAGCGCCTCTCCACCTGGAAATCACCAAACCATCTACACCTGGAAATCACCAACTCCCCTGCACCCAGAAATCACGAACTCCTCTCCAACAGGAATCACCAACTCCTAACCACCAGGAACCGTCAACTTCTTTACATCAGGTCACCTCAACTCCTCCCCTCCAGGAACTCACAACCTCCTCTCCAGTAGGAAACAGGAACACCTCTTCACCAGGAAACCGCAACTCCTCTGCACCCGGAAATCAACATCTCCTCTCCACACGCAAATCATGAACTCCTATCCGGTTTGAAATGCCGACTCCTCTACATGCCAAAATCAACAACTCCTCTCCACCTGGAAATCAGTGACTCCTCCCCATGTGGAAATCACCAACACATCTTTACCAGGAAACCACAACTCCTCTCCACTCGGAAATCTGCAACTCCTCTACACACAGGAACCTCAAATCCTTTACACCTGGAATTCACCAACTCCACTCCACCCAGAATTCCCCAATTCCTCTCCACCCAGAAATCACCAACCACTCTCTACCAGGAAACACCAACTACTCTCCATCTGGATGTCACCAACTCCTCTCCACCAGGAAATCACCAGCTCCTTTCCACCCGGAAATCACCAAACCCTCTAACCATGGAAATCACCAACTCCCCTACACCCGGAAATCACCAACTTCTCGCCACCCGGAAATCACCGACTCCTCTCCACCAGGAAACATCAACTCCTATCCACCCAAAAATCACCAACTCCTCTCTAACAGAAAACACCAACTCCTCTCCACCCGGAAATCACCATCTCCTCTACACCAGGAAACACCAACTCCTCTCCACCAGGAAACACCAACTCCTCTCTACCTGGACATCACTTAACCCCCCTCCACCCAGAAATCACCAAACCCTCTAAAACAGGATAACACCAACTCCTCTCCAAGCAAAAACAATGAACTCCGCTCCACCCGAATGTCATCAACTCCTCTCCACCAGAAAACACCAACTGCATTCCACATGGAAATCACCAACTCCTCTCCACCCAAAAAACCAAAACTCCTCTCCACTCGTGAATCACCAAATCCTCTCCACCTGGAAATCACCAAACAACCTGCACCTGGAAATCTACAGATCCTCTCCACCTAGAAATCACCAACTTCTGTCCACCAAAAAATCACCAACTCATCTCCACCAGGAAATCACCAACTGCTCTGCACCAGTAAACCCCAAAGCCTCTTCACACAAAAATCTCCAATCCTCTCCACCCAGAAATCAGAAACTCCTCTCCACCAGGAAACCCCAACTCCGCTAAACCCGGAAATCACCACCTCCTCACCACCCAAAAACCCCAAATCCTCTCCACCCAGATGTCACCAACCACTCTCCAACAGGAAATCACCAACTCCTCTCCACCTGGAAATCACCAAACCATCTACACCTGGAAATCACCAACTCCCCTACACCCAGAAATTACCAAATCCTATCCACCCGGAAATCACCAACTTCTCTCCACCAGGAAATTCCATCCCGTTTACAACAGATCACCCCAAATCCTACCAACCAGTAATCACAACCTCCTCTCCAGTACGAAACAGGAACTCCTCTCCACACAGAAATTCACAACTCCTCTCCACACGAAAATCATTAACTCCTATCCCGCTTGAAATGCCAACTTCTCTACACACCAAAACCAACAACTCCTCTCCACCAGGAAATCAGTGACTCCGCTCCACCCAGAAATCACCAACATGTCTCTACCAGGAATGCACTGCTCCTCTCCACTCGGATATCACCAAGTCCTCCACACACAGGAACCTCAAATCCTCTCCAACCAGATTTCACCAACTCCTCTCCACCAGGAAATTACCAACCTCTCTCTACCAGGAATCACCAACTCCTCTCTGCCAAAGCCACAACTCCTCTCCACCCGGATGTCACCAACTCCTCTCCACCAGGAAATCACCAGTTCCTTTGCACTTGGAAATAATCAAACCCTCTACACCTGGAAATCACCAACACCCCTACACCAGGAAATCAGCAAACCCTCTCCATCTGGAATTCACCAAAACCTCTCCACCCAGAAATCATCAAATTCTCTCCAAAAGGAAACACAAACTCCGCGACAACCGGAAGTCACAAATTCCTCTCCACCCGGAAATCACCAACTCCTCAGCATCAAAAAAACCCAACTCCTCTCCACCCAAAATTCACCAACTGCTCTCCACCTGGAAATCACCAACTCCTCTCCACCAGGAAACCACAACTCCTATCCAACCGGAAATGAACAACTTCTCTCCAACCGGAAATTACCAACTACCCTGCAACAGGAAACGCCAACTCCTCACAGCCCGAAATCACCAATACTCTCCACCAGGAACTCACCAACACCTCTCCACCCAGAAATCACTAACTCCTCTCCACCAGGAAATCACCAGCTCCTTTCCTCCTGGAAATCACCAAACCCTCTACACCTGGAAATCACCAATTCCCCCACCCAGAAACCACCAACAGCTCGCCACCCGGAAATCAACAACTCCTCTCCACCAGGAAAACACCAACTCCTCTCCAAGGAAAAACAATGAACTCCACTGCACCTGGATGTCATCAACTCCTCTCCACGAGGAAACACCAACTCCTCTTCACATGGAAATCACCAACTCCTCTCCACCCTAAAACCCTAACTCCTCTCCACCCACGAATCATCAAATCCTCTCCACTTAGAAATCACCAAACAACCTCCACCTGGAAATCTACAAATCCTCTCCACCTGGAAATCACCAACTCCAGTCCACCAGGAAATCACCAAACCCTCTCCACCAGGAAATCACCAACTCCTCTGCTCCAGTAAACCCCAAAGCCTCTTCACACAATAAACATTAATCCTCTCCACTCGGAAATCACAAACTCCTCTCCATCTGGAAACCACAACACCTCTCCACATGGAAATCAACAGCTCCCCTCCACCAGCAAATCACCAACACCTCTCCACCAGGAAAAGCCAACTCCACCACACCCCAAAATCTACTACTCCTCTCTAGCTGGAAATCACTGACTCCTCTCCAACCGGAAACAACAACTCCTCTCCAACAGGAAACAACACCTCTCCAATTGGAAATCACAAACTCCTCTAAACACAGAAACCTCAACTCATCTACACCCGGAAATCACCAACTCCTCTCCACACAGAAATCAACAACTCCTCTCCACACGGAAATCATTAACTCCTATTCCACATGTAATGCCAACTCCTCTACATCACAAAATAAATAACTCCTTTCCAACAGGAAATCAGTGAAGTCTCTCCACCTGGAAATCACCAACATCTCTCTACCAGGAAACGACTACTCCTCTCCACTTGGAAATCACCAACTCATCTACACACAGAAAACTCAAAACCTCTCAATCCGGAATTCACCAACTCCTCTCCACCCGGAAATCACCAACCACTCTCTACCAGGAAACACCAACTCCTCTCCACCAAAAACCAGAAGTACTCTCCACCACAAAAACATCAACTCCTCTCCAACAGGAAATCTCCGACTCCATTCCACCAGGAAATCACCAACTCCTCTCCACCATGGACCCCAAATCCTCTCCACCCTGAAATCACCAACTCCTCTCCACCAGGAAATCACCAACTCCTATCCACCAGGAAATGAACAACTTCTCTCTAACCGGAAATTACCAACTACCCTGCAACAGGAAACGCCAACTCCTCACACCCAGAAATCACAAACTCCTCTCCACCAGGAAAACCCAACTCCTCTCCACCCGTAAACCACCAATTACTCTCAACCTGGAAATCACCAACTCATGTCAATGCAGAAATCACCAACTCACCTCCACGAAGAACACACAACTCCTGTCCACTCGGATATCATCAACTCTTCTACACACAGAAACCTCAACTCCTCACATCCTGAAATCACCAACTCCCCTCCCCCAGGAACTTACAACTCCTACCTATTTGGAAATCATCAACTCTTCTACACACAGAAAACTCAACTCCTCTCCACCCAGAAATCACCAATTCCTCTCCACCAAGAAATCACCAACTCCTCTCCACCAGGAAACACCAACTCCTCTCCACCTGGAAAAAACCAACACCTCTCCACCTGGAAATCACCAAAAACTCTCCACCCTGAAATCACCAACTCCTCACCATACAAAAAACACCAGTCCTCTACACCTGGTTGTCACCAACTCCTCTCCACTAAGAAACAAACACATGGCTCCTGCCGGAAATCAACAAACACCCTCCACCAAGAAATTACCAACTCGTCTCCACCCAGAAATCACCAACTTCTCTCAACCCGGATATCAACAATTCCTCTCCACCAGGAAATCAACAAATGCTCTCCATCAGAAAACCCCAACACCTCTCCACCCGAAATTCACCAACTGCTCTTTACCAGGAAACCACAACTCCTCTCAATCCAAACATGAACAGCTCCTCTCCACCTGGAAATTAAAAACTCCCCTCCAACAAGAAAGGCCAACTCCTCCCACCCTGAAATCACCACCTCCTCTCCACCAGGAACTCACCAAGTCCCCTCCACATAAATCACAAACTCCTCTCCACACAGAAATCACACACTCCTCTCCACCAGGAAATGCCAACTCTTTTACAGCAGGAAACCCCGACTCCTCCCCACCCGGAAATCACCCACACCTCACTACCAGGAAACACCAACTCCTCTCCCTAAAAAAACACAACTCCTCTCCACCCGGATGTCACCAACACCTCTCCAGTAGGAAATCACCAGCTCCTCTCCAACTGGAAATCACCAAATACTCTACAGCTGGAAATCATCAACACCCCTACACCTTGGAATCACCAACTTCTCGCCACCTGGAAATCACCAACTCCTCTCCACCCAGAAATCACCAACTCCTCTCCAACAGGAAACACCAACTCCTCTCCACCCAAAAACCCCAACTCCTCCCAGGCCGGTATTCAGCAAACCCTCCCCACATGGAAATCACCAACTCCATTCCATCCAAAAACCAAAACTCCTCTCCACCTGCGAATCACCAAATCCTCTCCACCAGGAAATCTCTAACTCCTCTGCACCAGAAAACCGCAACGCCTCTTCACGCAAAAAACACCAATTCTCTTCACCCAGAAATCACAAACCCCTCTCCACCAGGAAATCATCAAGTCCTCTCCACCAGGAAAAGTCAACTCCACTACACCCCAAAGTCCACCATTCCTCCTCAGCAGGAAATCACCGACTCCTCTCCAAGCAGAAATCACCAACACCTCTCCACCTGGAAACGTCAACTCCTTTACACCAGGAAACCCCAACTCCTCCACACCAGAAGATCACAAGCTCCTCTCCAGTAGGAAACACAAACTCCTCTTCACCCAGAAATCAACAACTCCTCTCCACATGGAAATCATTAACACCTATTCCGCATGCAACACCAACTCCTCTGCACCCTGAAATCAACAACTCCTCTCCAACAAGAAATCAGCGAATCCTCTCCCACCAGAAATCACCAACTCCTTTCCAATCGGAAATCACCAACTCCTTTACACATGGAAACCTCAACTCCTCTCCACTCAGAAATCACCAACAACTCTCAACCAGGAAACACCAACTCCTCTCCATGTGGAAATCACCAAAACTTCTCCACCCGGAAATCACCAATTCCTCTCCACCCAAAAACCCCAACTCCGCTAAACCTGGAAATCACCAACTCCTCTCCACTCAAAAATCACACCACTTCTCCACGCGTATGTCACCAATTCCTCTCCACCAGTAAATCAACAAATGCTCTCCATCAGAAAAACCCAACACCCCTCCACCCAAAATCACCAACTGCTCTCCACCAGGAAACCACAACTCCTCTCATCCCGAAAATGAACAGCTCCTCTCCACCTGGAAATTACCAACTCCCCTCCAACAGGAAAGGCCAACTCCTCACACCCTGAAATCACTAACTCCTCTCCACCAGGAACTCACCAACTCCTCTCCACCCAGAAATTACAAACGCCTCTCCACCCAGAAATCACAAACTCCTCTCCATCAGGAAATGCCAACTCTTTTACAGCAGGAAACACCCACTCCTCCCCATCTGGAAATCACCCACACCTCACTACTAGGAAACACCAACTCCTCTCCGTAAAAAACACAACTCCTCTCCAAACGGATGTCACCAACACCTCTCCAGCAGGAAATCACCAGCTCCTCTCCAACTGGAAATCACCAAACCCTCTGCACCTGGAAATCATCAACCCCCTACACCTTGGAATCACCAACTTCTCACCACCCAGAAATCACCAACACCTCTCCACCCAGAAATCACCAACTCCTCTTCAACAGGAAACACCAACTCCTCTCCACCCAAAAACCTCAACTCCTCCCAGGCCGGTATTCAGCAAACCCTCTCCACATGGAAATCACCAACTCCATTCCATCCAAAGACCAAAGCTCCTCTCCACCTGCGAATCACCAAATCCTCTCCACCAGGAAATCGCCAACTCCTCTGCACCAGAAAACCACAACGTCTCTTCATGTGAAAAACACCAATCCTCTTCACTCGGAAATCACAAAATCCTCTCCACCAGGAAACCACAAACTCCTCTCCACCAGGAAATCATCAAGTCCTCTCAACCAGGAAAAGTCAACTCCACTACACCCCAAAGTCCACCATTCCTCCTCAGCAGGAAATCACCGACTCCTCTCCAAGCAGAAATCACCAACTCCTCTCCACCTGGAACCATCAACTCCTTTACACCAGGAATCCCCAACTGCTCCGCACCAGAAGATCACAAGCTCCTCTCTAGTAGGAAACACAAACTCCTCTTCACCCAGAAATCAACAACTCCTCTCCACACGGAAATCATTAACACCTATTCCGCATGCAACACCAACTCCTCTGCACCCTGAATCAACAACTCCTCTCCAACAAGAAATCAGCAAATCCTCTCCCACCAGAAATCACCAACTCCTTTCCAATCAGAAATCACCAACTCCTTTACACATGGAAACCTCAACTTCTCTCCACCCAGAAATCACCAACAACTCTCAACCAGGAAACACCAACTCCTCACCATGTGGAAATCACCAAAACTTCTCTACCCGGAAATCACCAATTCCTCTCCACCCAAAAACCCCAACTCCTCTAAACCTGGAAATCACCAACTCCTCTTCACTCAAAAATCGCACCGCTTCTCCACCTGGATGTCACCAATTCCTCTCCACCAGTAAATCAACAAATGCTCTCCATCAGAAAACCCCAACACCTGTCCACCCGAAATCACCAACTGCTCTCCACCAGGAAACCACAACTCCTCTCATCCCAGAAATGAACAGCTCCTCTCCACCTGGAAATTACCAACTCCCCTCCAACAGGAAAGGCCAACTCCTCACACCCTGAAATCACCAACTCCTCTCCACCAGGAACTCACCAACTCCTCTCCACCCAGAAATCACAAACTCCTCTCCACCCAGAAATCACAAACTCCTCTCCACCCAGAAATCACAAACTCCTCTCCACCCAGAAATCACAAACTCCTCTCCACCCAGAAATCACAAACTCCTCTCCACCAGGAAATGCCAACTATTTTACAGCAGGAAACCCCGACTCCTCCACATCCGGAATTCACCCACACCTCACTACCGGGAAACACCAACTTCTCTCCCTAAAAAAAACACAACTCCTCTCCACCCACACCTCTCCAGCAGGAAATCACCAGCTCCTCTCCAACTGGAAATCACCAAACCCTCTGCACCTGGAAATCATCAACCCCCTACACCTTGGAATCACCAACTTCTCGCCACCTGGAAATCACCAACACCTCTCCACCCAGAAATCACCAACTCCTCTTCAACAGGTAACACCAACTCCTCTCCACCCAAAAACCTCAACTCCTCCCAGGCCGGTATTCAGCAAACCCTCTCCACATGGAAATCACCAACTCCATTCCAACCAAAAAACAAAACTCATCTCCACCTGTGAATCACCAAATCCTCTCCACCAGGAAATCGCCAACTCCTCTGCACCAGAAAACCACAACGTCTCTTCATGCAAAAAACACCAATCCTCTTCACCCAGAAATCACAAACTCCTCTCCACCAGGAAATCATCAAGTCCTCTCCACCTAAAAACCCCAACGCCTCTAGAACCGGATGTAACCAATGCCTCTCCACCAGAAAACCCCAACTCATCTCCACCTGAAAATCACCAACTCCGCTTCATGTTCAAATCACCAACTCCTCTCCACTAGAAAGCCCAAATCCACTACAGCCCGATATGAACAACTCCTCTCCAGCAGGAAATCAACCGACTCCTCTCCACCCGCAAATCACCAACTCATCTCCACCAGGAAACACCAACTCCTCTCCAATCGGGAATCACCAATTCCTCTACAAATAGAAACCTCAACTCCTGTCATTCCAGAAATCACCAACTCCTCACCAACCAGAAATCACCAACTCCTCTCAACCAGGAAACACCAACTCGTCTCCACCCGGAAATCACCAACTCCTCTCCACCAGGGAACAACAACTCCTCTTCACCCAGAAAGCACAAAACCATCTCCAAATGGTAATCACCAACTCCTCTCCACCTCAAAACCACAACTCCTGTTCTCCGGGAGTTGCCACACCCTCTTCACTTGTATATCAGCAATGTCTCTCCACTGGGATATTCCGAGCTCCTCTTCACCCAAAAATCCGAACTCCACCCCACCCAGAAATCACCAACTTGATTCCACAAGGAAATCACCCACTCCTCTCCACCCGGAAGTTACCAGCTCCTCTCCAACAGGAAAACCCAGCTCTGCTCTACCCAGAAATCACCAACTCCTCTCCACCAGGAAATTACCAACTCCTCTCCACCTGGAAATCGCCAAACTCTCCACCCGGAAATCACCAACTCCTCTCCACCTTGGTATCACCAACACCTCTCCACCTGCGAATCACCAACTCCTCTCCACCTGCGAATCACCAACTCCTCTCCACCTTGAAATCACCGAACACTCTACACCCGGAAAGGTACAATCCTCTCCACGTGGAAATCACCAAACCCTGTCCATCCGTAAATCAACAACTCCTCTCCACCCGAAAACCCCGACTCCTCTACAACCAGATGTAACCAATGCCTCTCCACCAGAAAAACCCAACTCGTCTCCACCTGAATATCACCAACTCCTCTCCATGAGCAAATCACCAACTCCTCTCCACTAGAAAGCCCAACTCCACTACAGCCCGAAATCAACAACTCCTCTCCAGCAGGAAATCACCAACTCCTCTCCACCAGGAAAAACCAACTTCTCTCCAATCAGGAATTACCAATTCCTCTACAAATAGAAACCTCAACTCCTGTCCATCCAGAAATCAACAACTCCTCACCAGCCGGATATCGCAAACTCCTCACAACCAGGAAACACCAACTCCTCTCCACCCGGATATCACCAACTTCTCTCCACCAGGAAAGAACTCCTCCTCTCCACCCAGAAATCACAAAACCATGTCCACCTGGTAATCACCAACTACTCTCTACCTTGAAAACCAAACTCCTGTTCTCCGGAAGTCACCACAGACTCTCCATCCATAAATCAGCAACTTCTCTCCACCAGGATATTCCCAACTCCTCTCCACCCAAAAATCTGAACTCCTCCCCACCCAGAAATCACCAACTCGATTCCACCAGGAAATCACCCTCTCCTCTCCACCTGGAAGTCACCAGCTCCATTCCAATGGGAAAATCCAGCTCCGCTGCACCCAGAAATCATCAACTCCATTCCACCAGGAAACCACAAATCCTCTTCACCTGGTATCGCCAACTCCTGTCCACCAGGAAATCACCAAATCCTCTCCACCTGGAAATCGCCAATCTCTCTCCACCTGGAAATCACCAACTCCTCTCCAGCCAAAAACCCCAACTGGTCTCCATCCGGAAATCACCAACTCCTCTCCACTCAAAAAATCTCAACTCCTCTCCACCCTGATGTCACCAACACCTCTCCAGTAGGAAACACCAACTCCTCCCCACCTGGAAATCACCAACTCCTCTACACCAGAAAACCCCAAATCCTCTCCACACTAAACAACCCAACTCCTCTCCACCCGAAAATCACAAACTCCTCTCTAGCAGGAAACCTCAACTCATCTCCACCCAGAAATCAGCAACTCATCTCCACCAGGAAATCACCAACTCCTCTCCACCAGGAAATCAGCAACTCCTCTCCACCAGGAAAACCCAGCTCTGCTCCACCCAGCAATCATCAACTCCATTCCACCAGGATATCAACCACTCCTCTCCACCTGGAAGACTCCAGCTCCTCTCCACCAGGAAAACCTAGCTCTGCTCCACTCAGCAATCATCAACTCCATTCCACCAGGATATCACCAACTCCTCTCCACCCGGAAGACTCCAGCTCCTCTCCACCAGGAAAACCCAGCTCTGCTCCACCCAGAAATCATCAACTCCATTCCACCAGGAAACCTCAACTCCTCTCCACCTGGAAATCACCAACTCCGCTCCACCAGGAAATCACCAACTCCTCTCCACCTGGAAATCGACAATCTCTCTCTACCCGGAAATCATCAAATCCTCTCCACCCAAAAATACCAACTCCTCTCCACCTTGGTATCACCAACACCTCTCCACCCGCGAATCACCAACTCGTCTCCACCTTGAAATCACCAAACACTCTACACCCGGAAATCTAGAATCCTCTGCAGCTGGAAATAATCAACTCCTGTCCACCAGGAAATCTCCAACTGCTCTCCAGCAGGAAATCATTAACTCCTCTACACCATAAAACCCCAAATCTTCTCCAAGTGAAAAACACCAACTCCTCTCCACCCGGAAATCAACAACTCCTCTCCACCTGAAATCTACAATCCTCTGCAGCTGGAAATCACCAACTCCTTACCACCCGGATATCACAAGCCCCTCTCCACCAGGAAACACCAACTTCTCTCCAGGTGCAAATCACCAACTCCTCTCCACTGGAAATGCCAACTCCACTACATCCCGAAATCATCAACTCCTTTCCGTCAGGAAATCACCGACTACTCTCCTCCCGGAAACCAACAACAGCTCTAAACCAGGAAACAAAAACTCCTCTCCACCTGGAAATCACCAACTCCTCTCCACCCAAAAACCCCAACTCCTCTCCATCCGGAAATTGCCAACTCCTCTCCACTCAAAAATCCCAACTCCTCTCTTCCCAGATGTCACCAACACCTCTCCAATTTGAAACACCAACTCCCCCCACCTGGAAATAACCAACTCCGCTCCACCTGAAAATCACCAACTCCTCTACACCCAGAAATCAGCAACTCCTCTTCACGTGGATATCACCAAACCCTCTCCATCCGTAAATCAACAACTCCTCTCCACCTGAAAACGCCGACTCCTCTACAACTGGATTTAACCAATGCCTCTCCACCCAAAAATCCGAACTCCTCCCCACCGAGAAATCACCAACTCGATTCCAGCAGGAAATCTCCCAAACCTCTCTACCCGGAAGAAAGCAGCTCCTCTCCAACAGGAAAACCCAGCTCCGCTCAACACAGAAATCATCAACTCCATACCTCCAGGAAACCTCAACTCCTCTCCACCCAAAAACCCCAACTCCTCTCCATCCAGAGATCACCAACTCCTCTCCATTCAAAAATCCCAACTCCTCTCCACCCGGATGTCACCAACAACTCTCCAGTAGGAAGCACCAACTCCTCCCCACCTGGAGATCACCAACTCCTCTCCACCTGGAAAGCACCAACTCCTCTACACCAGAAAACCCCAAATCCTTTCCACGTGAAAAACACCAACTCCTCTCCACCCGAAAATGACAAACTCCTCTCTACCAGGAAACCCCAACACCTCTCTACCCGGAAATGAGCAACTCCTCTCCACCAGGAAATGACCAACTCCTATCCACCCAGGAATAAGCAACTCCTCTCCACGTGGAAATCACCAAACCCTCTCCAATCGTAAATCAACAACTCCTCACCACCCGCAAACCCAAACTCCTCTACAACCGGATGTAACCAATGCCTCTCCACCAGAAAACCCCAACTAGTCTCCACCTGAAAATCATCTACTCCTCTCCACGTGCAAATCACCAACACCTCTTCACTAGAAAGCCCAACTCCACTACAGCCAGAAATCAACAACTCCTCTCCAGCAGGACATCACCGACTCCTCTCCACCCGCAAATCACGAATTCCTCACCACCCGGAAATCACCAACTCCTCTCAACCAGGAAACACCAACTCCTCCCCACCTGGAAATCACCAACTCCTCTCCACCAGGAAACAACAATTTCTCTCCACACAGAAATCACCAAACCATCTCCACATGGTAATCACCAAATCCACTCTACCCGCAAATCACCAAACCCCCTCCACCCGGAAATCACCAACTTCTCTCCACCCAAAGACCCCAACTCCTCTCCATCCGGAAATCACCAACTCCTCTCCACTCAAAAATCCCAAGTCCTCTCCACCCGGACGTCACCAACAACTCTCCAGTAGGAAACACCAACTCCTTCCAACATGGAAATCACCAACTAGTCTCCACCAGGAAATCACCAACAGCTCTACACCAGAAAACCCCAAATCCTCTCCACGCGAAAAACACCAACTCCTCTCCACCTGAAAATCACAAACTCCTCTCTACCAAGAAGCCCCAATTCATCTCCACACGGAAATCAGCAACTTGTCTCCACCAGGAAATCACCAACTCCACTCCACCCAGAAATCAGTAACTCCTCTCCATGTGGGAATCACCAAACCCTCTCCATCCGTAAATCTACAACTCCTCTCTACCGGAAAACACCTACTCCTCTATAACCGGATGTAACCAATGCCTCTCCACCAGAAAACCTCAACTCGTCTTCACCTGAAAATCACCAACTCCTCTCCACGTGCAAATCACCAACTCCTCTCCACCAGGAAACACCAGGTCCTCTCCAATCGGGAATCACCAATTCCTCTACAAATAGAAACCTCAAATCCTGTCCATCCGGAAATCACTAACTCCTCACCACTCGGATATCACCAACTCCTCACAACCAGGAAATACCAACTCCTTTCCACCCAGAAATCACCAACTCCTCTCCACCAGGAAACAACTCCGCCTCTGCACCCTGAAATCACAAAACCATGTCCACCTGGTAATCACCAAAATACTCTCCACCTTGAAACCCCAACTCCTGTTCTCTGGGAGTCACCACACGCTCTCCACCCATAAATCAGCAACTTTTCTCCACCGGGATATTCCCAACTCGTCTCCATCCAAAAATCCGAACTCCTCCCCACCCAGAAATCACCAACTCGATTACACTAGGAAATCATCCACTCCTCTTGACCCGGAAGTCACCAGATCCTCTCCACCAGGAAAACCCAGCTCCGCTCCACCCAGAAATCATCAACTCCATTCCACCAGGAAACCCCAACTCCTCTCCACCCGGAAATCACCAACTCCTCTCCACATGGAAATCACCAAACCCTCTCCACCCATAAATCAACATCTCCTCACCACACGACAACCCCATCTCCTCTGCAACCGGATGTAACCAACACCTCTCCACCAGAAAACACCAACTCATCTCCACCTGAAAATCACCAACTCCTCTCCACGTGCAAATCACCAACTCCTTTCCACTAGAAAGCCCAACTCTGTTTCGGCACAAAATCAACAAATCTTCTCCACCAGGAAAACACCGATTCATCTCCAGTCGGGAATCACCAACTCCTCTACAAATAGAAATCTCAACTGCTGTCAATCCGGAAATCACCAACTCCTCACCACCCGGAAATTAGCAACTCCTCTCCACCAGGAAATCACCAACTCCTCTCCACCAGGAAACAACTCCCCCTCTGCACCCTGAAATCACAAAACCATGTCCACCTGGTAATCACCAAATACTCTCCACCTTGAACCCCCAACGCCTGTTCCCCGGGAGTCACCACATGCTCTCCACCCATAAATCAGCAACTTCTCTCCACCGGGATATTCCCAACTCTTCTCCACCCAAAAATCCGAACTCCTCCCCACCCAGAAATCACCAACTCGATTCCACTAGGAAATCACCCACTCCTCTCGACCCGGACGTCACCAGATCCTCTCCACCAGGAAATCCCAGCTCCGCTCCACCCAGAAATCATCAACTCCATTCCACCCTGAAATCAGCAAGTTCTCTCCACGTGGAAATCACCAAACCCTCTCCACCCATAAATCAACATCTCCTCACCACACGACAACCCCAACTCCTCTACAACCAGATGTAACCAACGCTTCTCCACCAGAAAACACCAACTCATCTCCACCTGAAAATCACTAACTCCTCTCCACATGCAAATCACCAACTCCTTTTCACAAGAAAGCTCAACTCCGCCACAGCATAAAATCAACAACTCTTCTCCACCAGGAAAACACCGACTCCTCCCCAGTCGGGAATCACCAATTCCTCTACAAATAGAAACCTCAACTGCTGTCAATCCGGAAATCACCAACTCCTCACCACCCGGAAATCACCAACTCCTCTTGACCAGGAAACACCAAGTCCTCTCCACCTGAAAATCACCAACTCCTCTCCACCCGGAAATAACCAAACCCTCTCCACCCGGAAACAACAACTCCTCTCCACCCAGAAATCACCAAACCATCTCCACCTGGTAATCACCAACTCCTCTCCACCTCGAAACAGCAACTCCTTTTCTCCGGGAGTCACCACACCCTCTACACCTGTAAATCAGCAAATTCTCTCCACCCAGATATTCCCAACTCCTCTCCACACAAAATTCCAATCTCCTATCCACCCAGATGTCACCAACTCCTCTCCACTTGGAAATCACCAACCCCTCTCCACTTGGAAATCACCAACTCCTCTCCACCTGGAAATCACCAACTCCTCTGCACCTGGAAATCACCAACTCCTCTCCATCTGGAAATCACCACCTCCTCTCCACTCAAAAATCCCAATTCATCTCCACCCAGATGTCACCAGCTCCTCTCCACCAGGAAACACAAAATCATCTTCCCCCCAAAATAGCAATAACTCTCCAGCCAGAAATAATGAACTCCTCTCCACTAAGAAAGACCAACTCCTCTCCAACCAGAAATTAGCAAACCTCTCTGCCTGGAAATCACCAACTCCTCTCCACAAGGAAATCACAAGCTCCTCTCCACCCGGATCTCACCAACTCCACTCCACCAGGAAACACCAACTCCTCTCCACCTGGAAATCACCAACTCCTCTCCACTCAAAAATCCCAACTCCTCTCCAGCCGGATGTCACCAACTATTCTCCACCAGGAAACTCCATCTCCTCTCCACCCAAAAAGCCCAACTCCTCTCCACCCAGAAATCAGCAACTCCTCTCCATTAGGAAACACCAACTCCTCTCCACCCGGAAATCACCAAACCTCTCAGCCTGGAAATCACCATCTCCTCTCAACACGGATGTCACCAAGTACACTCCACCAGGAAAAGCCAACTCCAATTCACTCAGAAATGACAAAACCCTCTCCACCCGAAAATCACCAACTCCGCTCCAGCTGGAAATCATCAAAACCTCTTCACCCTGAAACAACAACTCCTCTCCACCCGGAAATCACCAACACCTCTCTGTCTGGAAATCATCAACTCCTCTCAACCAGGAAATCAACAGCTCCTCGCCACCAGAAAATCACCAAACCTTCTACTCCTGGAAATCACCAACTCATTCTACCCGGAAATCATCAACTCCTCACCATCCAAAAACCTCAACTCCTCTCCACACAGAAATCACCAACTCCTCTCCACCAGGAAATCACCAATTCCTTTCCACCAGGAAATCAACAACTCCTCTCCACCAGAAAACACCAACACCTCTCCATCCCAAAATCACCAACTCCCTTCACCACGAAATCACCAACTCTTCTCAGCCAGAAAACCCCAACTACTCTCCACCAGGAAAACTCAACTCCTCTCCACCCGAAAATCACCAACTCCTCTCCCAGCAGGAAACCCAACTCCTCTTCACCTGGAAATCATCAACTCCTCTCCAATCAAAAACCTCAACCCCTCTCCAATCAGACATCACCAACTCCTCTCCATGCGGAAATCACCAACTCATCTCCAATAGGAAACATCAACTCCTCTCCACACTGAAATCACTAACTCCTCTCCGTCCAGAAATCACCAACTCCTCTCCACTCAATAACCCCAACTCCTCTCTGCCTGTATGTAACAAATTCCTCTCCACCAAGGAAAAGCAACTGCTCTCCACCCGGCAATTACCAAACCCTCTATACCCGGAAATCACAAACTCATCTCTACCAGGACAGACCTAGTCCTCTCCCCCCAGAAATCACCAACTCCTCTCCACTAGGAAACACCAACTCCACTCCACCCGAAAATCACTAAACCTCTCCGCCTGGAAATTACCAATTCCTCTCGACCAGGAAATCAACAGCTCCTCTCCACCAGGAAACCACCAAACCTTCTACACTTGGAAATCACCAACTCCCCTCTACCCGGAAATCACCTACTCCTCTCCACCTGGAAATGACCAACTCCTCTCCACCTAGAAACACCAACTCCGCTCCACCCAGATGTCATCAAAGCCTCACCACCCGGAAATCACCAACTCCTATCCACCAGAAAACATCAACTCCTCTCCACCCAGAAATTACCAACTCATCTCCACCAAAAAACCCCAACTCCTCTCCGCCCACATGTCACCAACTCCTCTCCACCAGGAAACACCAAATCCTCTGCACCCAGAAATCATCAAACACTCACCACCCAGAAATCACCAACTCCTCTCCAGCAGGAAACACCAACTCATCTCCACGCGGATATCAACAACTCCTCTCCACCAGGAAACCCCAACTCCTTTCCACCTGAAAATCACCAGCTCCACTCCAGCAGGAAACCCCAACTCCTCTCCACCCGGATATCACCAATGCCTGGCTAATCAAAAACCGCAACTCCTCTCCAATCAGAAATCACCAACTCCTCTCCACCACAAAATCACCAACTCATCTCTAATAGGAAACACCAACCTCCTCTCTACCCAAAAACACCAACTCCTCTCCACCCAGATATCAGCAACTCCTCTCCAGCAGGAAACCCCAACTCCTCTTCACCTGGAAATCACCAACTCCTCACCAATCAAAAACCTCAACTCCTCACCAATCAGAAATCACCAACTCCTCTCCTCCCGGAAATCACCAACTCATCTCCAATAGGAAACATCAACTCCTCTCCACAATGAAATCACTAACTCCTCTCCGTCCGGAAATCAGCACACCCCCTCCACCTGGAAATCAGCAACTCCTCTCCACCCAAAAACCCCAACTCCTCTCTGCCTTTATGTAACACACTCCTCTCCACCAAGGAAAAGCAAATGCTCTCCACCCAACAATTAGCAAACCCACTCTACCCGGAAATCACAAACTCATCTCTACCAGGACACACCTACTCCTCTCCACCCAGAAATCACCTACTCCTCTCCACCCAGAAATCACCAACTCCTATCAACCCAAAAATCCCAAATGCTTTCCACTTGTTTGTCACCAACCCCTCTCCCCCCAGAATTCACCAGCTCCTTTCCACCTGGAAATCACCAACTCCTATCGACCCAAAAATCCCAAATGCTTTCCACTTGTTTGTCACCAACTCCTCTCCACCAGGAAACAACAACTCCTCTCCAATAGGAAACACCAACTCCTCTCCATCCAAAGACACTAACTCCTCTCCACCCGCAAATCAACAACTCCTCTCTACTAGGAAACACCAACTCCACTCCACACGAAGATCACTAAACCTCTCCGCCTGGAAATCACCAACTCCTCTCGACCAGGAAATCAACAGCTCCTCTCTACCAGGAAACCACCAAACCTTCTACACTTGGAAATCACCAACTCCCCTCTACCTGGAAATCACCAACTTCTCCCCACCCGGAAATCACCAACTCCTCTCCACCCAAAAATCTCAACTCCTCTCCACCTGGAAATCACTAACTCCTCTCCACCCAGAGGTCACCAGCTCCTCACCACCAGAAATCAACAAACACTCACCACCCAGAAATCACCAACGCCTCTCCACCAGGAAAAACGATATCCTCTCCCCAAAAACCCCCAAACCTCTCACATGGAAATCATGAGCTCCTCTCCACCAGGAAAGACCAACTCTTCTCCAACCAGAAATTAGCAAACCTCTCTGCCTGGAAATCACCAACTCCTCACCACAAGGAAATCACCAACTCCTCACCACCCAGATCTCACCAACCCCTCAGCGCCAGGAAACACCAACTCCTCTCCACCTGCAAATCACCAACTCCTCTCTACTCAAAAATCCCATCTCCTCTCCACCCAGAAATCAACAACTCCTCTGGGAGACACCAAACCTCTCTACCCGGAAATCACAAACTCATCTCTACCAAGGCACAACTACTCCTCTCCACCCAGAAATCACCAACTCCTCTCCACCTGGAAATTACCAACTCCTCTCCACCTGGAAATCACCAAGTCCTATCAACCCAAAAATCCCAAATGCTTTCCACTTGTTTGTCACCAACTCTTCTCCACCAGCAAACAACAACTCCTCTCCAATAGGAAACACCAACTCCTCTCCATCCAAAGACACTAACTCCTCTCCACCCGCAAATCAACAACTCCTCTCTACTAGGAAACACCAACTCCACTCTACCCGAAAATCACTAAACCTCTCCACCCGGAAATCACCAACTCCTCACCACAAGGAAATCACCAACTCCTCACCACCCAAATCTCACCAACCCCTCAGCACCAGGAAACACCAACTCCTCTCCACCTGCAAATCACCAACTCCTCTCTACTCAAAAATCCCATCTCCTCTCCACCCAGAAACAACAACTCCTCTCCACTAGGAAACACCAACTCCTCTCCACCCGGAAATCACCAAACCTCTCCATCTGGAAATCACCATTTCCTCTCGACTTAGATGTTACCATGTCCACTCCACCAGGAAAAACCAATTCCTATTCACCCAGAAATCACCAAATCCTCTCCACCTGGATATCACCAAGTCCTCTCGAGCCGGATATCTCAAACTAGCCTCCACCTGGAAATCACCAAATGCTCTTCACCAGAAAACCCCAACTCCTCTCTACTTGGAAATCACCAACTCCTCTCCATCTGGAAATTATCAGCACCACTCCACCAGGAAACCCCAGCTCCTCTCCACCCAGAAATCACCAACTCCTCTCCACCAGGAAAACTCAACTCCTCTCCACCCGAAAATCACCAACTCCTCTCCAGCAGGAAACCATAACTCCTCTTCACCTGGAAATCATCAACTCCTCTCCAATCAAAAGCCTCAACTCCTCTCCAATCAGAAATCATCAACTCCTCTCCACCCAGAAATCACCAACTCATCTCCAATAGGAAACATCAACTCCTCTCCACACTGAAATCACTAACTCCTCTCCGTCCGGAAATCACCAACTCCTCTCCACCCAATAACCCCAACTACTCTCGGCCTGTATTTAACAAACTCCTCTCCACCAAGGAAAAGCAACTGCTCTCCACCCGGCAATTACTAAACCCTCTCTACCCGGAAATCACCAACTCCTCTCCACCTGGAAATCATCAACTCCTCTCCACCTGGAAATCACCAACTCCTATCGACCCAAAAATCCCAAATGCTTTCCACTTGTTTGTCACCAACACCTCTCCACCAGGAAACAACAACTCCTCTCCAATAGGAAACACCAACTCCTCTCCATCGAAAGACACTAACTCCTCTCCACCCACAAATCAACAACTCCTCTCTACTAGGAAACACCAACTCCACTCCACCCGAAAATCACTAAACCTCTCCGCCTGGAAATCACCAACTCCTCTCGACCAGGAAATCAACAGCTCCTCTCTACCAGGAAACCACCAAACCTTCTACACTTGGAAATCACCAACTCCCCTCTACCTGGAAATCACCAACTTCTCCCCACCCGGAAATCACCAACTCCTCTCCACCCAAAAATCTCAACTCCTCTCCACCTGGAAATCACTAACTCCTCTCCATGCGGAGGTCACCAGCTCCTCACCACCAGAAATCAACAAATGCTCATCACCCGGAAATCACCAACACCTCTCCACCAGGAAAAATGATATCCTCTCCCCAAAAACCCTAAAACCTCTCCACACGGAAATCATGAGCTCCTCTCCACCAGGAAAGATCAACTCCTCTCCAACCAGAAATTAGCAAACTTCTCTGCCTGGAAATCACCAACTCCTCACCACAAGGAAATCACCAACTCCTCACCACCCAGATCTCACCAACCCCTCAGCACCAGGAAACACCAACTCCTCTCTACTCAAAAATCCCATCTCCTCTCCACCCAGAAATCAACAATTCCTCTCCACTAGGAAACACCAACTCCTCCCCACCCGGAAATCACCAAACATCTCTACCCGGAAATCACAAACTCATCACTACCAGGACACACCTACTCCTCTTCACATGGAAATCACCAATTCCTCTCCACCTGGAAATCACCAACTCCTCTCGACCAGGAAATCAACAGCTCCTCTCTACCAGGAAACTACCAAACCTTCTACACTGGGAAATCACCAACTCCCCTCTACCTGGAAATCACCAACTTCTTCGCACCTGGAAATCACCATTTCCTCTCGACTTAGATGTTACCAACTCCAGTCCACCAGGAAACTCCTATTCACCTGGAAATCACAAAACCCTCTCCACCCGGAAATCACCAACTCCTCACCACAAGGAAATCACCAACTCCTCACCACCCAGATCTCAACAACCCCTCAGCACCAGGAAACACCAACTCCTCTCCACCTGCAAATCACCAACTCCTCTCTACTCAAAAATCCCATCTCCTCTCCACCCAGAAATCAACAACTCCTCTCCACTAGGAAACACTAACTCCTCTCCACCCGGAAATCACCAAACCTCTCCATCTGGAGATCACCATTTCCTCTCAACGTAGATGTTACCATGTCCACTCCACCAGGAAAAACCAACTCCTATTCACCCGGAAATCACAAAACCCTCTCCACCCGGAAATCACCAACTCCTCTCCAGCCGGGAATCACCAACTCCTCTCCACCTGGAAATCACCAACCCCTATCGACCCAAAAATCCCAAATGCTTTCCACCCAGTTGTCACCAACTCCTCTGCACCAGGAAACAACAACTCCTCTCCAATAGGATACACCAACTCCACTCCACCTGGTAATCACCAAACCTCTCCGCCTGGAAATCACCAACTCCTCTTGACCAGGAGATCAACAGGTCCTCTCCATCAGAAAATCACCAAACCTTCTACAATTGGAAATTACCAACTCCCCTCGACCCGGAAATCACCAACTCCTCGCCACCCAAAAACTTCAACTCCTCTGCACCCAGAAATCACCAACTCCTCTCCACCCAAAAATCACCAACTCCTCTCCACCCGGAAATCACCAACTCCTCTCCACCTACAAACATCAACTCCTCTCCACCTGGAAATCACCAACTCCTCTCCACCCGGAGATCACCAGCTCCTCACACCAGAAATCAACAAACGCTCACCACCCGGAAATCACCAACTCTTCTCCACCAGGAAACACAATATCCTCTCCCCAAAAACCCCAAAACCTCTCCACCTGAAAATCATGACCTCCTCTCCACCAGGAGAGACCAACTCCTCTCCAACCAGAAATTAGCAAACCTCTCTGCCTGGAAATCACCAACTCCTCACCACAAGGAAATCACCAACTCCTCACCACCCAGATCTCACCAACCAATCAGCACCAGGAAACCCCAACTCCTCTCCACTTGCAAATCACCAACTCCTCTCCACCCGGATATTATCAGTTCCACTCCACAGGAAACCCCAGCTCCTCTCCACCCAAGTATCACCATCTCCATTCCACCAGGAAACCTCAGCTCCACTCCACCCAGAAATCACCAACTCCTCTCCACCAGGAAACCTCAGCTCCGCTCCACCCAGAAATCACCAACTCCTCTCCACCAGGAAACCTCAGCTCCGCTCCACCCAGAAATCATCAACACCATTCTACGAGGAAATCACACACTCCACTCCACCCGGAAATCACCAAACCCTCTCCACCTGGAAATCACCAACTCCTCTCCACCCAAAAACCCCAACTCCTCTCTACCTATATGTAATGAACTCCTCTCCACTAAGGTGAAGCAACTCCTCTCCACCCGGCAATTACCAAACCCTCTCTACCCGGAAATCACGAACTCATCTCTACCAGGACACACCTACGCCTCTTCACCCAGAAATCACCAAACCCTCTCCACTCAAAAACACCAACTCCTCTCCACCTGGAAATCACCAACTCCTATCGACCCCAAAATCCCAAATCCTCTCCACCCGGTTGTCACCAACTCCTCTCCACCAGGAAACAACAACTCCTCTCCACCAGGAAACAACAACTCCTCTCCATCCAAAGACACCAACTCCTCTCCACCCGCAAATCAACAATTCCTCTCCACTAGGAACCATGAACTCCACTCCATCCAGAAATCACCAAACCTCTCCGACTGGGAATCACCAACTCCTCTCGACCAGGAGATAAATGGGTCCTCTCCACCAGGAAATCACCAAACCTTCTACACTGGGAAATTACCAACTCCCCTCTACCCGGAAATCACCAAATCCTCTCCACGCAAAAACCTCAACTCCTCTCCACGCGGAAATCACCAAACTCCTCTCCACCAGGAAACACCAACTCCTCACCAACCAGAAATCACCAACTCGTCTCCACCCAGAAATCACCAACTCCTCTCCACCTGGAAATCACCAACTCCTCTCCACCTGGAAATCACCAACTCCTCTCCACCTGGAAATCACCAACTCCTCTCCAGCAGGAAACCCCAACTTGTCTCCACCCAGAAATCACCAACTCCTCTCCACCCAGAAATCACCAACTCCTCTCCACCTGGAAATCACCAACTCCTCTCCAGCAGGAAACCCCAACTCTTCTCCAGCTGGAAACCCCAACTCCTCTCCACCAGGAAAAACACACTCCTCTCAGCCAGGAAACTCACACTCATCTCCACAGAAAACCCTCAACTCCTCTCCACCTGGAAATCACCAACCCATTTCCATCCGAAAATCATCAACTCCTCTCCACCAGGAAGCACCAACTCCAGTCCACTCGGGAATCACCAACCCTTCTACAACCTGAAATCACCAACTCCAGTCATCCAGGAAACTGCAACTCCTCTCCACCAGAAATCAACAACTCCTCTCCATCAGGAAACACCAACTCCTATCCACCCAGCATTCAACAAACCTTCTCCATCCAGAAATAAACAAACCCTCTCCACCCAGAAATCACGAACTCCTCTCCATCCAAAAATCCCAACTCCTCCCCACCCAGATATCACCAACTACTCTCCCCCAAGAAACATCAACTCCTCTCGACACAGAAATCACCAAACATGGAAATAACCAACTCCTCTCCACCAGGAAATCACCAACTCCTCTCCACCCACAAATCACCAACTCCTTTCCACCAGGAAAGCAACAACTCCTCTCCACCAGAAAACCCCAGCTCCTCTCCATCCCGAAATCACCAACTCCCCTCACCATGAAATCACCAACTCTTCTCGGCCAGAAAACCCCAACTCATCTCCACCAGGAAAACTCAACTCCTCTCTACCCGAAAATCACCAACTCCTCTCCAGCAGGAAACCCCAACTCCTCTTCACCTGGAAATCACCAACTCCTCTCCAATCAAAAACCTCAACTCCTCTCCAATCAGAAATCACCAACTCCTCTCCACCCAGAAATCACCAACTCATCTCCAATAGGAAACATCAACTCCTCTCCACACTGAAATCACTAACTCCTCTCCGTCCGGAAATCAGCAAACCCTCTCCACCTGGAAATCACCAACTCCTCTCCACCCAATAACCCCAACTCCTGTATGTAACGAACTCCTCTCCACCAAGGAAAAGCAATTGTTCTCCACCCGGCAATTACCAAACCCTCTCTACCCAGAAATCACAAACTCATCTCTACCAGGACACACCTACTCATCTCCACCCAGAAATCACAAACTCCTCTCCGCCTGGAAATCACCAACTCCTATCAACCCAAAAATCCCAAATCCTCTCCACCCGGATGTCACCAACTCCTCTCCACCAGGAAACAACAACTCCTCTCCACTAGGAAACAACAACTTGTCTCCACTAGCAAACACAAACTCCTCTCCATCCAAAGACACCAACTCCTCTCCACGTGCACATCAAAAACTCCTCTCCACTAGGAAACACCAACTCCACTCCACCTGGAATTCACCAAACCTCTCCGCCTGGAAATCACCAACTCCTCTCGACGAGGAAATCAACAGCTCCTCTCCACCAGAAAATCACCAAACCTTCTACTCCTGGAAATCACCAACTCCCCTCTACCCGGAAATCACCAACTCCTCACCACCCAAAAACCTCAACTCCTCTCCATGCGGAAATCACCAACTCCTTTCCACCAGGAAATCAACAACTCCTCTCCACCAGAAAAGCCCAATTCCTCTCCATCCCAAAATCACCAACTCCCTTCACCACAAAATCACCAACTCTTCTCGGCCAGAAAACCCCAACTCCTCTCCACCCGAAAATCCCAAATCCTCTCCAGCCGAATGTCACCAACTCCTCTCCACCAGGAAACAACAACTTGTCTCCACTAGGAAACACCAACTCCTCTCCATCCAGAGACACCAAGTCCTCTCCACGCGCACATCAACAACTCCTCTCCACTAGGAAACACCAACTCCACTCCACCAAGAATTCACCAAACCTCTCCACCTGGAAATCATTAACTCCTCTCGATGAGGAAATCAACAGCTCCTCTCCACCAGAAAATCACCAAACCTTCTACACTTGGAAATCACCAACTCCCCTCTACCCGGAAATCACCAAACCTTCTACACTGGGAAATTACCAACTCCCCTCTACCCGGAAATCACCAACTCCTCACCACCCAAAAACCTCAACTCCTCTCCACCCGGAAATCACCAACTCCTCTCCATCCAAAAATCCAACTCCTCTCCACCCAGTTGTCATCAACTCCTCTCCACCAGGAAACACCAACTCCTATCCACCCAGCATTCACCAAACCCTCTCCATCCAGAAATAAACAAACCCTCTCCACCCGGAAATCACCAAATCCTCTCCACCCAAAAACCTCAACTCGTCTCCACCCAGACATCACCAACTACTTTCCCCCAAGAAACACCAACTCCTCTCCACCAGGAAATCACCAACAGCTTTCCACCAGGAAATCAACAACTCTTCTCCAACTAAAAACCCCAACTCCTCTCCACCCCAAAATCATCAAATCCACTCACCATGAATTCACCAACTCCTCTCCACCAGGAAACCACAGCTCCTATCCAACCGGAAATGAACAACATCTCTCCACCTGAAAATCACCAACTCCTCTCCAGCAGGAAACCCCAACTCCTCTTCATCTGGAAATCACCAAAATCTCTCCAAACAAAAACCTCAACTCCTCTCCAATCAGAAATCACCAATTCCTCTCCACCACAAAATCCCCAAGTCATCTCCACCAGGAAACACCAACTCCTCTCCAGCAGAAATACCAACTCCGCTCCACCCAGAAATCATCAACTCCTCTCCACCCTGAAATCACCAACTACTCTCCCGCAAGAAACACCAACTCCTCTCCACCCGGAAATCACCAATCCCTCTCCACCAGAAATCACCAACTCCTCTCCATCCGGAAACCCCAACTCCTCTCCACCCAGGAATCACCAACTCCTCACCATGCAAAAACCTCAACTCCTCTCCACGCGGAAATCACCAACTCCTCTCCACCAGGAAACACCAACTCCTCTCCACCCAGAAATCACCAACTCCTCCCCACCCAGAAATCACCAACTCCTCCCCAGCCAGATGTCACCAACTTCTCTCCAGCAGGAAACCACAATTCCTCTCCACTAGGAAACAGCAACTCCTCTCCATCCAAAGACAGCAACTCCGCTCCACGCGCACATCAACAACTGCTCTCCACTAGGAAATACCAAATCCACTCCACCCGGAAATCACCAAATCTTTCCGCCTGGAAATCACCAACTCCTTTTGACCAGGAAAACAACAGCTCCTCTCCACCAGGAAATCACCAAACCATCTACACTTGGAAATCACCAACTCACCTCTACCCAGAAATCACCAACTCTTCTCCACCCAAAAACCTCAAATCCTTTCCACCCGGAAATCACCAACTCCTCTCCACCCAGAAATCACCAACTCCTCTCCACCCAAAAACCCCAGTTCCTCCCCATCCGGAAATGGCCAACTCCTCTCCACTCGGAAATCGCCAAAGCCTCTCCATCCTGAAATCACTAACTCCTCTCCACCCGGAAATCGCCAACTCCTCTCCACTCGGAAATCACCAAAGCCTCTCCATCCCGAAATCACCAACTCCTCTCCACCCAGAAATCACCAACTCCTCTCCACCCAAAAACCCCAGCTCCTCCCCACCTGTAAATCACCAACTCCTCTCCACCCAGATGTCACCAACTCCTCTCCACCAGAAATCACCAACTCCTCTCCACTCAGAAATCACCAACTTCTCTCCACCCAGAAATCACCAAACCCTCTCCATCCCGAAATCACCAAAGCCTCTCCACCCGGAAATCACCAACTCCTCTCCACCAAAAAACCCCAACTCCTCTCCACCCAGATGTAACCAACTCCTCTCCACCAGGAAACACCAACTCCTCTCCAACCAGAAATCATGAAACCCTCGCCACGCGGAAATCACCAACTTCTCTCCACCAGAAAAGAACAACTCCTCTCCACCTGGAAATTACCAACTCATCTCCACCCAAAAATCCCAACACCTCTCCATCTCGAAATCACCAAACCCTCTCCACCCGGAAATCACCAACTCCTCTCCACCGATAAACCCCCAACTCCTCTCCACCCAGCTGTCACCAACTCCTCACCACCCGGAAATCACCAACTCCTCCACAGCAGGAAAGACCAACTCATCTCCAACTGGAAATTAGCCACTCCTCTCCACCAGGAAATCCCAACACCTCTCCACCCGGAAATCACCAATGACTCTCCAATCAAAAACCGCAACTCCTCTCCAATCAGAAATCGCCAACTCCTCTCCACCACAAAATCCCCAAATCATCTCAACCAGGAAACACCAACTCCTCTCCACCAGGAAACACCAACTCCTCTCCACCAGAAATCACCAACTTCTCTCCATCCGGAAACCCCAACTCCTCTCCACCCAGAAATCACCAACTACTCTCCCCCAAGAAACACCAACTCATCTCAACCCGGAAATCACTAACTTTTCTCCACCCAGAAATCACCAACTCCTCTCCACCAGGAAACACCAACTCCTCTCCAACCAGAAATCACCAAACCCTCACCACCCGGAAATCACCAACTCCTCTCCACCAGTAAACACCAACTCCTCTCCACCCGGAAATTACCAACTCATCTCCACCCAAAAATCCCAACTCCTCTCCACCTGGAAATCAACAAACACTCTGCACCCCAAAATCAGCAACTCCCCTTCACTCAAAAAACACCAACTCTTCTCCACCAGGAAATCACCAACTCCTCTCCACCAGGAAACCCCAACTCCTCTCCTCCCAGATATCACCAACTTCTCCCCACCAGGAAACCCCAACTCCTCTCGTCCCAAAAATCACAAGTCCTCTCCACCAGGAAACACAAACTCCTCTCCACCAGGAAACACAAACTCCGCTCCGCCTGGAAATCACCAAACCCTCTACACCCCGAAATTACCCACTCCTCTCCACCTGGAAATCACCAACTCATCTCCAATAGGAAACATCAACTCCTCTCCACACTGAAATCATCAAACCCTCTCCACCCAAAAACCCCAACTCCTCTCTGTCTGTATGTAACAAACTCTGCTCCATCAAGGAAAAGCAACTGCTCTCCACCCAGTAATTACCAAACCCTCTCTACCCGGAAATCACAAACTCATCTCTACCAGGACACACCTAGTCCTCTTCACACGGAAATTACCAAACCCTCTCCACCCAGAAATCACCAACTCCTATCGACCCAAAAATCCCAAATCCTCTCCACCCGGATGTCACCAACTCCTCTCCACCAGGAAACAACAACTCCTCTCCACTAGGAAACACCAACTCCTCTCCACTAGAAATCACCAAACCTCTTTGCCTGGAAATCACCAACTCCTCTTGACAAGGAAATCAACAGCTCCTCTCCACCAGGAAATCACCAAACCTTCTACACTTGGAAATCACCAACTCCCCTCTACTCAGAAATCACCAACTCCTCTCCATCCAAAAACCTTAACTCCTCTCCACACGGAAATCACCAACTCCTCTCCACCCAGAGAACACCAGCTCCTCACCACAAGAAATCACCAAAACCTCACCACCCGGAAATCACCAACTCCTATCCACCAGAAAACACCAACTCCTTTCCACCCAGAAATTACCAACTCATCTCCACCCAAAAACCCCAACCCCTCTCCACCTGGAAATCACCAACTCCTCTCCACTCAGAAATCTCCAAACCCTCTCCATCCTGAAATCACCAAACCCTCTCCATCCAGAAATCATCAAACCCTCTCCACCCAGAAATCACCAACTTCTTTCCACCGAAGAACCCCAACCCCACTCCACCCAGATGTCTCCCACTCCTCTCCACCCAGAAATCACCAAACCCTCACCACCTGGAAATCACCAACTCCTCTCCAACCGGAAACACCAACTCATCTTCAACCAGAAATCAACAACTCCTCCCCACGAGGAAACCCCAACTCCTCTCCACCCAGAAATCACCAACACCTCTCCAATCAATAACCGCAACTCCTCTCCAATCAGAAATCACCAACTCCTCTCCAGCACAAAATCAACAACTCATCTCCAATAGGAAACACCAACTCCTCTCCACCCAAAAACCTCAACTCCTTTCCACCCAGAAATCACCAACTCCTCTCCACCCAAAAACCTTAACTCCTTTCCACCTGGAAATCACCAACTCCTCTCCACCTGGAAATTACCACCTCCTTAGCACCAGAAAACACCAACTCCTCTCCACGCAATAATCACCAAACCCTCTCCATCCAGAAATCACCACACCCTCTCCACCCGGAAATCACCAACTCCTCTCCAACCAAAAACCCCAACTCCTCTCTATTCATATGTCATCAACTCCTCTCCACATGGAAATCACCAACTCCTCTCCACCCAGAAATCACCAAACCCTCTCCACCCCGAAATCACCAAACCCTCACCACCTGGAAATCACCAACTCCTCTCCAACCGGAAACACCAACTCATCTTCAACCAGAAATCAACAACTCCTCCCCACGAGGAAACCCCAACTCCTCTCCACCCAGAAATCACCAACACCTCTCCAATCAATAACCGCAACTCCTCTCCAATCAGAAATCACCAACTCCTCTCCAGCACAAAATCAACAACTCATCTCCAATAGGAAACACCAACTCCTCTCCACCCAAAAACCTCAACTCCTTTCCACCCAGAAATCACCAACTCCTCTCCACCCAAAAACCTTAACTCCTTTCCACCTGGAAATCACCAACTCCTCTCCACCTGGAAATTACCACCTCCTTAGCACCAGAAAACACCAACTCCTCTCCACGCAATAATCACCAAACCCTCTCCATCCAGAAATCACCACACCCTCTCCACCCGGAAATCACCAAACCCTCTCCACCCAGAAATCACCAACTCCTCTCCAACCAGAAATCACCAAACCCTCCACCCCGAAATCACCAAAGCCTCTCCACACGGAAATCACCAACTCCTCTCCACCGAAAAACCCCAGCTCCTCTCCACCCAGAAATCACCAACTCCTCTCCACCCAGAAATCACCAAACCCTCTCCACCCCGAAATCACCAAAGCCTCTCCACACGGAAATCACCAACTCCTCTCCACCGAAAAACCCCAGCTCCTCTCCACCCAGAAATCACCAACTCCTCTCCACCAGGAAACCCCAACTCCTCTTGTCGCAGAAATCAACAACTCCTGTCCACCAGGAAACACCAACACCTCTCCACCAAGAAACACCAACTCATCTCCACCAGGAAACAACAACTCCTCTCCACCAAGAAACACCAACTCCTCTCCACCAGGAAACACCAACTCCTCTCCACCCAGAAATCACCAAACCCTCTCCATCCAGAAATCACCAAACCCTTTCCACCCAGAAATCAACAACTCCTCTCCACCTGGAAACTCCAACTCCTCTCCACCTAGAAGTCACCGACTCCTCTCCACGTGAAAATCACCAACTCCTCTCTACCCGTAAACCCCAACTCATCTCCACCCCAAAATAACCAACTCTTCTCCACCCGGAAATCACCACCTTCTCTCCACCCGGAAAACCCAACTCCTCTCCACCCAGATATCACCAACTACTCTCCCCCAAGAAACACTAACTCCTCTCCACCCAGAAATCACCAACTCCTCTCCACCCGGAAATTAACAATTCCTCTCCACCTGGAAATTACCAGCTCCTTTCCACCCTGAAATAACCAACTCCTCTCCACCCAGAAACCCCAACTCCTCTCCACCCAGACATCACCAACTCCTCACCACCCGGAAATCACTAAATCCTCTTCACCCGGACATCACCAACTCCTCTCCACCTGGAAATCACCAACTTCTTTCCACCCGGAAATCACCAGCTCCTCTCCACCAGAAAATCACCAACTCCTCTCCACCCAGAAATCACCAACTCCTCACCATCTGGAACCACCAATTCCTCTCCATCCAGTGCAAATTACTGCCTCATACTTATCAGATAAAGGAGATAGATAGGCAGTCACTTGCCCTGTTTTTTTTTTAACTTGATGAGTTCAGTGCTCAAATCCAAAAGGAAGTTTTGAAGAAATGAACTTTTAAGTTAAAATTAAAGTGCATGCAATTAGGTGTAGTATTTTGAGATTGACAGAAAACTGGTTGGCAGACAGGAAACAAAGAGTAGGAATAAATGGGTCTTTTTTGGAATGACAGGCAGTGACTAGTGGGGTACCACAGGTTTCGGTGCTGGGACCCCAGTTATTCACAATAGTTATTAATGATTTAGATGAGGAAATTAAATGTAATATCTCCAAATTTGCAGATGACACCAAGCTGGTTGGGAGGGTGAGCTGTGAGGAGGATGCAGAGATGCTTCAGTGTGATTTGGGCAGGCTGAGTGAGTGGGCAAATGCATGGCAGATGCAGTATAATGTGGATAAATGTGAGGTTATCCATTTTGGTAGCATAAACAGGAAGGCAGATTATTATCTGAATGGCTATAAATTGAGATAGCGGAAGGTGCAATGAGACCTGGGTGTCCGCGTACACCAGTCACTGAAGGTAAGCATGCAGGTGCAGCAGGCGGTAAAGAAGGCAAAAGTTATGTTGGCCTTCATAGCCAGGGGATTCGAGTACTGGAACAGGGTTGTCTTGCTGCAATTGTACAGGGCCTTGGTGAGACCACACCTGGGATATCGTGTGCAGTTTTGGTCTCATTATCAGAAAAGGATGTACTTGCTATAGAGGGAGTGCAGCGAAGGTTTACCAGACTGATTCCTGGGATAGCAGGACTGACACGTGAGGAGAGATTGAGTCGATTAGGATTATATTCGCTGGAGTTCAGAAGAATGAGGGGGGATCTCACAGAAACCTATAAAATTCTATCAGGACTAGACAGGGCAGATGCAGGAAGTATGTTCCCGATGGTGGGGGAGTCCAGAGCCAGGGGTCACAGCCTGAGGATATGAGGTAGACCATTTAGGACTATGATGAGGAGAAATTTCTTCACCCAGGGAGTGGTGAGCCTATGGAATTCGTTAACACAGAAATTAGTTGAGACCAAAACATTATATGCTTTTAAGAAGGAGTTAGATATAGCTGTTGGGGCAAAACAGATCAAAGGGAGCAGGCGATTGAGTTGGATGATCATCCATGATCATAATGAATGGCGGAGCAGGCTCAAAGATCCAAATGGCCTATTCCTGCTCCTAATTTCTATGTTTCTATGTTTCTATGGACAATCAGATTTCAAAGCAACTGGACAAGAACCAGAAATCTCCTTGTGAGTGCTAGAATATTTCACTGCTGCCTTCACAGTATGAGTGGGTTGCCAACACTTCAGGATTGTCTAAAGATCTAATTGTTAATCTCATAGACACTGCTGTAAGTAACACCAGCAAGAAAAGACAGGGGGCCTGGAAAAACAATTGTATATTTATTTCATTTGCTTTGAAAAGTCTATTGGTCCTAAAAATATTGCTGGTGGAATCAAATGATGGTTTACAGGGTGGGGCTATTGGAGCCAAGAAGTCATATGATGGAATTTCTAGGACTATGTACTGATATTATGTATAACATATAATAAGCATCATATTACATCATCAGCCAGAAGTGCCGAGTGGATAATCCATCTCAGCCTGCTCCTGAGGTCCCAGTCTCCAACCAATTTGATTCGCTCCATGTGATTTCAACAGACGCTGAAGACACTGGATGTTGCAAAGGCCCTGACAATACTCCAGCAATGTTACTGAAGGCTTGTGCCCCAGAACTTGCTGCGCCCCTAGCCAAGCTGTCCCAGTACAGCTACAACATTGGCATATACCCAGCTATGTGGAAAACTGTCCAAGTGTGTCCTGTACACAAAAAGCAGGACAAATCCAACCCGGCCAATTACCATCCCATCAGTCTACTCTCAATGCATCTGACAGTGCTATCAAGCTGCACTTACTCAGCATTAACCTGCTCACTGAAGCTCAGTTTGGGCTCTGCCAGCACCACTTGGCTCCAGGCATCAATACAGCCTTGATCCAAACATGAACACAAAAGCTGAATTCTAGGGGTGTGATGAGAGTGATTGCCCTTGACATCAAAGCAGCATTTGACTGAGTGTGGCATCGCAATCCCTCACTAAACTGGAATCAATAGGAATCAGGGGGAAAACTCTCCACTGGTTGGAGTCATACCTAGCACAAAGGAAGATGGTTGTGGTTGTTGAAGGTCAGTCATCTTAGCTCCAGGACATCACCGCAAGAGTTCCTCAGGGTAATGTCCTTGGCTCAACCATCTTCAGCTGTTTCATCAATGACCTTCCTTCCATCATAAGGTCAGAAGTGGGGATGTTCGCTGATGATTGCACAATGTTCAGCACCATTCGCAACTCCTCAGACACTGAAGCAGTCCATGTCCAAATGCAGCAAGACCTGGGCAATATCCAGGCTTAGGCTGAAAAGTGGTAAGTAACATTCGTGCCACACAAGTGCCAGGCAATGACCATCTCCAACAAGAGATAATCCAACCATCGCCCCTTGACATTCAATGGCATTACCATCACTGAATCCCCCACCATCAACATCCTGGCATTTACCATTTACTAGAAACTGAACTGGATAGGCATTTTCTGGGAATTCTGTGGCGAGTAACTCATCCCCGATTCCCTGTCCACCATTCACAAGGCACAAGTCAGGAGTGTGATGGAATATTCCCCTTTTGCCTGGATGAGTGCAGCTCCAACAATAACAACAACATATTTATTATAGCAGCTATATTGTAATCAAATATCCCAAGGTACTTCACAGGGGCATTACAAAGTATGACATGGATCAACATAAGGGGATATTATATCAGTTGAACAAAAGCTTGGTCAAAGAAGTAGGTTTTAAGAAATGTCTTCAAGGAGCAAAATGAATTAGAGAGGCGGAGATGTGTATGGAGGGAATTCCCGATCCCGGGGCTGATACTGAAGACCGGGGCACTAATGATGGAGAGATTAAAACCGGGGATACACAAGAGGCCAGAATCAGAGAAGTGCAGATATCTCAGAGGGTTGTAGGGCTGGAGGAGATTGTAGAGATAGGGAGGGGCGAGGCCACAAGGATGAGAATTTTAAAATCAAACCATTGCTTGACTGCAACCCATATAGGTTAGTGAGCACAGAAGTGATGGGGAAAAGAACTTTGTGCAAGTTGAGATGGGCAGCAAAGTGTTGTCTGACCTCAATCATGTTGATACCTTCCAGGACAAAGCAGCCCAACTGACCAGCACTCCATCCACCATCTTAAACATTCATTTTTTTCACCGCTGATGCATGGTGGCAGCAGTGCGCACCATCCACAATTTGCATTGCAGGAATTCACCAAGGGTCCTTTGACAGCACATTCCAAACCCACGACCTCTACCACCTAGAAGGACAAGGGTAGGATAAGAAGGCAGCTCACCACCACCTTCACAAGGTCAATGAGGGATGGGCAATAAATGCTGGCCTAACCAGTGATGCCCATATCCTGTGAGCAAATATAAAAGCAGACTTTGAGACTGTAAGTATCACACTCCTCCTTGAACCTGATATTTTCCAAATTGCTGCAAGTAACATGATAGGAAACAAGAAAGAATGAAGCCTTGAAAAGGAAGGAAAACTATTTTTTATTCTGTGCAAATTAACAGTGAATAACTTAGCAAATCATTTCTAACTGTTTGATGAGATGATTCAGCTTCACACTGAGCTTTAATTAAAGCACAGAAGTACATTCTATCCTTTGTCAGGGACCAACAAGAACGATTCTGAAATGTGTTTAAATCAATAAATTGGACGTTCAGGTGGGACCAACCTCACAAACTCTAAATTTTCTAAAACATTGTTGGCCCTCTTCGCAGCTCAGCTGAGGAAGCCTGGTATCCGGTTATGATCCAGGTATTTGGAGTGAAAGATCAGGAAGAGTCTCACAGCCCAGCAGCATTGCACTCTCTCTCTCTCTCTCTCTCACTATCTATTTCTGTTAACAGTCTCTTATTATGAGAGGCCCAAGAGAGTTTTAGCCCTGGCTCAGTGGGAAACGCTTCCCTTCTCACTTTGGAGGCCGTGGATTCAAATCTCACTCCAGCGACTGGAGTATATAATCCAAGCTGATACTCCCGCACACATACTGAGGGAGTCCTACACTGTCAGAGATGCCGTCTGTCAGATGAGATATTAAACCAAGGTGTTGTCTGCTATCCCAGGTGACACTATCCAAATAAGGGAAAGGGTATTCTCCATGGTGCCTGGCCAATATTTGCCCTCAACAGCCATCTCTAAAGCAGATGATCCACTCATTGCTGCTTGCTGTACACATTCCTTACTTTAGAACAGTGACTTTGCTTCAAAAGAACTTTATTGGCTAACAAGATGTTTTGGGGAATTCTGAGGTTATGAAAGGCACTTTATAAATGTAAGTTCTTTCATTTGTCAGAGCTGATGGGGACATAAGCAGTGTTGTTATTGATAGTCCTCTATTAATTGCAGACAGTATTGGCTTTGGCAACTGTTAGAAGTGCCATTCCTACCTGACAAGTTAGCTGCAGGATTTCCAGCAACTGAACTACTTCCCCAGTCACTGGTGGGAAGGTAAGATCTGGCGTCTGCTGATCTCCTGTGCATATCTTTTAATATATTGTACCACCTCAGCCTGGGGACTGTGCCTCGCCCTGTCAGGAAAACCCGTGAACTCCTGGAACCCAAAAGCTATAGGGTTTACCCATCACAATGTGCGAATGGCTTGATGGACCAGTGGGTGTTTTCCTGTCCAATAGTTTTACATGAGCAGTGACATAAGTAGTGCATAAGAAGTCCAAAAACATCAACATGCAGTCACCAGTGTGAACTATTGCACTCTGTGGGCATGAGAGTTGGACTCAAAGGCCTGACAGCCTTGTCCTGGCAGCAGTTGAGGGAGGAATTAAGGGTAAGAACTGAAGAAGAGAAAGAAAAATTGGATAGGTGAGTAACATTGAGAAGCGGGCTGAGGGAGGCTTGAAGTAAACCAGAGAAGAAGCGAGATGATGCCAATAGTTGCAATAGGGCTTTGGTGGAAACAAGCAAATGTTTTGTATGTTTATAACAAAGAGATCTTAGAGGGTTGTAGAGCTGAAGAGGTTGATTGGGATAGGGAGGGGCAAGACCATGGAGACTAAAGGAGCAAAATAAAAATAAGGGCCTCAGAAACAGTTCTTAAAAACCAAACAAATAGAAATTTGAGAAACATGGAATAGTGACTGATAAAATCAGTTCACTAGACTGGTAACTAAAATAAACATTGCAGCAGATAGACAAAATCTGTGGAATGATAAGGGCTCTGTCAGCCCACGTAACTCCCCATTCCAAGACCAACTCAGGTTGGTCCACAGAATCATACGGGGGAATCATTCACATCCTGCTCGGGGCCTCAATGGTGGCAAGCTTTCTCACACAAAATGCGGAACTGAATACTGACAGGAATGGATGCAACCCTAACCCTCCTGATCCTGTGATTCACTCTCCGCCTATTCACCTGGCTTCTTGAAACAGCACAGGCAGAATCTATCCCCAGAACTACAGCTGGATGGCTACACCAAAGGCCCAATCACAAAACAACAGGCATTATAGTTCGATTCTGAACTAGAATTGGGAACTTGTCTGTGTTCACAACTGGCAATGAGAAAATAACTCCTTGTGATGTATCTCTCCATGTACCTTCATGTCTAGGGCCTGCGACTCATTTTCATATGAAGCAATAAGCAAACAAAAAGGTTCGGAAATCAGATGCCAGCTGGGATCTGGCTGTGGATGTTGAAAGCATTTCCCATAGTCTTGTGTGTTACAGCTTGGAAATAAAAAATAAAATTGGCTTCAAAATATGGAATTGTTGGTTGTCACGCTTTATTAAGAGTAACACTCACAGGGCTTAACATAACTGAAAGTTTTTTTAATAACTGCTGTCATTGGGTCTCTCATCCATTAATTTGTTTTGTCATTGTTGCTGTTTATTAAGGTTTCGAGTCATAAAAATGTATGGGCTCAGAACAGTGATTTGTATCATTAATAATAGATGTCAAGTTATGCAGTCTCTTTGCTGATCTCCATTCTCATAGTCTTTAACTGTTTCCTGACTGTACTCAGTCCCAGCACTGATGTACCTCTGCAGCTTGAACCTCTTTCCAATGTTACTAAGGCATTCACCACATGTCCAAGAGTCTTCATCCATCTTGTTCTTTGTAGCTAAAGCAGACTTCCAGCTCCCCTGGGCCTTGGGTTTACAGACTGCCCTGCTGTGGGATTTGACCAATGCTGGGATTAAGTGTCCCTGTTCTCCTGTCCAGACAGATGCTGAATTTAATACTTTGATGGTAACTCAATCCACTGCTTGGAAAGATGCTGCAGCCATTTTCAGAAGCCCCGATGGAATTCAATAGCAATCAGGTAGTTATCTGCCTGCCATCAGGGTCTCTACCCCATTAAAGGTGAAGAGCGCTCCTCCAAGAGATTTGAAGCTCTTCAGCCCTAGCAGCTCCACCGGGTGTGGTGGCCACTTTTGGGACTGCAGCCGGCCTGGCCAGCTACATGGGAAAAACTGCAGAATGAAGATGAGTTTGTATAGAGGGTAGAGGGTGGAGGGAGCACATCTTTCAGCAGGATTGGCATTTGCCAGCAGGGCACCCTCCACCGAGTACTCAATCAGAAGGCCATCCCTGCCACCGGCCTGCAGTTAGGCCACCAGCTTTTATTGGGCAGCCTCCTCAATGGCGTTAGGCTCCCAGTGTCATCAGGATGAGATCCATTAGCTGACCATTTAAGGGTCTCCATTGACCTTTGACTTTCCACATGCTGGACAGGACAGGAAGGGTAGGGTCAGACAGAGTGTGGGAAACCTGTATGGGAGGGGCTTCTGATTGGCACTGGGGACCTAAAAAGGAGGCATCACCCCCCACTCCCCCAGCCCTCATAATGGCCAGCAGCCCACAGGGTCAAACTTGCTGGGCTACACATTGAGTGCAGGCCTTCCTGCTGCCTGCTAAGCGGGCAGGCCAGCAGCTGACACCACCGATGGCATAGAACCATGTTTTATGGTCCATCTGGCAGCTTTCCTGCCCACAGGTGGCCTGTAAACTCCAGCCCATTGAGCCCATTCAGGTAACACATTCTAGGTAAAACAACTCACTGCTTAAACATCTCCCCTCTGGGTCTTTTGCCAATTATATTAAATCTGTGTCCTCTAGTTACTGAACCTCCTAACAATGAAAAGTTTCTCCTGATCCATGCTATCAAAATCCCTCAAAATTCTGAAGGATTATTCTAGCTTTTGGATAGTGAGTTAGAAGTCTGATTCTTCTGTGGAGTAACTGGACATGTCAGTGCACCTTAGCTCTGATCTCTGCATTAGATGGTGTGGGTTTGAGCCCCATTCTTTAAAACTGTAGAACCATAGAAAAGTTACAGTACAGAAAGAAGCCATTCAGCCCATTGTACTGTGCCAGCCAAAAAGAGAAAAAATAAACTAGCTGCTTATTTTAATCCCACTTTCCAGCGCCTCGTCTGTAGCCTTGCAGGTTACAGCACTTCAGATGCAGGTCCAGGTACCTTTTAAATGAGTTGAGTGTTTCAGCCTCAACCACCAATTTAGACAGTGAATTCCAGACACCCACCACACTCTGGATGAACAAGTTTTTCCTCATGTCCCCTCTAATCCTTCTACCAATCACCTTAAAGCTATGACCCCTGGTAATTGACCCCTCAACTAGGGAAAACAAGTCTTTTCTGTCTACCTCATCCAGGCCCCTCATAATTTTGTACACCTCAATTAGGTCACCCCTTAGCTTCCTCTGTTCTAAGGAAAACAACACTAGTCTATCCAATCTCTCCTCATAGCTGCAATTTTCAAGCCCAGGCAACATTCTTGTAAATCTCCTCTGCACTCTCCCCAGAGCAATTATGTCCTCCCTGTAATATGGTGAACAGAACTGTACACAAAATTCCAGCTGTGGCCTAACCAGTATTTTATACAGTTCCATCATTACATCCCTGCATTTGTATTCAATGCCTCGCCCAATAAAGGAAAGTGTTCCATATGCTTTCTTTACCACCTTATCCACCTGTCCTGCCACATTCAGAGACCTGTGGACATACACTCCAAGGTCTCTCACATCCTCAATCCCTCTCAATAACTTCCTGTTTATTGATCATTCCCTTGATTTGTTAGCCCTCCACAAATGCATTACCTCACACTTTTCCAGATTGAACTTCATTTGCCACTTCTCCATCCACTCAGCCAAACCATTGATATCATCCGGGAGTCAACAGCTTTCTTCTTCACTATCAACTACACAGCCAATTTTTGTGTCATCTGCAAATTTCCCAATCATGCCTCCCACATTTATTACAAATGTATTTATTATAAATCTATGATTTAATAATAACTTCTCATGCTGAAATCTTTGGATGAAAGGTTAAACTGAGACCCCTATTCTGCCTGTTCAATTGAATGGTGCCGTCCTGCGCCAGTCTCCAAACAAGACCAGAGAATTCTCCTGATGTCTCTGTCAATGTTCGTCCATTCACCCAAAATGTTTAAAGTGATTGATTGATGTCTGCTTGCTGGAGTTTGTATCTAGCACATAGTGCACTTCAACGCAATGCGTTGATACTGCACCCTTTGAGATGTTTCTAGGAGACCTTATCAGTTGCTATATAAACACAAGCCCTTTTCCTTTATTTCACCTTATTCCTTCCACCGGCACTCTATATGGGGCAGAGACAATACTGACCCTTGCCATTCTGTGACTTGGTAAGTACAAGGACTTGCTGATAATATCAGGAAGAAACAGAAGTGTGAGACCCATTTCAAGACATTATTAGTACAATGATGAAATTATTCAAATAGCACAGGCCACCAAATGTTTCCTGGAGGATCCAGTTGCAAGAAAATTCGAAGCAGTGATGACCTTGGTATAGACAGTGTCATTCTCCTGGTGGAAGTCGATGGTTGGTGACCAGTCATCAGTTGATGCATCTGCTCAGTAGCCTCCTTGGTGAAGGAGTTTTTTGAGTTATTTATGGTCAATGAAGACCTCCTTGATCTGTGAACATTGGTGAGTGAGTTTTGCATGCATGAAAAAAACACCTACTGCATTGTCTCAACTTAACAACCTCCACTTTAGCCTCTTCTGCCATTCATCTTCCCTTTAAATCATGGAACAGGGATTCCTCATGGGCAAGATCCATGTTCCAGTCCAGCAGGTGGAGCTTATTAAACAGGGGAAGACAAGTCCCACAGAAGGACTCCAGAGTACTAATTGACTTGCAGGCAAAGAAGAATTCACTACCGCTCCCTCAATGGCCTTTTTCATGTGATGCCACCCTGAGAGGCAGTGCCGTGAGACCAATACCATCATGTAGCTAGGTGGCACTGCACTCACTGAGTACCATTCTTGTCTACCTAATCTTAACCTGATTATCAGAGACTTCCCTGCCCACTCACTCCCTGCTGGACTGGAACATGGATCTTGCCCATGAAGAATCCCTGTTCCATGATTTAAAGGGAAGATGAACGACAGAAGAGGCTCAAGTAGAGGTTGTTAAGCTAAGACAATGCAGTAGATTTTTTTTCGTGCATACAAATACTCACTCAACAATGTTCACAGATCAAGGAGGTCTTCTTTGACCATAAGTAACTCAAAAACCTCCTTCGCCAAGGAGGCTACTGAGGAGATGCATCAACTGATGACTGGCCACCAACCATCAACTTCCACCAGGAGAATGACACTGTCTATACCAATGTCATCACTGCTTCAAATTTTCTTGCAACTGGATCCTCCAGGAAACATTTGGTGGTCTGTGCCATTTGAATAATTTCATCATTGTACTAATACTGTCTTGAAATGGGTCTCACACTTCTGTTTCCTTCCTGATATTACCAGCAAGTCCTTGAGCTAACCAAGTTACTGAATGGCAAGGCTCAGTATTGTCTCTGCCCCTGGTGGAAGGAATAAAGTGAAGCAAAGGAAAAGGGCTTGTCTTTACATAGCAACTGATAAGGTCTCCTAGAAACATCTCAAAGGGTGCAATATCAATGCATTACTTTGAAGTGCACTATGTGATAGATATAAACCCCAACAAGCAGACATCATTCAATCACTTTAAACATTTTGGGTGAATGGATAAACATTGACAGAGACATCAGGAGAATTCATCAGGAGAGATTACCTTGGCATCCTCCAAAGATCTATCTATGACTCCCATCTATTTTTCATCTACATGTTGCCCCATCACAACATCATCCAAAAACACAGCATTAGTTTCACATAAACTGACAATGCCTAGCTCTACCTCCCAAGAACCTCTCTCAACTTCTTCTCTGTCTCTCAATTATTAACACTCAGTATTGGATGAGCAGAAATTTCCTCCAGTTAAATATTAGGAATATTTTAGCCATCGTCTTTGGCCCCCACTACAAACAGTGTTCCTAAATACTGGCTCCATCCCTCTCCCAGGTAACAGTCTGTCCACTGTCTTGGTGTCATATTTAATCCCAGGAGAATTTTCCAACTACATATGCAAGCCATCACCAAGACCACCCATTTCCACCTCCATAAAATTACCCGAATCCAATGCTGCCTTAGCTTATCTGCTTCTGAAACCTTCATCCATGTCTTTGTTACCTCTAGGCTCAACTATGCCAACAAACTCCTAGCCAGCCTCCCACATTCTACACTCCATAAACTTGAAGTTAGACAAAACTTTGTTACCCATGTCTTAGTCCACACCAAGTCCCATTCAGCTATCACATTGTTTGACTGAGAGCCAATGTCTCAATTTTTAAATTCTCATCCGTGTTTTCAAAATCCCTCCATGGCCTTGCTCCTCCTTAATTTATATAATCTCCTCCCACAACCCTCTGAGGTATCTGCACTCTTCTAATTCTGGCTTCCTGAGAATCCCTGATTTTAATTGCACCAACATTGGCAGCTATGCCTTCAGCCTTCAGTTGCCTAGGCCCCAAGCTCTGGGATCCCTTCCTATCCTTCTCCACCTCTCTGCTTCACTGTCCTCCTTGACCATACTCCTTAAAAACTATCTCTTCGACCAAACTTTTAGCCACCTGCCATAATATCACCTTATGTGGCTCAGTGTCATATTTTGCTTTAACATCTTCCTGTGATGTGTCATGAACATTTCCATCAAAGGTGTTATAAAAAAAATGTTGTTTTGGGCCGATAAGCATTTAGGACAGAAATTGGAATAAACTTGTGTAGGAGTTTGAGAAGTGACCTAATCGAGGTATTTAATATAATAGTCAAGCCAACAAGTGACCCTCCACCCACCCACCTTTGCCCTTACACTTACATGCCAATTCACCCAGTATCTACCCTGGGCAGACCTCAGGATACATGATGAGATTAAATAAAATGTTTAAGTGTTTAGGTTTGCTTTAAAAAAATACTCTCTTTGGTTAAAAACCCATTCACTCATTTACCTTCCTTTAATTCCTTGTGAAAATAAGCATTTGTATTCATGGTCCCATTTCAAAGGGTTTATAACCACTTGGAGCTGTCAATCAAACTGTCAACTGGCAGACATCCCACCATGATAATGAAAGGCTGTAAAGTCAGCCATGCAGCAGTAAACCTGGAATGATAACCCTCACCCTTATGTCAACATACAGAGCAAAATAGCTAGATTGGAATTTTTTTAACCTGCAAACAGCTTTGTGAGAGATTTAAATCTATTGACTTGACAGCAGCTTTTTTTTATTCATTCATGCGATGTGGGCGTCATTGGTTTGACCAGCATTTATTGCTCATCCTTAACTGCCCTTGAGAAGGTGGTGGTGAGCTGCCTTCTTGAACCAGTGCAGTCCCTGTGGTGTAGATACACCCACAGTGCTGTTAGGGAGGGACTTTCAGGATTTTGACCCAGCGACAGTGAAGGAACGACAATATATTTCCTAGTCAGGATGGTGAGTGACTTGGAGGGGAACTTCCAGGTGGTGGTGATCCCATGTGTCTGCTGCCCTTGTGTTTCTAGATGGTAGCAGTCATGGATTTGAAAGGTGCTGCCTAAGGAACCTTGGTAAATTCCTGCAGAGCATCGTGTAGATGATACACACTGCTACCACTGCGCATTGGTGGTGGAGAAAGTGAACATTTGTGGATGGGGTGCCAATCAAGTGGGCTGCTTTGTCCTGGATAGTGTCAAGTTTCTTGAGTGTTTTTGGAGCTGCACTCATCCTGGCAAGTGGAGAGTATTCCATCACACTCCTGACTTCTGCCTTGTAGATGGGGGACAGGCTTTGGGGAGTCAGGAGGTGAGTTACTCGCCACAGGATTCCTAGCCTCTGACCAGCTTTTATAGCCACAGTGTTTATATGGTAGTCCAGTTCAGTTTCTGGTCAATGGTAACCCCCAGGATGTTGATAGTGGGGGATTCAGGGTTGGTAATGCCATTGAATGTCAAGGGGCGATGGTTGGATTCTCTCTTGTTGGAGGTGGTCATTGTCTGGCACTTGTGTGGCGTGAATGTTACTTGCCACTTGTCAGCCCAAGCTTGGATTTTGTCCAGGTCTTGCTGCATTTGGACATGGACTGCTTCAGTATCTGAGGAGTTGCGAATGGTACTGAACATTGTGCAATCATCAGCGAACATCTCCACATCTGATCTTATGATGGAAGGAAGGTCACTGATGAAGCAGCTGAACTTGGGCCGAGGACACTACCCTGAGGAACCCCTGCAGTGATGTCCTAGAACTGAGATATTTGACCTCCAGCAACCACAACCATCTTACTGTGTGCTCAGTATAATTCTAGCCAGTGGAGAGTTTTCCCCCTGATTCCCATAGTTTTGCTAGGGCACCTTGATGCCACACTCGGTCAAATGCTACCTTGATGTCAAAAGGCAGTCACTCTCACCTCACCTCGGGAGCTCAGCTCTTTAGTCCAGTTTTGAACCAAGGCTGTAATGAGGCTAGAAGCTGAGTGGCCCTGGCGGAACCCAAACTGGGCACCAGTGAGCCGGTTATTGCTAAGCATGTGCTGGTTGATAGCACTGTTGATGACACCTTCCATCACTTTCCTGATGATGGAGAATAGAATTATGGGGTGGTAATTGGCCAGGTTGGATTTGTCCTGCTTTGTGTGTACAGGACATACCTGGGCAACTTTCCATATAACCGGGTAGATGCCAGTATTGTAGCTGTATTGGAACAGCTTGGCTAGGGGCACGGTAGGTTCTGGAGCACAAGTCTTCTGTACCATTTCTGGAATGTTGTCAGGGCCCATAACCTTTGCAGTGTCCAGTGCCTTCAGTCATTTCTTGATATCATGTGGAGTGAGTCGAATTGGATGAAGACTGGCATCTGTGATGCTGGGGACCTCTGGAGGAGGCTGAGATGGATCATCCACTTGGCACTTCTGGCTGAAGGTTGTTACGAATGTTCAGTCTTAACTTTTACCTTATCTTGACAGCTCTAATGAGTTACCGCACTTTTTATGCACACTCATGTCTACTATTAATAATTCCAAAGGGTACCTTGCCTCTCCCAGATGTGTCCCAGGACCACATTCAAAAGAGTATCCTACCTCTCCAAAGATCTCCGGAAGCTTTAGACCTTCTCCTACCTGGTCTAAAGTGTACATCATGGCATGATTTAAACATACCGAAGTCAGATCTGACTGAAATAACTGCACTTTAACATATGCAGTTGCATCCCGAAACACAGATGAGCAATTTAGAACCCACTCAAATTCCCTTCCTGCGAAAATGGCAGAGGCTGGGCTCAGGGGTGAGACTTCCAGACCCGGCCCTCCACTGCCATTTTTGCAAAGACAGAGAGCCTCTCCATCTGTGCGAAATTCTGGCCTTCATTGTTGACTCATTTTATCGTGTTTCTATCCTTTAATATCCTCCTCACAGCTTACATTGTCACCTAGCTTCATGCTATCAGCAAACTTAAAGAGATTACTACCAGTACCTTGATCTAGCTCATTGATCTACATTGTAAAGCTAATATCCCAACACTAATCCTTGCGGCACTCCCCTAGTTATAGCTTGCCAATTCAAAAATACCCCCTTATTCCCTAATCTCCGCTTTTTGCCTATTGAACAATCCTCTATCCATGCTAACATAATACTCCCAAATCCATTAGCCCTTATCTTGTGTAATAACCTTTTTTGTGCACCTGATCAATTGCCTTTTGGCAATCCAAATATACAACATCCACTGATTCCACTTTATCTATCCTGTAACCTACATCCTCTAAAAATCCTAATAAACTTGTCAGAGACAATTTCTCTTTCACAAAACCATGTTGACTCTGTCTAATCATATGATGGTTTCTAAGTGGTCTGTTAACACCTCCTTAATAATATACTCCAGCATTTTCACAATGATTGATGTCACTCTAATGGCCTGTTTGCTGTCTCCGTCCTTTTTCTGAATCGCAGTGTTACATTTGCTGCCTTCTAATACACTATGACTGTTATAGAATCTAGCAAATTTAGCAAAATCATAATCAGTGCATTCACTACCTCTGAAGCCACCCCCTTTAGAACTCTGGGATATAAGTTGTCAGGTCCTGGAGAGTTGTCAGTTTTTAGTTCCACTGGTTTCTCTATTACTTTTCCTCTACTGATATTAATTACTTGATGTTCCTCACTCTCATTAGATCCTTGGGTCCTTATTATTTCTGCTCTGACTTTTGGTATCTTCTGCTATGAAGACAGATATAAATATTTGTTTAGCGTCTCTGCTATTTCGTTGCTCCAAATCTATCATTTCCCCCGTCTCAATTTCTAACAGACAAATGCTTATTTTAGCTAAGCTCTTCCTTTTCACATACTTGTAAATGCTCTTACATTTCATCTTCATATTTACGGTTGCTTTACTCTCATATTCTATTTTTCTTTTCTATCGGTTTTTTTGTTATCTTTTTCTGATTTCTGAAACTCTCCCAACCTTAGGCTTACAATTATTCTTTACAACATTATAAGCTTCTCCTTTTAATCTCAGATTATTGGTACCTATTTTATACAGTTTCAGAAGGACCTCTTCACCCATGGAGTTTTTGTTGCCCAGCAGAAAGTATATTTTCATTGAAAAATTTGTCTTATTTTCTATTCATCACTGCTTATCTACCTCAATATCTATTTTCCAATCAACTGTAGACAACCTGCACCTTATACCTATGTAATTGGCTTTATTTAAGTTTCAGAGCTTTGTCTTGGATTAAATATGTCACTCTCCAACTTTATGTGAAATTCTATTTTATTATGATCACTCTTCCCCATAGCATCCTTTGCTATGAAATTATTGATTAACCCTATTTCATTACACAATACAAAATCTAAAATAGCCTTATGTCTGGCTGGTTCCATTGTGTATTCTTCTAGGAAACTATCGCAAATGCATTCCAAGAACTCATCCTCCAAACTATCATTGCCAATTTTGTTTGTTCAATTGTTATGAAGATTATAGTATTCCCCTGCCACCCTTCCCACCCCGATTAGTGCAGTATTTTTGTTAAAATCCCTAATATTTATTTCTTATTCCTTGTCCAACATAAAAGCTGCTAATAGAGGCTTTTAAATTACTCTCACTAGTGTTTCTGACTATTGCTATTCTTAATCTCCACCTATGCTGATTCTACTTCCTGATCTCTAACCCAAGTTCCTTTCTTACAACTGTCCTTATGTCATTCTTTATTATCGGATCTACCTTTTCTATTCTGCCTGTTTTTGTGAAATGTCAAGTACCCTGGAATATTTTGTTTCCAACCTTGGCCACCTTGCAACCATACCTCTTTAAAAATACTGGATCAAACTCATTTATCTCTATTTGTGACTCTAATTTGTCTATCTTGTTACAAGTGCTTCATGTACTCAGATAAAGATCCTTTAATTTGAATTTTTTACCATTATTTCCTGCATGGACCTTATTCACTGATGTAGTATTATCGTAAACCCTACAGCGCTTCCTGCCATACTCTGTTTCGATTACCTAAATCGATCTAAATTGCCTTGCCATGCTTTTGGCTGCCTGGGCCCCTGAACTCTAGAATTCCCTCACTAAACCTCAAGAGTGCAGGATATAAGGTAACCTCTAATTTCTTCTAGAAAAAGGACTATTGCACTTTAACCCCCCAACTGACACCCACCCCTCAGCATCTAAAAGTGCTAAACTGGCCAACTATCTCCTTTTATTTCATAGGAACAGGAGGTCATTCTGCCTCTTCAGCGTGCTCCACCACTGAATGAGATTCAGGCTGACCTGTACTGCAAGCCCAAGTTCCATCTCTGTTTATACCAACAGCAAAAACAACTTGTATTTGAAGCGCCTTTTAACACACCAAGACATTTCCAGGTAATTCTTAAGAGCATTATCAAATAAAAATTTGGCTGAGCCACATAAGGTCATGGGAGCAAAAACTTAATCAAAAAAAGTTGGTTTTAATGAGCATCTTAACGGAGGAGAGAGAGAGATGGGAATACATGGGAGAGGTTTAGGGAAGGAATTACAGAGCTTAGGGCCCCAGGTAGCTAAAGGTATGGCTGCCAATGGTGGAGTGATTGGAATAGAGCCTTCATCAATTATTAAGGGTGGGCTCTCATTGCTAAAGCAAGGCTTCCCTAGTGGGGGATGTGGTATTGGTACAGCATTACAATTTTTTTAATGATTATTCATTTATGGGATGCGAACATCCCTGGCTAGGCCAGCATTTATTGCCCATCCATAATTACCCTTGAAAAGATGGTGGTGAGCTGCCTTCTTAAACCGTTGCAGTCCCTATGGTGTTGGTACACCCCCAGTGCTGTTAGGAAGGGAGTTCCAGGATTTTGACTTAGTGACGGTGAAGGAACGGCAACATATTTCCAAGCCAGGATGGTGAGTGGCTTGGAGGGGAACTTCCAGGTAGTGGTGTTCCCATGTATCTGCTGCACTTGTCCTTCTAGATGGTAGCAGTCGTGGGTTTGGAAGGTGCTGTCTAAGGAACCAATCCCTGTAGGCAAAAACTTTTGCTTTTGCTCCTGACTGGCCTAGCTCTAATTTTAATGTTACATTCTTTGTTTTTGATTCTGTGCCAAATGCAAGAGCTTCTCTCGCTCTACCCTATAACATTTTAACACCACGAACTCTTCAATTTTCATGATAGATAGATATAAAGATTGCTGCACAATTCTTTTGAAATGTGTTAAAATGGCAGTAATATGTCTAAATAAACTGCCATATGCTGGGTTTGGGATAGAGCTGAACCAGTAGCTAAGAAATGGCTTGAGGATTAAAGCTAAATAGTCAGTGGCTTTATGAGATATGAGTGAATTGGGGGATTTCTCCACATGGGGCCAAGTGTACTCAGCCTTGCACATTCACAGCAAGAGTTATCACAAGAAGCAGAAATCAACTGCCAAAAATGACTGCCCTGATCACTAGGGTTGATTATATTTACAGATTGATAAAGATCTCACACCTTCATACAACTCTGAATATTAGGTGTCTAACGGCATGTGATGTCAATGTCCATGCTGCCAACCACCTAATAATCAGAGTTGTATGAAGGTGTGAGACCTTTATCAATCTGTAACTATATATGAACCCTAGTGATCAGGGCAGTCATTTTTGGCAGTCCATCTCTGTTTCTTGTGATAACCTTTGCTGTGAATGTTCAAAAAGGGACTCATACCTTCACGGAGTCCTGATCCCAAACATCCTGCACCATAGGAAAAGTCCAGTCACAAGCATCTTGGATCACTACAAAATGCTAAATCACTAGTAGTCATGCAATATCAGCCTGTGGTTAAGGGATTTCACACCATCGCTGAGCACTGATCGCAAGCATCAACAAAAAGCCCTGATCATAACTGTCTTGCTATATTAAAGAGTCCTGATTAAAACTGCCTCAGTCCATCAGAAGTAGCCTCATGCCTGAAAGGGCTCTGATTAAAAATGTCTCAGGCCATCATAGACCTCTGCCCACTAGGGTTCTCGTGCCATCATAGAATCCTAATAACAAGGAGATGCTCACTGTCAGTGAGCTCTGATCACTAGGGCTTTCACATGATCACAAATCCCTGATCACAAGTGTCTTGCATCACCACAAAGCTCAGATCACCAGAGCAGTTTTATGTTGTCAATTTTCCAAACCTTGAAGCAATTCAATTTGGATCAGATTTCTCCTCTGAGCCCATGTTTGAAATGCAGCTCAGACTGTGATGATGAACGTCCCCTGGCGCTGCTAAGGAGGTCTAAATATGAAGGGTCTCAATCCAGCTCTAGCACTGCTTTGGGGAATAGCATAGAATGATAGATTTCAGAAGTAATTGGGAACTGGTAGTGTAACTGGCTGAGCAGGTTGGTCAGTGTGATGTACCACACCCAGTGGTAAGTGGTAAGCCCCTCACACTCCCAGGTGCCTGCTGGAGCAGCTCTAACATTCTTTAAGCCTGAAATCCTCATTCCTACAAGGGCAGGTAAAATGCCAAGATGTTTGTAAGACATGAGCTTCATCCTGGGACAGGGCAAAGGTTCCACCAAAATGAGATCTGGAGGGAGAAAAGTTTGGAAGATTATTGAGGGCTATCAAAATATGGAGGAGTCAAGATTGAAGAACCTATACCTGAGGAATGTCACCAGATCCAGCCAAGCGGTGTGCTGCATTTAATTTTTGATATGCACTGTCCTTTTTGCTATAAGTCATTCAGCAGATCATCAGTCTTGTTCTCACTTCTGGCTTCCAACTTACCCTCTTTACATTCTTGTCAATCCATCTCTCCCTCACTCACTTCAAACTATTCCTCTCATGGAGCAGCCCAACACATCAGTGCAAAAGATAAGACTGAAGCATTTGCAATAATCTTCAGCCAAGTGCCAAGTGGATGGTGCATCTTGACCTCCTCCTGAGGTCCCCAGCATCACAGATGCCAATGTTCAGCCAATTTGACACCCTCCATGTGACGTCAGGAAACGACTGATGGCACTGGATAGTGCAAAGGCTATGGGCCCTGACAACATAGGGAGATGGTGGCTTAGTGGTAATATCAATGGATTTGTAATCCAGAGGTCCATGTTAATGCTCTGGGGACATGGGTTCACATGGCAGCTGGTGGAATTCATATTCAATTAATAAATCAGGAATTGAAAGCTAGTCTCAATAATGATGACCATGAAACTATCATTGATTGTTGTAAAAACTCATCTGGTCCCCTAATGTCCTTTAGGGAAGGAAATCTGCCATCCTTACCTGGTCTGGCCTATATGTGACTCCAGAACCACAGTAATGTGGTTGATTCTTAATTGCCCTCTGAAATATCTCAGCCAGACACACAATTCAGAGATAATTAGGGATGGACAACAAAGGCTGGCCCTGCCAGTGATGCCCACATTCCACGACAGAATGAAAAAAAAAAATTCCAGCAATGGAACTGAAGACTTGTGCTCCAGAATTAGCTGCACCCCTAGCCAAGCTGTTCCTGTGCAGCTACAACACTGGCATCTACCAGTGTGCAATCTGCATTCTCAGTCACATGTGGGGCAGGTGTTACTTGAAGGGTTGGGTAGATGAGTTGTTCAGAGGTTTGTGCGCCCCCTCCAATGCCTCAACATCACCTCTGCACATTCCCAATGAAGCCTCTCAATGTGCTCAGTGTCTTCTTGAATGAGCCTTCTCCATTTTGGTCAGTCACAAACCAATCCCATGATTGGGTGGGGATGTGTAATACCTTCAGGGATGCTTTGAAGACATTCCTAATGCATTCCCTTTGTCCTCATGGGAGCCTCCTGTCACGACCGAGTTCAGGGTAGAGCAGTTGCTTCAGGAGTCTGGTGTCAGATATACCACTGACATGTCCCACCCAATGAAGCTACTTTTGAGTGATGCTGGGAATGTTGGCTTGGGAGAGGATGTTGCTGTTGAATCATCTTTTTTGCCACTAGATTTGGAGGGTCTTGCAAAGACCTTGCTGGTGATACTTCTCCAGTGCTTTGAGGTCCTGTTGCAGGTTTTCCAAGTCTCTGGAGTGTATAGGAGTGAAGGGATCACTGCTGCCCAGTAAACTATGACCTCAGTTTCAGGTTTGTGATCCTGGCCTTCACACACACACACACACACACACACACACACACACATACACTCAATCACACATGCAAACACAGTCACAAATTTATACTTGTAGACTCACAGACACACACTCACAAACATGTGCACTCATACAGACACATTCTCTCACATTCCCACACAAATAGGAACTGCAACAGGAGACTGGGTGTCCACCCAGGATGCTGAGGGGAACTGCCACACTTGAGCCCCAAGCATCACTGACATGCTCTCTCACTCTGCGTCTCAGCTAACAGCTGAAGGCCTCAGGAGAAATGTTCTGATCATTTCCACCCCTGGTGGGTGCTCTGCACCTTTAAGCTTCCGCCCTGCACTAGCCCCTCCTTAACAGAGAAAAATGATTCCGGATCCAACACTTTTGAGCCTCAAACCTCACAAAACTCACAGCCCAATGAGGTCATTGTCCAATGATTGAACACAGGGCAGTGAGCTTACATATGGACTGACATTGAGGAAGCTGCACTTTAGAAAAACTACACCACTCTCCTAGTGAAACTGGGGCTGCAGCCCTAGGAGCAGAGATTGTCAAAGGGGAGATTTACCTGAGGTGTTCAAAACCAGAGAGTGTTTTGATAGAGTAAATGAAGAGAAACTGTTTTCTCTGGGCAAAAGGTCAGTGGCAGTAGCCAATGGGCGCAGGTTTAAGGTGATTAACCAGAAAAAAGAGCCAACAGGGAGATAAGCAGAATTTGTTATACAGGGTGAATTGTAATAATCTGGAATGCACAGCCTGAAAGAGAAGAGGAACCAGATTCAATAATAACTTTCAAAAGGGTACTGGATATATAATTGGAGGGGACAGATATGCAGAGCCAAGGGGAAAGAGCAGAGGGCCTGGACCATTTGGATAGCTCTTTCAAAGAGGGCTGAATTCCTCCGTCTCTGCACCATGCTATGATTCTGTGATTTTATCTTCAGAAAGATTATCAAAATCTGTAAACGCTCGGACAGGCTGCGCACTCAGGAAGTGGCAATACCTGAAAAGGACATTCAAGGCAAAGGTTTCAAATCAGTGCCCCTCTCACCATAGCAATACCGTTATTAGCTTGATTTTCATTTAAAACAATGGAGTTAAACATTGATAAAGAAACCCTGCACTGTGAAAGTCTGGAGACTGAACCCGCGCGCCACCAATCCCAAGGAGACTGACTGACTGGCATATTTTGGAGCGGCCTGTTCCTTTAAAAGCTCCATCGCTTGAAGTTGAGCAGCATTTAATGCTGTCAAGCCTGCTTTACGTTTGATTCCCGGCAACTGGGATCTGTCGAGGAATGTGGTGCCCTAGCCCAGAGAGAGGAGGGAATAGCTTGGAGAAGCCGGGTCCAAGAGCCATCACCTTTTGAACAATATGAATTGAAAGTTCGATTAGAGAGACAGAGGGGTGGGGGGCGGAGGCTGAGGTGGGTGGCGAACACACTGCACAGACACCACGATAACTCACCTCGCTTGAATGGCCGATTGAAGGAAGAGGAGAATGAAAACTTTAGAGGACATCTCTGGCCTGGTCCACAAGCTGGAAACTCCTGGTGCCTCAACAAGTCACTGACTGGCTTCTGGTCCAATTCACAATGAACACAACATAAGCATGCGTTAATCACCGGAAGGAAGAGCCTCGAATACTCCACTGGTTACCGTTCAGGTATTCACCAGGGAAACCAAGTTTGCTTCAGCAGGAATATCTGCTTTTCCTCCATATATTACTTAATTTAGAATTACAGATGGTCCGAACCACCGCTTGGTGATTTTTTTTATGATTTCTGTTTAAATTCCAGTTCCACACTTTAAAATATGTCCTTCTGAATTCCCAGATCCACCTAATTTTGCCTTGATCTCAGGTTCTCCGCAGCTTCCCACACCAAGTACAGAGACAGATCGGAATTGCCCCCTCTCTCTCTATTCACTCTTATTAGAAAGAATTGCACGTCTGTCCGTTCTCTGCATTTCTCCGCCTGACGTTGTCTTGTGTGTGCGGTTTTTTTTTCTCTAAATGTCGCGATCCCGTCACTGAGATGTTTCCAGAAAATGCAGAAGAGTTCATGTTGTTTTTGGGATGCCTGCCTGGAGCGGGGGCTGAGAGGAGCTTTGAGCTGGGGGCTACTGCCCCGAGCCCAGGACTGACTGGGCGAATTCTTCTCCCAAACCGGGTGTATATTTCAGGTGAAATTGCAGCATCGGAGTGAGTGCCAGTTTCACTAGGATTGACGCTGGAGGAATTTGGGCTCCTCTTCTGGCAGAGTCCTGCTCAGTCCCCAATGTCCGAGCTGAGGACAAGAAGATGTCCAGTTCTGGTCAGCGCTTCCAAGGAGGCAGGGCTGTTCGGTGATGTTCTGTCTAGTTTTGCTCTCTGACACACGGAGTAATTTTACGAATGAATAGACAGAAATTGCGGGCCACAGGCAGCCACATGTCGAATATGTGTTAAAAGTGGATGAGACTTCCTCCTGGGAGAGTGAACTCAAAAACATAGCCCGACAATGTAATGATGCACTGTCGTCAAAATATATTGATCCCATATCAGACTGTATACACTAGCACTGTCATATCACACTGTATACACTAACACTAAGTGTCATATCACATTGTATACTTTAACACTCTTGTCATATAAACTACACAACAGTCAAATCACATTGTATGCACTAACACTGTCATATCATACCATATACAATAACATCAGTGTCATATCACATTATATACAATAAATGAATGCCATATTACACTATCAACAATAATACCGAGTGTCATATCACACACTGTATACAATAATACCATGTCATATCACAGTATGCACTAACAATGACTGTCATAACACACTATATACAATAGCACTGGGTGTTATATCCCAATATAAGCACTAACACTCAGTGTCATATCACACTATATACAAGGACACTGAGTGCAATATCACAATGTATACAATAATGCCAAGTGCCATATCACATTATATGCAATAACACTGTGTGTCATATCATACTGTATACAATAACACAAACATATCACATTATATAGAATAACATTGTCATATCACACTACATAGAACACTGTGTCATATCACACAATATATGCTAACACTGAATATCATAAAACACTGTTTATAATAATACTGAGTGTCATATCACATTATATACAACACGACTATAATATCACACTATATACAATAACACAGTCAACTCAAAACTATATACAATAACACTGAGTGTAATGTCACACTTTATACAATAACAATGAGTGTCATATCACTCTGTATAGAATAACACTGTGTAATATCACACTGTATACACTAACTCTGACTGTCATACCATATACACTAACACTGAGTGTCATATCACACTGTATACAACAACACTGTCATATCAAATTGTATACTATAACACTGAGGGCCAAATCACACTATATACAATAACACTTGAGCGTCATATCACACTGTATACAATAACACTGATTGTCATATCAGACTACATAGAATAACACAAGTGTAGTGTCAAACTATATACAATAACATTGTGTCAAAACAAAACCATAGACAATAACACAGTGTTATATCACTCTGTATACAATAACACTGAGTGCCATATCATGCTATATGCAATAACACTGAGTGTAAAATCACACTGTGTAGAACAACACTGGCATATCAAACTACATACAATAGTACTGAGTGTTATATGACACTGTATACAATAACACTGTCATTTCAAACTGTATACTACAACAGAGTCAAATCATGCTATATACAATAACTATGTGTCATATCACACTACATACAATAACACTGAGTGTCAAATCACACTGTATACAATAACAGCATCATTATCACACAATATACTATAACACTCAGTGCCTTATCACACAATATACAATAAGACAGTGTCATATTACACTATAAACAATAATACTGAGTGTCAAATCACACACTGTATACAATAGCAATGAATGTCATATCACACTGTACACAATAACAGTTGCATCACACTGTATATAATAACACTGTGTCACATCACACTTTATACAATAATACTGACAGTCATATCACATAACACACAAAAACACTGAGTGTTGTATCAAACTATACATAATAATACAGTGTAATTTCACACTGTATACAATAACAATGTATGTAATATCATTATACAATAACACTGAGTGCTATATCACTCTATATACAATAACAATGCATTCATATCACACTGTATACAACAACAGTCATATCACACTATGCAAAACACTGTGTCATATTACACTGCATACAATAACAATGAGTTCATATCGCACTGTATACAAAAACACAGTCATATCACACTAAATACAATAACAGTGTCATTGCACATTATATAGAACACTGTCATATCATACTGTACACAATAACACACAGTCATATCACACTATACAATAACGCTAAGTGTCATATCACACTATATACAATAGCACTGTCAAATGACACCATATACACTAACTCTGACTGTCATATCACACTTTATACACTAACAGTGTTATATATATGCAATAACATTTGAATGTCATATCACACTATCTGCAATAACACCGTCAAATCAAAACTATATACAATAACACTTGAGTTATATCAGTGTCAAATCACACTGTATACACTAACACAATGTCATATCACACTGTACACAACAACACTATATACAATAACACTGGGCGTGAAATCACGCTATATACAATAACATCAAGTGCCAAAGCACACTATGTACAATAACACCAGGTAATATCGCACTGCATACAATAACACAACTGAATATCACTGTATACAATATCAATGAGTGTAATATTGCACAGCGTATACAAAATCCAGTGTAATATCACAAAATATACAATACCTCTGTGTAATATCACCCATTATACAATTACACCGTGTATACAATAACAATGAGTGTAATATAACAGTGTATACAATAACAATGAGTGTAATATCACATTGTATACAATAAAAATGAGTCTAATATGACATTGTATACAGTAATACTGAGTGTCATATCACCCGGTATACAATAAGACTGAGTGCCATGTCCCAATGTTTTTTTATAATAATAGTGTCATGTCACACTATGTACAATAACACTGAATGAAATATCACACGGTATACAATAATACTAAGTGTAATATCACACTGTACACAATAATACTAAGTGTAATATCCCACTGTATACAATAACAATGAATGTCATATTACGCTGAATACAATAACACTCAGTACCATATCACACTATATACAATAGCACTGAGTGTCATATCATACTGTATAAAACATTGTAATATGACACGAGATACACTAACACTGAGTGTCATATCACACTGTATACAACAACACTATATACAATAACAGTGTCATATCACACTTCATACAATAATACTGACTGTAATATCACACTGTATAGAATAAAGCTGAGTGTAATATCTTGTTGTATACAATAACAATGAGTGAAATATTACACTAACACTGAGTGCAATATCACCCTCTATACAATAACATTGAATGTAATATCATTGTACACAATAAAATTGAGTGTCATATCACACTGTACACAACATCACTGAGTGTCATATCAGACTATATACAATTACAACATTTCATATCACACTATATACAATAACTCCAAGCATCATATCATACTATATACTATAATACTCAGTGTTATATCACACTGTCTGCAATAAAATTGAATGACATATCACATCATATATGATATATAATATCACACTGTATACAGTAACACAAACATATCACACTATATAGAACACTGTCATATCACACCACATGCACCAACACTGAGTGTTATATCACACTATTTAGAATAACACTGAGTGTCATATCTGAGTAATATCCCACCGCATACAATAACACTATTGAATATCACTGTATACAATATCAATGAGTGTAATATTGCACTGTATACAACAGCATTGAGTGTCATATCACAATGCATATAATAATAGTGAGTGTAATATCAAAATGTGAACAATAGTCCTCAGGGTCGCATCACATTGTACACTATAACACTATATAATATATAATTGTGTACAATAACAATGAGTGTAATATCACACTGTATACAATAACACTGAGTGTCATTATCACACACTATACAAAATGCTGTATTATATCACACTGTATACAATAATACTGTGTACATTGAGTGTCATATCACACTGTAAACAATGAGCGTAATAGCACACTGTATACAAAATCCAGTGTAATATCACAATAATACTGAGTATGATATCACACTATAGACAATAGCACTGTGTAATACCACACTGTATACAATAACACTGAGTGGAATATCATATTGTATATAATAATACTGAAGGTAATATCATGTTGTACACAATAACACTGAGTATAATATCATACTGTAAACAATATGACTGAATGTAATATCATTGTATATAATAACTCTGAGTGTCACGTCACACTGTATACAATAATAGTGGGTGTAATATCATGCTGTAAGCAATAATACTGTGTCATATCACACTACATAAAATAGCACCGTATAATACAATAACACTGTATACAATAACATTGAGTGGAATATCATATTGTATACAATAATACTAAATGTCATATCACACTGTATAGAATAATAGTGATTGTCATACTGCAGTGGGTCTGCACAGCAGGGCAATGCGGAGGGAAGGGCAAAGGAGCAGAGCAGGCTGCAGGGTAGGCCAGTGAGGGGCCAATGTGCCCCTCGTTTTTCGGATGATTGCCTTGTTGCCCTTCTCAAGGGGGTGGCAGCACGGCAGGAGGTGTTTGTCCCCCAGGATGGGAGGAGGAGGCCCCCCCCACATGACGAAGCACGCTGGGAGAAGGTGGTGGGGATGGTGAGCTGCCACGACATGGTGTGGTGCACCTGATTCTAGTGATGTAAGCACCTCAACGACTTGTTGCACGCTGGAAGGGTGAGGACAATGTTCGTGTTGGGCACTTAACCCAGCAGGTAGCCTTAGCCTTTGAGGCACCCCCCACCCCCCACAAGTCTTACTGACGTGACTGCATGGAATCATGTTGGGCATTTCTTGTATGTTGGGTGGGCAAGCAGATAGTGACCATGCTTACATCGATTTCAGTGGTTCATGAGGAGATGAATTGTCCCCTGCACCATATGTTGGTCTTAGTCACACTTGACTAGTCTCAGGGCTAGGCGCATACTCAGGATTACAATGCATGCCCTATTCATGGTGATGAGATTGTGGAAGGGGAGCCTCAAGGTGTCATGGCCAAGAGGCATTTGCTGCCCTCGGCGCTGCACCTAGTTGCACCTTCTTGCCATGGGAGCAAAGACCCTGTGTTTCTGAAAGTGATGGATGCGGAATGCGCCCAAGGTGACTGTTGTGGGGGGTGGCTGGGAGCCATCATACTACATTTTTGTGACCGATCAGCAGTAGTGTGGGGAGGAGGCACTGGAGGCCTGAGATGAGCCACTGTGGTAGGGGTGTGGCGTAAGCATGCAGAGTATATGTGCGATTAGCTCCAATGAATGGTCTTCTCTGTTTTGCAGGAGAAAAATGTGCACAATGCTAATGAGCATTTGTGCACTGGAGGTGGCCAGGCCCGGTTGATGATTTTGAGTCGATTCGAGCAGAGGCCCTGGAGCTTGAGAGGCGCCTTCCGCCCGGGTCCACATGTGTCGGTGAGGCTGGGGTAGAGCGGCCAGGTTTTTGAGGTCCACATTGACATCCGCTCTGTCTTCCCACCATCCAAAGCACTGATGATTGTTGGAATCATTATTGTAGCAACATTGCTCATTCACATACTGATAGAGTCAGACGTGTGGGTCATAGACAAAGGCCTCTCAGCCCTTCGAAGATGCGCGGGTCAAGCGCCTTCCAAAGTCACCTTATGCCATTTCCCAGCACTATCCCCATGGCTTTGTGTGTCATGGCATCACAACTGCACATCCAAATACTTATTACATGCTAGGAAGGTTTCTGCGTCCACCACCCTTTCAGCCAGTGCGTCCCACATTACTGTGTGCAAAAATTCCTCATCACCTCACCTGTCAACCTCATGCCCCTTATCTTAAATCAATGCCACCAGGTTACTCATCCCTCTGCCAAGGAGAAAAGTTGCTTTCTGTCAACCCTATCTAAGCTCCTCATAATGCTATGAAGCTCAATATTGTCACCTCTCAATCTCCTGTGCTTCATGGCAAATATCCCCATTGTATGCTATGTGACCTCATAACTCCAACTCTCCAGGCAAGCATCCTGGTCAGAAACCTCTGCACTCTCTACACTACAATCACATCCCTCCCATGAAGCGCTGATCACAACTGAAGGCAGAACAATATCTGTGGCCTCGGCAGTGTTTTCTGCACTTGCAACATGACCTCCCTGTTCCTACATTCTATTCCTCGGCTAATAAAGTCAAGTATGGCATTTACTTTCTTAAATGCCTTATGTACATGTCCCGCTACTTTAACGGGCCTGGTAACATACCCAGCAAGGTCCCTCTGATCCTCCTTACTTTCCAGGGTCCTACCATTCCTCGTGTATTCCCGTACCTTGTTTGTCCTGCCTAAGCGCGTCACCTCACCCTTATCCGGATTAAATCCCATTTGGCATTCCTTAGGCCATCTGACCAGCCTGTCGGTATCTGCCTGTGATGTTTGGGCCTCCTCCTGACTACTTGCCACTCCACCAATATCTGTCTCCATAGGTTCTGGAAGGTTGAGCACATAATGAGCCTGGGGGAAAGGAATGAAGTGTGTCACTGTGTGCACGCTAACTGATCCACTGTTCTTGTTGTTATTTTTAGCATCATTAAAGGCTGCCGACTAGGCTGCATTGCAGATTCCCCCTCTCACACCTGAGGGCTCTGAACTGTCACCTGGGTCACACCATTCCTGTGAGGCAGGCACAGCGCAGAGACTAGTACATCAGTGGGAATTGCAACATCGGCTAGTGTCCCGGGGCACAGTGGAGACGGCACTTCACAATCTCTGGAGGATCTGGCAGAGTCAGAGAGTGCCGATGGTGCCAGCAGTTGGAGGACTGCAGGGGACCAGGCACATGCTTAGTTGGGCAGTGATGATGTGCCTCTGGAGTCGTCCGCAATGCAGCAGCTGCAGGAAATGTGGCCGGGTATGCGGGAACATCTGGGACTGTTGCATGAGAGTATGCTCCACCTGGTGTCTGTGGTGGAGGAGTCCACGTGGAGCATGAGTGATGCCATGAGCCTCATATCAGAGCGTCATGCTTCCTCCATGGAGACAGTGGCTACTCTCCTGGAGAGGCACCTCCAGGAGAACAAGCAGCTTCTCCTGGGGATATGCTTGGACCTGCAAGCCCTCACAGTGCCAGTGGCCACAGCTGGTCATTGGCAATGTGGGAGATGGTCTGGGCACCAACTTGCCCAGTTCAGTGCCCATCCATCTGCAATGAGCAGGGAGGTCCAATGTGTTGGTACAGCAGCTGCCTGTTGTCTCTGCGGGCTCCTCTCAGGGTGCTCTGGATGAGGGCAGCAGCTCCCCTGCCCCTCTCCCAGTGACCATTGCATCTGTTGAGGCTGCGACGACTGGGGAGATGCCAGCCATGGCAGTGGCCACTCCCTCCCAGGCAGGGCCAGCACAGGCTCCACAGGCCAGAGGATGTCCGCCAAGGTCATCGAGGCCACCAGGACAGCAGAGTCACCAGGCTGTATCAGAAGCCACTCTGAGCAATGGGACGGCACCAAGACGTAGCACCCATAAACGTAAGCATAAGGTACCTTAGGCACACCACAGGTTTCTCACTAGTGCTTTTATGTTGGCCCTAGATTAGGGAATTATTATTTATTGCTGTTGTAAAAATGTTTTGCTTTCATTTTGTTGGATCACATGATGGATAAAATTAAATTCAGATGTGTTATGATGGTTGAGGGTGGCTCCTTTGTGCTGCATTTGTGTGTTTTACATACATGTCACGAGTGTTTGAGTGGACATTGAAGTTTATGTCCAAAGCCCTTACTTGCAGCTCTTGAAGTGGAAGATATAGCACTTAAGTGCCGAGTACAGAAGTGCCAAGGCTGGTCCTCCTGATCCATTTGTGTGGAGTTAGCTGAAGGTTCATTGGATTAAAGTCTCCCGGGTGTCCCTGCCTTCTTGGTGTAATGCCGGGTCAGTGTTCAGCCCTAATCATTGCCCAGAGCTTCCTCATCTTCCAAATCAGTGCCGGACTCATTGTGTGCAGTCACATCCACTGCGTCAACATCTTCATCATCCAAAGCATTACCCTTTTCTAGTGCAATATTGTGCAGAGCGCAGCATGCTACCGCTATCACAGAGAGGCGATCTGGGGGGTACTGGAGTGTGCCCCCTGAGTGGTCCAGGCATCAGAAGCACATCTTGAGAAGACTGATGGCTCTCTCCACCACAGCCCTTGTGGAGGTGTTGCTCCTATTATAGTGCTCCTCAGCTTCGGTTCTTGGATGGTGGAGAGGTGTCATGAGCCACCTTCTGAGGGGATAGCCCTTGTCACCCAATAGCTATCCATCCAGTCGGGCTGGAGAACTGAAGAGCCCCGGCACCTCAGATTGTCTGATGATGTAGGTGTCGTGGGAGCTGGCTGGGTACCTTGCACAGACTTGCAGAATCTGCAACCTGTGATCACACACTATTTGCATGGAGTGGAAGCCCTTCCTGTTGACGAAGGAACCGGGCTCATCTGCTGGCGCCTTGATGGCCACGTGTGTGCAGTCTATAGCACCCTGGATGAGGGGGAAGCCAGCAATGGCTGTGAAGCCTCTGGCTCGCTGTGCTGACTTGCCTGGTTGCAGCGGAAGTGGATGAAGGTCAATGCCCGTCTGAACAGAGCGTCTATAACCTGCTTGACACAAGTGTGGACAGCTGATTGGGAGACACCCGCAAAGATCACCCACCGAAACCTGGAAGGAGCCTGAGGCATAGAAATTGAGGGCATCTGTGACCTTCAGAGCCGCTGGCATGGGGTGTCCACCCACACAGTTAGGAGAGATCTCAGAGCCAATCATCTAACAGATATAGATGACTGTGTCCCTTGACAGCCTCCTTTAGCACTGCACCTCAGTCACATTGAGGAACCTGCTTCTCCGCCTGTATACCCTGGCAGCAGGATAGTGGCATCTTCTGCAGCCCCTTCCACCTTGGGCTACCTCTTGGCTCTGCACCCCTTAAGCCTGCACCTGTTCTCCCAAAGGTGGCTCCCCTGGAGGCTGATTGTCCACTCCTGGTCTCCTCCATATTCTATCCCTCCCTTCCTCCTCAGAGGAGCAGCCTCCAGTGGAGATGTCAAAACCCATACCCAGGCTAAAGGGAGGCCTCTGGAAAGCTGCAGGTCCGATAAAAATTCCTGACTGAAGAGTGCTGAGCTGAAGGTTCAAAGGACAGAGAAAGCTGCTGGAATTCGTTCTGAACTGCTACAGATTACACAAGCAAGTTTAAAAAACTTGCTGCAATAAATACTCACAGACTAGATTGACAACCCCTCTGAGCCCCCTTATCCCACCCGTGGATTAGTTTTGTTAAAAGTCACTTACCCACCTGCGTTGCACCCGTGCTCTGAGCCCAAGATCGCACAGACGCCTGAAAATCGGCGTCGATTGCTGATTTAAGGGTCTTAACTAGCCTGTTAATTAATTGCGGGTGCGTGTCACACTTCATCACCTGCCCGCCCAGTGACGATCAGCCGACATCATCGCGCATCATTTTATACGCTGACGTGCGGGGCCGGCCCCATGCACATCACCCAGAAAATTCTGCCCAATGTCACATCTTACTGTATGCAATATCACAGTGTCATACCACACTTTATACAATAACACTACTGTATACAGCACCAATAAGTGCAATATCACTGTAAAAATTGGGGTCTTTAATAAGAACATAAGAACATAAGTAATAGGAGCAGGAGCAGGCCATTCAGACTTTCAACCCTGCTCCAACGTTCATTGGGATCATGGCTGATCGTCGACCTCAGCACCATTTTCCTGCACTATCCTCAAATCCCTTGTGAGAGGAACAATGTATAATTTTTCAGTTGAATATATATATATATACATATTTATGTGTTAAGTAAGGTAAAAAGGATTCCAGTTTCATTTAGGTTTTGTTTGTGAACCTTGGTGCTGGGAAGTCTGGATGGACTCCTGACTGAAAGGTCAGGTCTTTTGGATTTGTTTGTATATATACATTTTTAAATATTTTTACAACCACTGAAGGTAAAGTGATGGGTTAAATGATGGAAAACACTAAGTAGGAAAAATAACTTTACTGTTGCCTAGTGACAGTGGTCCAGGGACACAGACACAGAGACGGGATTGTTCAGTGTGTGTCAGAGAGTGAGGATAGGGATTTTCAGCTCTCTGAGAAGAAAACGTTACAAGGATATTGGGACGTAGTTGACTGAATAGTCAGTTATAGAACTCAGTAAAGTGATCAGTTCAGCAGAGATGCAACTGGAAGACTGTGTTTAGAGTGTGGTTTTGTGTGTCTTGGGGAGAGATATGAGTTGGGAGAAAAGCATCAAATGAATGCTCAAGAATTCACTGGAAGAAAACCGTTTTCAACTGTTCCAGTCCCATGTGAGAAGCCTTTGTATCAAGCTCATGGTAACTCTTCACTGGTTTATGTATCTGTAAAGAGATTGCTGGGGTAAGGAATAGTAGGAATTTGAAGCATCATCTTGTGTTTATATTGAGATCTTTCCAACCTTTTTGTCTTGTGTAAAATTCGTTCATTTCTTTCTTGTTTAATAAATATCTCATTCTTTGTGTTAAAAGTTCAGCAGCAGACTCCTATTAATTTGTTCAGTAACTTTCCTCCACATCTAAAAAATAGTTAGGATCTATCAAGCCAGCTTTCACTCTGGGATTTGACTTGCCCAGTATTAAAACCAGCTGGGTTCATAACACTTGATGTTTTTAATATGTAGAAATCTATCGACCTCAGTCTTACACATTCTCAATGACTGAGTCTCCATGACCCTCTTGGGCAGAGAATTCCAAAGATTCACCAGCCTCTGAGTGAAGAGATTCCTCCTTATCTCAGTCTTAAATGGCCTGACCCTTATTCTGAGACTGTGTCCCTTGGTTCTGGACCCCGCCCCCCTCCACCCCACCCCCAGCCAGGGGCAACTGCCTTCCTGCATCTACCCAGTCGAGCCCTGTAAGAATGTTGTATGTTTGAATGAGATCACCTCTCATTCCTCTAAACCCCAGAGAATAAATGTCCAGTCTATTTAATCTTTCTTCACAGGACAGTCCCTCCATCCCAGGAGTTAGTTTGGTGAACATTTGTTGACCTCCCTCTATGGAGAGTGCAGGGGGAGCTTTGCAGAAGTTCATTAGTTCACAAAGTGTCACTTTCTCTGAGGCAGTACCACTCCCTGTGTGTAGTTAAAATCAAACAACTCCAGGCACACGTCAGCCAACAGTGAGCTGTTGTAGCTGCCGTCTCCAAAACCAGGGCATGTGATTCTGAGCTTTGCTGGAATAATACAGTTGAAAGCACTCCAACTTCTCCCCCACCCCTGCTATGTGATAAGAGATTGCCGGCCTGTGTGTCTATCCAAACCAGGGCAAGGACAGAGGTGAAGGGGAATGGTGAAGTACCATCCACCATGGCCAGAGAAGAGGTTGGAGCCTTTCACCTTTCCCCCAGTCAGGTTAGGACCGTAAGGGAAGAGAACATTGAGCTTCATGAGGTCCTAATTAGCATCAAACAAGTCCCAATGAAAAACTTGAGTGTATTCCCAGAGAGGTCCGACTCCTCCAGCGTCATCATCCACAATCCTTACCCCAACCTATGAAGGGTTACGTTTTCCCAGCTGAAGGTATACCTTACATTCAAATCAATTCATCGTTAAAGCAGGGTGCTGTTCCCAAACATCAAAGATTCAAAAACATTTGGCTTGAGGAAGAAATTAAAATGTTTGGAAACAATTGACATTAATTTAGAATGCTGTGACTTTCTGTGCTGAGAAAATAATTGTTTTTTAAAATTACAGAGTTTAAAATGTACTCTTAAAGCTATGAAAAGCCAGTTTGTTCCCAAAATATAAGGATAAGCTTGAAGTCTTAAAGAAGTTTGGCAGCAGTCCAATTTAACATGTCAAAATGTTTGTATCGGAGTTAAAATCCAAATTAAGGACATGTTTTACTGACTATTTCTTTCAAATTTGGTTAGGTAGCAAATATTGGAGCTTGAAAATTGCTTTGAATGAGAAAAGGTCAAATACAGGAGCTATTGGCTGAGAAATGTCTTACAAAACACAAAGGTTTCAAAACAATTGGAATTAAATCTAAAATTTGAGCAAAGTTGAAAAAAGATTTTAAAAACGTTTAATCAAGCAAGTTTAAAATGGAATTCAGATTTTGATCGGGGATTTTTAAAAATAATGTAAAGTAACACAGCTGCATGCCAAGTGCATGAATCACAAAAGGTTAGTGCATGAATCACAAAAGGTTATTACGCAGGTAATTAGGAAAGCAAATAGAATGTTATCATTTACTGTGAGGGGAATTGAATACAAAAGTAGGGAGGTTATGCTTCAGTTGTACAGGGCATTGGTGAGACCATATCTGAAGTATTGTGTACAGTACTGGATTCCTTATTTAAAGAAAGATGTAAATGCAGTTCAGAGAAGGTTTACTAGACTAAAACCAGGAATGGGTGGGTTGTCTTATGAGGAAAGGCTGGACAGGTTAGGCTTGTATTCACTGAAGTTTAGAAAATTAAGAGGCAACTTAATTGAAACCTTTAAGATCCCGAGGGGTCTTGACAGGGTGGATGTGGAGATGATGTTTCCTCTTGTGGGAGAATCTAGAACTAGGGGTCACTGTTTAAGCATAAAGGGTCACTCATTTAAGACAGAGGTGAGGAGAATTTTTTTCACTCAAAGGGTTGTGAGTCTTTGGAACTCTCTTCCTCAAAAGGCAGTAGAAGTAGAGTCTTTGAATATTTTAAAGGCAGAGCTAGATAGATTATTGATTAACGCGGGGTTGAAAGGTTATCAGAGGTAGGAAGGAATGTGGGGTTGAGGTTACATTGCAGATCAGCTGATTCTTACTGAATGGCAGAGCAGGCTTGAAATGCCAAGTGCCCTGCTCTTGTTCCTAATTTGTATGTTCATATGTCTTAATAGCTGCCTTTTTAAAATTCATCACAAAACCTTCAGATTAGTAAATGTATATTGGGCATTATTAAATCTTACTTTTCTAAATTTACAGGCGTGATTGGACATATTAACCCATTGAGCACTTGGTCAGAGCCACAATGGATTATTGTGTTTTTGGAAGAAATAAACTGAAAACCGACAAAACATGTTAGCCCAACAACATTGCCATCTGAATTTGGGATAATTTTAAAATGAACAAAAGTCTGATACAACGTAGGTTGGGTTACCTTTGAGAAAATAAAATATTAAGGGAAAGAACAAACAAGCAAAATAACTTATTGCCTGGAATCAAAAGGGAATGTCTCATTTCTGCTTAAAAGATATTATGAAACATGTTTTGGAATGTAAAATTTCACCATCACGAATGTGATAAGATGGTAACTATTGCATGTGGAAAACAGTATGAGGAAATGATTGTGGGTAGGAGATAGAGTTAGGGGAAAAGGACACAACACAAAATGGGAATTGGAATAATTCACCTTGGGAGTCGTTCAATTGAATATATCAATTTGGTATTGATGTACGTTCTAGTGAATGGAAATTGTAAATGAGATGAATAAGGTGACAGCTTTCTCTTGGAGACATCTGTGTCAACTTGTTGAGAGAACTGAATTTGATAATCTGGCCACAACCTAATACATTGGGACCATATAGGGCAGCTAAGCAAAGAGTTAGAGACAAAGATCCATTTTGCCCTATTGAGAAGATTACCAGTAAGTCAAGAAGAATTATTGAATGGTGCATCCTTTGAAAGACAGTGAAATCTGGATGATGAAGTTGATTGGCAGAAAAAAACAGCAGGATCGCTATAGACTTGATAAACCTTTGACAAATGCAAAACAAGGATTTGTAGGAAAGGGCAGAGAGATTATCATCAAGCATGATGAAATGATGTGTAGTGGAAGGAACACTGCCCGAATAGAAAATTTGTGGAAATTACTTGAGACCACATCCAACAGATAGGGAAACGTGTGAAGAAGCTGACACACTGGAGTGCATGGTGAAGCTGCACTGGAGGACAAGTCCCAGACTTGCTCAGTTACTTGACAAACGGCGAGACATGAAATGGTTCATATGGTCTGAAGAGTAAGAAGATATTTTTAAATCATCTAAGCTCTGACACATACTCTGTAGAGAAGCTGATTTAAAGGAATCTTAAGGTGGTAATGGCCAGAAGGAGTAATATAAATAAAGGGGATCTTGTGTTGGGATAATTGAAGGCTAAGCAGAAATAATGCATAAAAAGAACTATCCAAAAGATGGATACAGATAAAAGGGGAGCTGGAGAATCTTTAAGGCCGTGCATTATTTTTTGCTTGAATTGTATGTACTTCTGTGTTAATAGCCCAGAAGTTAACAGCACTCCTGCTAAAGAATATAAATATTTCCTTCTCAAAGAGTGGAGTTGTAAGAAATTGGAGTCTTAATCAACTGCTATTTTCTGCATAGTATAGAACTCTTATGAGATTAGCTAAATAGTATTGGGAAGGCAACAATTCTAAACATTTGCTGGAAATGTCAGGATCACTTGGTTCAGACTGTCAAGTTGACATCCCTGGGTTGGTAGGATGGCATCCTTTGTTACCCCCTTATCTATACAAGTGTTTAGAAAGGGCCAGTGCATGACCCTCAGCATAATGCAAACTAAAAGGCTGATCTCGAGGGTGATGAACCAGGGAGGAGGTAATCACCATAACATTTCTAGTTTTGTTGAAGGGTCATGAGGACTCGAAACGTCAACTCTTTTCTTCCCCACTGATGCTGCCAGACCAGCTGAGTTTTTCCAGGTAATTCTGTTTTTGTTTTATAACATTTTGGATACCTGTCCTGTATCCATTGGTCAGAAATGTTTGAACAGATGATTGACACTATGTAAGCTACCAGCCCTCATTAAAATGATATATTAACAAGTGCTCAAGCACAGGGGGCAGGGCTTGTGAGGTGGCAGTATGCATCAGACAGTTTTCTTCAGGTGGAAGAGGGAGAGGAGGAGGAGGAAGACTGAGGGAAAAGTTCCCTAACACTGCGACTAGAGAATAGAATACTGTCCTCACCAGATACTGAGATCAGCACCCTCTTTGCCAACCGTTCTTTGTCCATTCATCCTCTGGATCAGTAAACCGCTCTCAACTGATACCTTTTCTGTATAATTAATTAATGCATCATATTTAAACTGTTACGTCTTAATGAGCTTAATAAACAATCTTAAAATTACTTTTGAATAGTCGACTGCCTATCTTAGAAATCTGTGCCCCCAAATACAAAAATCAAACAATACACAATGCATTACAATATAGAATAACACAATGTCATATCTCACTGTTGGTATATAACACTGAGTGCATATCACACTGTTAGTATACAGTAACACTGAGTGTCATATCATACTGTTAGCATATGATAACATTGAATGTCATCTCACACTGTCAGAGTACAGTAATGTTCATTGTAATATCACATTGTTTGTATATAACACTGTAATATCACACTATTTATATACAGTAACAATTAGTGTAATATCACACTGTTAGTATACAATACCACTGAGCGTTATATCACACTGTTAGCATATAATAGCACTGAGAGTCATATCACATTGTTAGAATACAGTAATGCTCGGTATAATTTCACACCATTCGTATATAATAACACTGTCATATGGCACTATGTAATAAAACAGTGCCATATCACACCGTTTGCATACAGTAACACTGTCTGCATACAGTAACACTGTCATATCACACAGTGTGTATACAACACTGATTGTCATATCATAGTGTTAGTGTATAATAACACTGAGTATCATACTCTTTTTATACAGTGACATTGATTGTCATTTCACACTTTGGAGACAGTAACACTGAGGGTCATGTTACCCAGCTAGTATATAATAATACTGTGTGTCATATCACACTGTATACAGTAACAATGAATGTCTCATCACTGTATACACTAACACTGAGTGCCATATCAGACTGCTGTATATAAGAACACCGAGTGTCAAATCGCATTGTAAGTTTAAAATAACAGAGTGTCATATCACACTGTGTATACAATAACATTGAGTGCCATACCACACTATATGTATATATATATATATATAAAACACTGTGTCATATCACACTGTTAGTGTATCATAACAGTGTCATATCACACTGTTTGTATACAATAACTTGGTGACATATCACGCTCCATGTACATAACACTGTGTCATATCACACTGTTAGTGTTTAATACAGTGTCATATCATACTGTTTGTAGACAATAACACTGAGTGTCATATCACACTATGTATATAACAGTGTCATATAACACTGTATGTATATAATAACACTGTCATGTCATACTGTTTGTATACAATAACACTGTGTCATATCACACTTAGTATATAATAACACTGAGTGTCACATCACACTGTTTGTACATAGGACAAACTGGCTCACAACAGGAAGGAAAGGTTGCAGGCAGGTGGAAGGATGCTGGAGATCAAAGTTTTGACAGAATTCGAAAACGGAGCCATCCAGCTGGCCAGTGATGACATTGTAGGAAAGGGCAGAGAGATTATCATCAAGCATGATGAAGTGATGTGTAGTGGAAGGAACACTTTTCCCCTAACTCTATCTCCTACCCACAATCATTTCCTCATACTGTTTTCCACATGCAATAGTTACCATCTTATCACATTCGTGATGGCGAAATTTTACATTCCAAAACATGTTTCATAATATCTTTTAAGCAGAAATGAGACATTCCCTCTTGATTCCAGTCCTGTGCTGACGGTGAGGTCGGTGTTGCTCTGCCAAGTGAGGATCCAGCGGTGCAACATCCATCAGACAACCATGCAGTGAGTGATGTGTCCTCTTTCACAGGCAACTGCCATGCACTAATTATCCCCCCTTGCTTTCACAGGCACATCTGCCAAACAGCCGACAGAGTCCATGACCCAGGGCCTCCAAACAAGCCCTGAAGAAACCACTGAAGAGGAATCTGGAGGCACCCTCCCTGAAGTCCTGTCACAGCGCTCACCCACACCCTCCACCAGTGTAGAGACATACACCTCAGTGGGACCTAGCTTTAGAGAAGCCTCAGGATTACAATCTGGTGAGCACATCTGATCCATAGCAGGCGGAGGCAGGGACCTCACAGGTGTCCAGCGCTCAGAAGACTGCTGGAGACCAGATATTCACTGAGTCTGAGTCAGGTAACGAGCCTTTGGACTCGGTCATGTCACATTGCAAGGCACGATGGAGGGGTCTATTCACCTTCAGGCTGAAGTGATAGCGCCGGAATGTCAACACACCAAGGTCAAAACTGGCAGGATGGCTGCCGCCATGGAGACCTTGGTCCAGGGTGTCGCTCCGGCACTGCTGCACTGGCTCAACTCCATCACTGATGCCATACTTGGCCTCCAACAGTATGTACGCAAGAGGGCTGCCAGGCAGCCCGATCTCACTCCAGCTATCCTCGCCCCTTAAGGAGTCAGCCTCGGGCCCCCTGGTGCCTATAGGGAGGAGGATTGACAGGTGCACACTTCGGGCCGATCCATCCAGGTGACTCCAGGTGTGTGTGGCCCATCCAACCCCCCTCTCCCTGTGGCCTCAGCAGCTCCAGCTCCACAGGCCGAGGACAGTGCCACTGCCACACAGTAGGACACCGAAAGCAGGCTGGGGCCCTCCAAGTCTCAGCCCTCCAGAGGACGCCTGCCAAAATCATCACAAACAGGGTGTTGCAGTCAGCAGGCTACCTCCACCTCCACTGTGGATGCCCGGGGAGCACCAAGATGTAGCAGCAGGGTGAGGAACGTTAAGGAGAATTAACTCTTTCAGAGTCAACCAATTAAACTAAATTAACAAAATGAGGGACAAAATAAACATAACACCTAAATTAGGGAACTGCAAAACCAAAGACAAAATTTAAAGGAAACTTACAAACATAAAACCGAAATGTGATTAAAGGGATCGATAAAATATTCCAGTCCCAGCGGTGCCCACCAGACATGGAAGGGCTCAAGGGTGCCGGCAGACACCACGTGCTCCCTCTCCAGGGACACCCGGCCGTGAATGTAGCCATGGAAGAGGGGCAGACAGTCGGGTCGGATGACCCCCTCAACCACCCACTGCCTGCATCTGTTAATGGCTAACTTGGCCAGGCCCAGGAGCAGGTTCACGAGGAGGTCCTCCTCCCTCCTGGACCCCCTCCACACTAGGTGCCCATAGATCAGGAGCGTGGGGCTGAAGTGCAAACAAAACAAATAACTGAAAAGGGAGTGCAGCTACAACACCCAATATTGTGGTCCATGGACTCCACAAGGCCGCAAAAGGGGCAGGTACCTTGGGAGTCCATGAGCCGAAACATCCTACGATTATATGGGACTGCTACATGCAACACACTCTACCCCAGTCCCCAATGGAAAGGGGGAGGACACCCCTTTAGGGGACCCCCCCACTGGGACCTCCACCGCCGGACAGTAAGAAGGCACGCCAGGGCATGTCCAGGTGGCCGGCAAGGGTGAGGAGGTGAAGGATGTGAAGCAGCAGTCCATACAGGAAACTCCTCCACACTGTGCTAAATGACATGGAGGGCATTTCCCCGAGGTGACTCAGGTTGCGGGGCACTGGCTCCCGAGGAATTCCGTCTGAACAGGGGACCGCTCAGTTGGAAGACCACCACGCACCTGGGTCACCTCGAGACCGAATATAACGTCAGGGCTGAGCACGACCGTCCTGAGGTCTTGAATGGCATCGGCCGCAAGCCAGACGCCCACAGACACGCGACGCGCCAACTCCTATGGGAGCAACCAGCCCACTCCTCCGTCATCCAGCACGTCCCCGATCCTGGTCACCCCGGCAGCCACAGCCCTCCTCCCTGCCAGCCATTGAAAAGGACAGAAGGGCGGATTCCTGAGCAGCGGCTCTCTGACGATGGCCACTATTCCTGATGGGGGAGAGCTGCGTCGCGAGGCGCCCACGTTCCAGACTTTGATCAGGTTCTGGTAAAAGATGTCTCTTGTAAGGAGCGACCAAGCCCCCTCTGCTCTATAAACAGGAGCTGCATGTCATCATTCAGGCTGGGCACCTGGTGGAAGAAACACATCGCCAAGGCACACCATCTTGGAGGGGGCTCGATGTAAAGGTATTGCTGCAGGGTCTGAAGGTGGAAGGTCGCCACCTGTGTGCGTAGGCACACCAGCTCCTGACCGTCCTCCCTAAGCGGGAGTATCAGAACCTCAGCAGCGACTCAGTGCAGTCTTTTGTCCCAGAAGAAGTTAATGAGCATTCTCTGGATTTTTGTGACAAAGTCCGGGGGAGGGGTCAAAGTGACCAGCCGATATCACAACATGGCGGCAATCAGCTGGTTTATGACCAGAACTCGACCCCGGTAAGACAGCACTCGGAGCAGTCCTGTCCAGCGATGCAGGTGAGTAGTGATTTTGTCCTCCAGCTCCTGCCAGTTCGCCGGCCAGGATTCCTCAGCAGGGCAGAGATGGACCCCCAGGTAGAGGAGGCTGGTCCTGCTCCAGGTGAAAGGCCTGAGCTCCTCGGGTAAGGGATCCACCTGCCACTGACCAACCAGGAGTCCAGAACATTTACCTCAGTTGATCCTGGCAGAGGACGCGGCAGAGTAGACCTCCTGGCACTTGCGCATCCTCCACAGGTCAGCTGGGTGGGTGAACATGAGGAACACGTCATCGGCGTAAGCCGAGAGGACCACCCTGATGCCCAGCCCACGCAGAACCAATCCCAACAACCTCCTTCGCAAGAGGTGCAGGAAAGGCTCCACACAAATAGAATACAACTGGCCAGACAGGGGGCAGCCCTGACGTACCCCTCTCCCAAAGCGAAGGGGCGCCGTCAGGGACCCATTAACCTTAACTAGACACTCTGCGGCAGCGTACAGAAGTCGGATCCAGGCGACAAAATGAGGCCTGAACCCAAATGCTGACAGAGTCCGAATAAACATTCGTGATCCACCCTGTCAAACTCCTTCTCCTGATCAAGAGACAGTAAGTCGCTCAACAGACCAGCCCTCTGGGAATAATAGATGATCTCCCATACCAGATGGATGTTGTTGAATATTGTGCAGCCTGGGACAGTGCAGGATTGTTCAGTGTGGATCATGTGGTCCAGCTCGATGCCAAGCCGAGAAGACATGGCCCTGGCAAATATTTTATAATCCATGCTAAGGTGCGAGACCGGGCACCAGTTTTTAAATTGGCGAAGATCCCCCTTCTTAGGCAGCAGGTCAATAACTGCCCTACGCCACGAGAGGGGCATCTCCCTAGTAGCAAAACTCTCCCCCAGGACCCCCACATAGTCATTCCCCAGGACGTCCCAGAACACCCTGAAGAACTCCACGGTCAGCCCGTCCAGCCCCGGGGATTTGCTCCTGGAGAGGGCGCCAGTCACCTCCCTCAGACTTATTGGGGAGTCAAGCTTTCCGGCGCCCTTCAGGCCGACCTGCGGCAGGTCCTCCCACAAAACTCTGCCAGCGTCCTCGCTGGACGGATCCGGAGAGAACAGGGTAGTGTAATAGTCTCGGGCAATGGCCCTGATGCCCTCTGAGACAAGGGATCCGTCGTAGGCCAGCAGCGTAAAGAGCTGCTGACGGACCCTGTGCCTTTTCTCCAGCGAGTAGAAAAAGGGGGAGCCGTGGTCCAGGTCCTTAAGGAACCGAATCCGCGAGCTCACCAAACACGCCCCGAGACCCGACGAGTTGCACGTTCCACAACGCGCCCTTCTTCTCATTGTACACCAGCCACAGGGCTGGGTCCGCATCGGGCTAATGGAGCACCTCCTTCTCCAACTCATCGACCCTGTATTTCTGCCTCTTTGTTGACCCCCTCACGTACTCCTGACAGAAAACTCAGATGTGAGTCTTGCCCACGTCCCACCCTAGCCTCAAGGAGGGGAAGCCTCCCCACTTCCTTCTCCAGCCAACCCAGATACAACAGAACAAGTCCAGTAATCGCTTGGCCTCCAGGTTTTAAAGTGCCAGTACGCAGATCCCATCCAAGCGCAGAATGAAGCAAGCTCCACACACACCATCCTGTAAAGGGACGAGGGGAGAATCAGTGGGGGGACACCAGGGATCCACCACCTCACCCGATAACGATTCTAAATCGTCCCCGGTGCACACCACCGAAACTCTGTCCTCCTCCAGGTCATAGCTCCCTGCTTCCAACCCCTCCCCCAAAATTGCGCAGAGGGGCTGGTCCGGAGCTGCCAGTCAGCTCCAGCTCCAGCTCGATCCCAACCCTAGGATCAAGACCAGAGGGGTCTTATCCGGCTTCCTCTTGGGGATTTGGGTCAGAGGACAGTGGTGGCTCAGAGCCCCGCTTCCCCCTCAGGCATCAGGTTGCACAGCGAGTCCGGACACAGCTCCAGACCTAAAACAGTGATACCCGGCGCTAAAAGTTGTACAACTTGTGCAGCTCAACTGCTCCGCAATTCAATAAGGTTGTGGAGAAATTGAAGTCTGTGCAAGGGGGGTGCGGGATGGGGGGGTTGCAAGGTATGGAGTGCTTGATGGCACTTTGGTGCCTCCATGTTGCTTGCATGGGTAGGCAGGCTAGGAGCCTGAAGCCAATCATACCACTGTGGCTGCTCCTGATCTGTCTTAGTTACATGGTCAGTCTATACAGGTGTCCCTAATGTGCGGACACTTCCCTCGCTTACCTTGCCCAACACCTTGGTTGCACGGAATGCAGCACCAGGGCAGCACTTGATGCAAAACCCCACCTCTACCGACAATGGTTAAATCCGAGGCTGGCCCCAATATTGACCCCAGACATGAACCCCCACCCTTAAGCAGTTGCCACCAAAGCTGGACAGCATTTGCTCCTGAACACATCCACTTCCCTAAGCAGTCGCCTCAGGGGCCAGGAATCAGTTAAGCCACACTACTGTATACACTAACACTGAGTATCATATCACACTGCTGTATACACTAAGACTGAGCATCATATCACTCAGCTGTATACATTAACACCGAGTGCCATATCACACTGCGATGTAAACTAACACGAGTGTCATATCACTCTGTGTATGCACTAAAGCTAAGTGTCATATCACACTGCTGCATACACTAACATTGACAGTCATATCAAACTGCTGAGTACACTAACACTGAGTGTCATATCACACTTCTATGTACACTAATGCTGAGCGTCATATCATCTGCTGTATAGACTAACACTGAGTGTCATATCACACTGCTGTATACACTAACGCTGAGAGTCATTTCACACTGGTATGTACACTAAGACAAGTGTCATATCACACTGCTGTATACACTAAAACTGAGTGTCATATCACTCTGCTGTGTACACTAACACTGAGTATCATATCACTCTGCTGTATAGACTAATGCTGAGTGTCATATCACTCTGCTGTATGCACTAAAGCTGAGAGCCATTTCACACTGCTGTGTACACTAATGCTGTGTGTCATATCACTATGCTGTATTCGCAAACGTTGAGTGTCATATCACACCTCTGTATACAGTGACGCTGAGCGTCGTATCACTTTGCTGTATATACTAACACGGAGTGTCATATCACACTGCTCTGTACACTAACACTGTGTGTAATATCAATCTGCTGTATGCACTAGCACTGAGAGTCGTATCACTCAGCTGTATACACTAGCTCTGAATGTCATATCAAAATGCTGTATACACTAACACTGAGTGTCATATCAAACTGCTGTATACACTAACACGGAGCATCATATCACTCAGCTGTATACATTAACACCGAGTGCCATATCACACTGCTTTGTACACTAATATAAGTGTCATATCACAGTGCTTTATACACTAACACTGGGTGTCATATCACTCTGCAGTATGCACTAAAGCTGAGTGTCTTATCACAATGCTGCATACACTAACAATGACGGTCATATCACACTGCTGTATACACTAATGCTGAGAGTCATTTCACACTGCTGTGTACACTAATGCTGAGTATCATATCACTCTGCTGTATACACTAATGCTGAGTGTCATATCACTATGCTGTATACAGTAAAGCTGAGTGTCATATCACACTGCTGTATACACTAATGCTGAGAGTCATTTCACACTGCTGTGTACACTAACGCTGAGTGTCATATCACACTGCGGTATAAACAAATGTTGACTGTCATGTCACAGCTCTGTATACTGCTGTATACACTAAAGCTGAGTGTGATATCACACTGCTGTATACACTAATGCTGAGAGTCATTTCACACTGCTATGTACACTAACACTGAGTGTCATATCACTTCACTGTATACACTAACACTGAATGTCATATCACTCTGCTGTATACACTAACACTGAGGGTCCTATCACTTTGCTGTATATACTAACACTGAGTGTCACATCACGCTGTTCTGTACACTAACACTGAGCGTAACATCGCTCAGCTGTATGCACTAGATCTGAATATCATATCACTCTGCTGTATACAAAAACACTGAGTGTCATATCACATTGCTGTATGCTCTAACACTGAGAGCCATATCACTCAGCTGTATACACTGACACCGAGTGCCATATCACGCTGCCTTATACACTAACACTGAGTGTCTTATCACACGGCTGTATATGCTAACACCGAGTGTCATATCACTTGGCTGTGTACACTAACACTGAGGGTCATTTCACTCTGCTGTATACAGTAACGCTGAGTGTCATATCACTCTGCTGTATACACTAAAGCTTAGTGTCATATCACACCGCTGTATACACTAATGCTGAGAGTCATTTCACACTGCTATATACACAAACACTGAGTGTCATATCACACTCCTGTATACACCAATGCTGAGCGTCATATCACACTTCTGTATACATGAACGCTGAGTGTCATATCCCTTTGCTGTATGTACTAACACTGAGTGGCACATCACACTGCTCTGTACACTAACACTGAGTGTAATATCACTCAGCTATATGCACTAGCGCTGAGCGTCATATCACTCTGCTGTATACACTAGCGCGGAATGTCATATCACTCTGCTGTATACACTAACACTGAGTGTAATATCACACTGCAGTATGCACTAACACTGAGAGCCATATCACTCAGCTCATTACATTAACACCGAGTGCCATATCACCCTGATATGTACACTAACACAAGTGTCATAACACACTGCTGTATACACTAACGCTGAGCGTCATATTACTCTGCTGTATACACTAACACTGAGTGTTATATCACACTGCTGTATACACTAACGTTGAGTTTCATATCAAACTGCTGTATACAATAAAGCTGAGTGTCATATCACACTGCTGTATACACTAATGCTGAGAGTCATTTCACACTGCTGTGTACACTAACACTGAATGACATATCACACTTCTGTATACACTAACGCTGAGCGTTGTATCACTTTGCTGTATAAACTAACGCAGAGTGTCATATCACACAGCTCTGTACACTAACACTGAGTGTAAAATCACTCTGCTGTATGCACTAAGGCCAAGCGTCATATCACTCTGCTGTATACATTAACACCAAGTGCCATATCATACTGCAAAGTACATGAACATAAGTGTCATATCACACTGTTGTATACACTAAAACTGAGTGTCATATCACACTGCAGCATACACTAACACTGAGTGTAATATCACACTGCAGTATGCACTAACACTGAGAGCCATATCACTCAGCTCATTACATTAACACCGAGTGCCATATCACCCTGATATGTACACTAACACAAGAGTCATAACACACTTCTGTATACACTAACGCTGAGCATCATATTACTCTGCTGTATACACTAACACTGAGTGTTATATCACACTGCTGTATACACTAACGCTGAGTTTCATATCAAACTGCTGTATACAATAAAGCTGAGTGTCATATCACACTGCTGTATACACTGATGCTGAGAGTCATTTCACACTGCTGTGTACACTAACACTGAATGTCATATCACACTACTGTGTACACTAACGCTGAGCGTTGTATCACTTTGCTGTATAAATTAATGCTGAGTGTCATATCACACAGCACTGTACACTGACAATGAGTGTAAAATCACTCTGTTGTATGCACTAAGGCTAAGCGTCATATCACTCTGCTGTATACATTAACACCGAGTGCCATATCATACTGCAAAGTACATGAACACAAGTGTCATATCACACTGTTGTATAAACTAACACTGGGTCACATATCACTCAGCTGTATGCACTAAAGCTGGGTGTAATATCACACTGCTGTATAAATTAACACTGACGGTCATATCACACTGCTGAGTACACTAAAACTGAGTGCCATATCACACTGCTGTATAAACTAACACTGAGTGTCATATCAGACTGCTGTATACGCTAACACCAAGTGTCATGTCACGTTGCTGGTTACACAAACACAGAGTGTCATGTCACTCTGCTGTATACACTAACACTGAGTGTCATATAACACTGTTGTATAGGCGAACACCTAATGCCATATCACACTGTTATGTACACTAAGAAAAGTGTCATATCATACTGCTGTATAAACTAAAACTGAGTGTTATATCACTCCACTGTACACACTAAAGCTGAGTGTCAAATCACACAGCTTTTTACACTAATGCTGAGAGTCATTTCACACTGCTGTGTATACTAATGCTGAGTATCTTCTCACTCCATTGTATACACTAACGCTGAGTGTCATATCACTCTGCTGTATACACTAAAGCTGAGTGTCATATCACACTGCTGTATACACTAATGCTTAGAGTCATTTCACACTGCTGTGTACACTAACACTTAATGTCATATCACACTTCTGCATACACTAATGCCAAGGCGTCATATCACTTTGCTGTATACACTAACACTGAACGTCATATCACACTGCTGTAAACACTAATGCTGAGAGTCATTTCACACTGCTGTGTACACTCACGCTGAGTGTCATATCACTTTGCTGTGTACACTAATACTAGGTTTCATGTCACTCTGCTGTATAAATTAACGCTGAGTGTCATATCACTGCTGTATACACTAAAGCTGAGTGTAATATCACACTGCTGTATACACTAATGCTGAGAGTCATTTCACACTGCTGTGTACACTAACACTGAGTGTCATATCACTTTGCTGTATACACTAACACTGAATGTCATATCACTCTGCTGTATACACTAACGCTGAGGGTCCTATCACTTTGCTGTATATACTAACACTGAGTGTCACATCACACTGTTCTGTACACTAACACTGAGTGTAACATCACTCAGCTGTATGCACTAGCGCTGAGCGGCATATCATTCTGCTGTATACACTAGATCTGAATATCATATCACTCTGCTGTATACAAAAACACTGAGTGTCATATCACATTGCTGTATGCACTAACACTGAGAGCCATATCACTCAGCTGTATACATTAGTGCCGAGTGCCATATCACCCTGATATGTATACTAACACAAGTGTCATATCACACTTCTGTATACACTAATGCTGAGCGTCATATCACTCTGCTGTATATACTAACACTGAGTGTCATATCACTCAGCTGTATGCACTAGCGCTAAGCATCATATCACACTGCTGTTAACATTAACACAGAGTGCCATATCACACTGCTATGTACATGAACACAAGTGTCGTTTCACACTGCTGAGTACACTAAAACTGAGTGTCATATCACACTGCTGTATCACTCTGCCATATCGCGCTATGTACAGGAAGAGAAAAGTGTCATATCACACAGCTATATACTCTAAAACTGAGGGTCATATCACGCTGCTGTACACACTAAAGCTGAGTGTCATATCTCACTGCTTTTTACACTAATGCTGAGAGTCATTTCACACTGCTGTGTACACTAACGCTGGGTGTCATATCACTCTGCTGTATACACTAAAGCTGAGAGTCATTTCACACTGCTGTATAGATTAACACTGAGTGTAATGTCAATCTTCTGTATATCACTTTGCTGTATATACTAACACTGCTCTGTACACTAACACTGTGTAATATCACTCTGCTGTAAGCACTAGCGCTGAGTGTCATATCACTCTGCTGTATACACGAGCTCTATATGTCATATCACACTGCTGTATACACTAACACTGAGCATCATATCACTCAGCTGTATACATTAACACCGAATGCAATATCACACTGCTTTGTACACTAACACACGTGTCATATCACACTGCTGTATACACTAATATTGGATGTCACATCACTCTGCTGTATGCATTAAAGCTGAGTGTCATATCACACTGCTGCATACGCTAACAATGACGGTCATATCACACCGCTGAGTACACTAACGCTGAGCGGTCTATCACTCTGCTGTATAGATTAACACTGAGTGTCATGTCACTCTTCTGTATACACTAACGCTGAGTGACATATCACTCTGCTGTATACAGTCAAGCTGAGTGTCATATCACACTGCTGTATTCACTAATGCTTAGAGTCATTTCACACTGCTGTGTACACTAACACTGACTGTCATATCACACTGCTGTATACACTAACACTGAATGTCATATCACTCTGCTGTATGCACTAAAGCTGAGCGTCATATCATTTTGCTGTATATATTAACACTGAGTGTCATATCACACTGCTCTGTACACTAACACTGAGTGTAATATCAGTCAGCTGTATGCACTTGCGCTGAGCGTCATATCACTCAGCTGTATACACTAGCTCTGAATGTCATATGACTCTGCTGTATACGCTAACACTGAGTGTCATTTCACACTGCTGTCTGTACTAACACTGAGCACCATATCACTCAGCTCTATACATTAACACCAAGTGCCATATCACACTGCTATGTACACTAACACAAGTGTCATATCACACTGCTGTATATACTAACACTGGGTGTGATATCACCCTGCTGTATACACTAACGCTGAATGTCATATCACACTGCTGCATACACTAACACTGACTGTCATATCACACTTGTGTATACACTAATGCTGAGAGTCATTTCACACTGCTGTGTACACTAATGCTGAGTGTCATATCACTTTGCTGTGTACACTAACACTGAGTGTCATGTCACTCTGCTGTATACACTAACACTGAGTGTCATATGATTCTGCTGTATACACTAACACTGAGTGTCATATCACTCTGCTGTATACACTAAAGCTGAGTATGATAGCACACTACTGTATACCCTAAAGCTGAGAATCATTTCACATTTCTGTATACACTAATACTGACTGTCATTTCACACTGCTGTATACACTAACACTGAATGTCATATCACACTTCTGTATACACTAACGCTGAGCGTCATATCACTCTGCTGTATATACTAACACTGAGTGTCATATCACACTACCCTGTACACTAACACTGAGTGTAATATCACTCTGCTGTATGCACTAGCTCTAAGCATCATTTCACTCTGCAGTATACATTAACACAGAGTGCCATATCATAATACTATGCACATGAACACAAGTGTCACATCACACTGCTATGTACACTAACACTGGGTGTCATATCACTCTGCTGTATGCACTAAAGCTGAGTGTCATATCTCACTGCTGCATACACTAACACTGATGGTCATTTCACACTGCTGAGTACACTAAAACTGAGTGTCATATCACACTGCTGTACACGCTAACACCGAATGCCATATCATGCTGCTATGTACACACTAATGCTGAGTGTCATATCACACTGCTTTTTACACTAATGCTGAGAGCCATTTCACACTGTTGTGTACACTAACGCTGCGTGTCTTATCACTCTGCTGTATGCATTAACACTGAGTGTCATATCACTCTGCTGTATACACTAAAGCTGAGAGTCATTTCACACTGCTGTATAGATTTACACTGAGTGCAATGTCAATCTTCTGTATATCACTTTGCTGTATATACTAACACTGCTCTGTACACTAACACTGTGTGTAATATCACTCTGCTGTAAGCACTAGCGCTAAGTGTCATATCACTCTGCTGTATACACGAGCTCTGAATGTCATATCATTCTGCTGTATAAACTAACAATGAGTGCCATATCACACTGCTGTATAATCTAACACTGAACATCTTATCACTCAGCTGTATACATTAACACCGAGTGCCATATCACACTGCTTTGTACACTAACACAAGTGTCATATCACACTGCTGCATACACTAACACTAACAGTCAGATCACACCGCTGAGTACACTAACGCTGAGCATCATATCACTCTGCTGTATAGATTAACACTGAGTGTCATGTCACTCTTCTGTATACACTAACGCTGAGTGTCATATCACCCTGCTGTGTACAGTCAAGCTGAGTGTCATATCACACTGCTGTATACACTAATGCTGGAGGTCATATCACACTTCTGTATACACTAACGCTGAGTGTCATACCACTTTGCTGTATATACTAACACTGAATGTCATATCACACTGCTCTGTA